>NC_092131.1:26613521-26916551 GCF_043159975.1 Macaca nemestrina | reverse complement strand
CATCTCAAAGGGGAGCTCATGCTGATTAAGCAGTCATTCCCCATTCCCCACTCCTCCTAGCCCCTGGAAACCAGGAATCTGCTCTCCATCCCTATGGGTTTACCTATTCTGGATAGTTTATGTAAACAGAATCCTACCATATGTGACCTTTGTATCTGACTTCTTTCACTTAGCGTAATGTTTCCAAGTTTCATCCACATTGTAGGGTGACAAAGAGTATGGGCAATCAGACAAGTGACCCAAAGGGAAAACAGATGTAAACAGGCCTGGCTAAAGCTTGCAGCAATTTTTGGACAGGTTCATTTCCAACACACCAATGTAGACAGCAGCCCCATTCCATGCTCCAATATCTTATACCTTAGATACAAAAATCTGAACATCAAAAAATCTGTGTACTTATTCTCAGAGGCTTAGAGCTACAAAACTACTTTCCCATGTCGAAAGGTTTTAAGAGTTCCCGTCTTGTGAAGGAGGCTCTTTCTAGCCAGTTGGCAGAGGAACACTATGCATTTATCCCTTCTGGATCTCATGGCAATCTTAGGCAACATTTCTAGAAAGTGGTGACTTAATAGCAATGCATGAAGCCATAATTCATAACTCTTTTATGAGTCAATATTCATTCAAAGGGCTTTTCTCTGTTGTAAGGAAGCTGAAGAACAATTCTAACAATATCCTATTTCTATCGATGTTTCTTGAAATAATATTGGCTTCTATACCTTATTTCTTAATCTCCATTAACAAATGTAACCAACGTGCCAAGGAAGAAAATTTGCTGTGAATTGGAAAATGTTTAAATGAGAGACATAAATTATTCTTCACCTTATGGTTACCAGAGCTTACTTCTCAGTTATTTTTCCCCAACCTGCTTTAGATGTGGAGGCAGAAGAGGTGTGGTCTAATTCTTATCTCCTATAATCGCCCTGTGTGGGACATTCTATTTACACAATTCACAGAATAAACAAACTAGTAAGATCTGTAAAATCTGCTCTCCCCACATTGAGTGATTATACGGAACTCATGAGCTAATGCTGGTAGCATGAATGTAACAGAATACACCTTGATCACAGGTTAGCTACTATTACTACTCCGGTAGTATGTCTGAGAGCCTGTCAGATGCGACCTGATTTAACCCTCGGTGTGAGCATTATGTCAATTTGTGGAGGGCAAGCTTCCACGCAGGGACCATCCAACAGCTGTTTGGCATCAGGGTTGTGCAGCTTTATTAGGAAGAGCAACACTTGTCTACTTTTCAAAGGGGACATTTTAAACACTTCCAAGAGTTCTTATCTTCTTCCAGGTATATTCATTCCCAGTAGGGTAAAGGGACTGAAATTCTAACTAGAGGGTCTCTGTGCCAATAGAGCCCAAAAATCTGTAAGGATTTATCTGTTCCGTGTCAGGGTTTGGCCGAAAAGCCTGTTAGTATTGCCAAACCCTCCAGATGCCCATATTTAATGCTTGGTTGGCCTTATGTAGCATAACCACATTGCCATTTCACAACCACCCTCAATCCCTGGAATCTAAAACAACAAAGCCAGAAGCTCTGAAATGTGCTTTACGAAGCATGAAAGAATCTTTTAAGGCTCTGTCTGATTCGGTTCTGTGTGATTATAGAAGGTCTAATGTACTTATGAAGGATTCCTTTTACTCATAAGAAAGTTGGCACTTTACAGAAAGCATGTATTTCATAACCAAAAAAATAGGGTGGCTTGGACGGATTGTGCTTTCTTTTTGTATTGTATCCAATATCTTCACTATCAACAGCAGCAAAATAGAGAGGAAAATTATCTGGTATAAAGCTATGTCAGCTAAAAGTCGTGGTGAAGAGCAGAGGACAGTTTTCCACTGAATTCAGGGAAATTACTGCATGACTATGTGAAAGGACTACTTACACAGTAAGAGTGGTAAATAGAAATGGACAGTGGAAGTCAGGAGACCTTCCACAAGTCCTAAGCATCTTAGCAAGGCACTTAATCATTCTGTGTCTTAGCTTTTGTATCTATCAAAGGAAAACCATAAGATGGTCCTGTCCTATTTCAGGGAACTGTTAGGAAGACCAAGGACATCATTGTTCAAATGTTCATGGAGCTCCTCCTTATTCAGAGACAATCTTCCCCATTCAGCAGAGTAAGACTATGGGAGGTTATTGTTTGTCACATATTTTGAAGAAAACAAATTTATGATATAGAGATTCTGAAAGAACTTGACTATTAAAACAAAGCAACACAAATGAAGTATTTCATTTAAAAGCGTCTACACCCATCCTTTTCTTCTCCACTTTTATAGCAATACAAGATGAGTCCCTCCACCTACATCCATGTTCTTTTGGTTTCCTCACCCTATTTTGACTTTTTTCTCCCTCTCCTACTCTCTCAGATGCTTTTTCACAGCTATCTAAACACACTCAAGTATCTTTCCTCTAAAAAAATTTCACTCCATAGTTCTCACATTTGCGTCCACCTACCACTCCTTCCCTGCCTTTATCCTTCCCTTCACAGCTAAATGTTCAAACTCTTCTGATTTTTTTACTCCCCATTCACCATTTAGCTTGGTGCAATCTGGCTTTTGCCCCCATTACTCAACTGAAAAAGGTCTTGCCAAAGTCATGTTAACAACCTTTGTTGCAAAATCCAAAGAACATTTTAGATCCTTTCCTAAGTTGAATGCTCAGTGGCTTTTGTCACTGCTGACTGTTTCCCTTGGTTTTCTCCACATCAGCTCCTTGATTGCCTGGTGCCTTAGTTCAGGTCTTCGGAGCAGCACAGGAGGCTGGGCTGCTGTTGCATAATGGGGAGGATACGGAGCTGGTTAGGTGTGCCAACTGCACTCCTTGCAGCTTAACAGCAAGTGCATTCTTAAACGGAGCCCTCACTTCCACAACAGCCACAGCCCACCCCTTGTGCAATATAGATCTGCTTCTCCACATACATTTGGGGAACAGATTATCCAGGGTTCCAGTGGGCCTGTCTTCCTGAGGAGAAACTTGAAAGAGGTAACTTAGGGAGCAGTCTGACCCCTATTGCTGCAGTTGGTCTGTCTGGGATCACAGTTGGTACTTATCATCCCTCTTCCACTGTTCATTTTAAATTCCCCCTCAGCTTTCACCTCTGCTGGTCTTGATGACTTATCTGCTGATATGATCAAAGCTTCCATTTTTGAGGGCCTGAACCCATAGTAACCACACTTTTCTTAAGCTGAGGTTATCGCACTTATTTGTCTATAATCACAATTGAGCAAGTATGTCCAACTGGATCATCTGAGTTCCAAATATATTTCTCCCTGTCCTCATTGTGTAACAGTAGCCCTGCTTCTTCCTCCTGACCAGGGTTAGTTACTCCTAAGAAGATATTGACTCCTCGTTCAGCCTGCTGGTCTCTGTATACAAGAATTCCTGAATGCCCAAGTGGCAGTCATAGCCTGAGTTCTCCACAGAGCCTAGTATTATAGGAAGAGAAAACACAGACTCTTTCAGTGAATCATTGAATGTGATAAGTGGACTCTCTCCTGCTTCTGCCCAATGGTTCCTAGACCCATATATTCTTCCTAATTGGGATAACATCCATATAGAGGTTTGTGATTCAGTGTCTAGCCTTCATGATGATACCGCACCATGGCAGATGCCAAGATGTAGGCAATTGCCTACAAATTGGCATTCCAGTTGTGCCTTTGGTAGGCTGTTGCATTGCTCTGTAGAGATACCTGCCTCTGGATTCTGTGGTATGTGATAAAACCAGAGGAGCCCATGGTCACAGGCTCACTCGTCTCCTCCTCTGTGAAGTGTGTCTCTCATGGTCGGATGCTGGGTTATATGGAATTCTATGTCTGTGGCTCACTTTCAAATCCTCCAGCTAGTAGTGCTGCCTGGGACTTTGTAGGTAAGAAAGGCAAACAGTTATCTAGAATAAATGTTTACTACCATGACAATAATTCACAGGCCCTTCCAGGAAGAAATGGCTCAATGTGTCATAAAGTGGCCATGTGATCCCTGTTGTACTGCTCAGGTTTGATCCCTGGTGTACCACTTTCCACTAGACAAATTGCTGCTGAGTCTGCATGACATTCTCACTTAATGTGTTCCACAGAGCTCAGCTCACAAGCGGCAGTTTAGAATGCATAGTTACTGGTTTCCATGGTCAAATATTCAGTCTCAAACAGGGCTCAGTAGCACCCCAAGAGGTGCTTTTCTGCACTGCAGATGGTGTGGCCTCACTCTAGAACGCCAAAGTACTGTATTTTGATTCTTCTATGAAGGCTTGCCATAAACTCCACACCACACTACCTCTTTTTTCACTTTTCACTCTTCTAACACAATAGAGTCTATTAGATCATATGGCCCAAGAGGCAGGGCTGCTTGTACCACAGCCTGGTGCTGCAAAGTCCTGCTCAGGCCCTATTCCAAGTTGCCAGATTTCCATGTTAACTGATACATGGGCGAAGCAATCTTTCTACAGTATTCGATTCAATGAATAAATCACAACTTATTTGTCCATTTTCTTAGATATAAACAGAAGTAAACTCTGAACTGTAAGTTCCGAGTTTAGTCTTCAGCTCTGTCTAATATTCCCCTGGGCCAGACATAGGCCTTCTCATACAGTGTTCAATTGTTTGTCAGTTGCTGGCAACTTTATCTCAGCATTAACTGTCTGTGGTAGCTTCAGACTTAACAAAAATCCAGCTAATTCCTTCATCCTTGTATTCATTGTTTTCCTTCATCTTCCTTGCCTCCTCCTCAACATCCCTCTAACACACACACACACACACACAAACACACACACACACAGACACATGCACTTTTCTAAAGCATGAACATTGCACAGGCCAGGAAAGTTCTCTCACAGAACTTTCTTCCAAGCCATCATTGATTAAAGATTTAGTAATTGGACTGCCACCTTGTGCCACAGACTATCTGTGCCCCCTGTGCCACCCAGAATGGGATCCTCATTACCAGCTTTCAGGAAGTGATCTGCTCCCATTTTACCTCCTGCTTTCTCAGACCAATTCCAGTACCAACTGTATCAGTTCAGTTATTCTGGGAAGCAGATGCTGAGACAGAATTACGAGTGCAAGTGGTTCATTGAAAGATAACATCTGTGAAAGATAAAGAGGGAGAGCCCCAGACTGTGCCACAGATCTGACAAAGTCTTGGCCAAACCAATGGGGAGCTCCAGAGCAAAGACTGCCTGTTAGAGGAACCCACATTGGGCATAGATGCCAGGCTCTAGCACCACTACCTTGCTCAGCCCTGGGCTGTGGGATTCCCAGGAATAGTAGAGCCTTGGTTAAAACACTGTGACAGTTCCTGCAGGTGCTGCAGATGGAGGCTTGCAACTAACTGCCTCCTGACAGTTACACAGAAGGCTGTTTCCTGGAGGGAGATCTGAGTGGTGCATCTCTGTGGCTGCCATACCCATTTTCTTTTTCGTCTTCTCTGTTTGCACATCTGCCTTTCTGTACCAGCTTCTCTTTCTTCCTCTACCTGTCATTTAAATGATGCGGGATGGTTTTGAGGTTCTTATCTCATGCCACTCTTCTCCAGCCTCACCTACTCCCATTCATACATCTAATGAGATTCTAATTAATTTTAATTTCGGATCTCTAAGCAGGGTCTCTTTTCTGAGCACTAAACTTATATCATCCATTTGCCCACTTAAATATCATACAGACTCCTTACATTTAACATTTCCAAAGGTGACACTATTATCTTCTTGGCCAAAACTATCTGTATACCCATCTCAGTGAATGGATCCATCAGTTACCCAGATACTCAAAACAGCACAGTCATCTGCAACAACGTGGATGAACCTGGAGGACATCATGTTAAGTGAAATTGGCCAGACACAGAAAGACAAATGCTGCATGATCTCATGCATATGAGGAGTCTAACAACATTGATCTCATAGAAGCATCAGGCATATGTGGAGTCTAATGACATTGATCTCATAGAAGCAGAGAGTAGAATAGTGGTTACCAAAGGCTGTGCAGAGGGTAGGGGGAGGAAGAAATGAGGAGAGGTTGGTCAACAGGTATAAAGTCACAGTTAGGTAGGAGGAATAAATTCTGATGTTCTATTGCACAGTAGGGTGGCTATGTTAAAAACAATGTATTGTATATTTCCAAATAGCTAGAAGAGATGATGTTGAATGTTCTCACCACAAAGAAATGATAAATATTTGAGGTGATGGGTTTGCAAATTACTCTGATTTGATCATTACACAATGTATACATGTATCACAACAGCATACCATATTCCAAAAATATGCGCTATTTAAAAATAAGAGAAAAACTAAAAACATAAAATCAGTATTTAAAGACAAACAGACACATAGGTTTATTCTTGATACTTTCTTCTCACTCATCCCTAATATCAAATCCATTGTTAATTATTACTAGTCTAAATATATCTTGAATCTGTCTCCATTTCATTTGCTTTCATCTGAGTTCTCACCACTAACATTTTTTTTCCACCTGAATGGAAATGGAGTTTCTTTTGTTCTTGCTAAACACAGCAGTCAGGGTGATCAGCCTGTACTGCGGATGGGGTCTCGGTCTCTTGAGTAAAATACATTATTGGCTTCCATTACTCTTCAGAAAATTTCAGACTCTTCACATGGTTTATGAAGGCCCCATGATCTGGCCCTGCTTGCTTCTCTTTTCAGGCAGATCCTTTACTAGTTTCCCTCCACGTCAGTCACTTCTATTATTTCAGTCACTTTGAACCATTTTTATATTCTAGAATTTTATTTCAGCCACTTCGAACTATTTTTACATCCTAGAATGTGCCATTCACTCTGCTGCTCTTATTGCTTCCACAAGCTATTCCTTTTTATGGGGACGTTCTTTATTTCCACTCTTTTTATTTCTATAATTAACCCTTTCCCATCCTTAATGCATATGAAAGCACAAAAATAGCAATACAGTTAACTATGTGTTACCATCAGAATTAACCAGAAGTTAACAATTGGCTTTAACTTAGCTTTCTCTTTTATTTTTTAAATAAATAAAATGTCACAGAAACGGTTAAAGCTCTGCCACTATCCACTTTTTCCTTCTATCCCCACTCAGGGATTAAGATAGAATTCTATTGTTTTGTACCCTCTCTTGCTGTTAAGAAATCTGCCACCAGCTCAGTTATCTTTCTCTTGATGTTTTCATCTTTGACTTTTACTTGCTGTTAAGGTCTCTTTGTCTTAAAGTTTAACAGTTTTACTGTAATGTGTGTAGATGTTGATGAACTTTTATTTACCCTGCTTTGAATTCATTGTTCTATTTTGAATGAGAAGTTCTTAGCCATTATCTCTATAATATTGTCTGTCCTCATTTTCTCTATTCTTTTCTCATGTGAGTCCTATTAGATGTAAGTTGGATCATCCATCTTTCATTCTTGCCTTTTAACTTCTCTTTTGTGTTTTCTAATATGATATCTCTCTGTGCTACATTTTATCTAATTTCTTAGCTTTACATACATTTCCAGGCCACTATTCTTCAGTTAACTACTCTTCTGTCTAATCCATTTCTGTTATATTTCAGTTGTCTGTTCTGTTTCATATATCTGTTCCTTTTTGTGGTTTTGATAATATCTTTTACGTCTTGAATTATTTTAAACAAATTTATTTTACAGTCACTTTGAAATCATTCTATTCCCTGTAATTCTTGGGAGTATCAGTTTGATAATTGTGAGATCTTAATGGCTCTTTCATGGTGAATTGTTACATTTTATTTTATAATTTAGGATTATAAACTCATTTATCATTGAGAAAATGGCTTACGGGGAGTTCCACATTTGTTTCCAACAGCAACATCAGGTATTTCACTGCTCAGGGATATATTTTATGATACGATCTCGGTTTGGGAGGTGTCTCAGCCATCCCGTAGTTTAAATGCCAACCAAAACACGCAAGTTTATGGGCAGGTGCATGGTTCCAGATTCTCAAGAAGGCTTTTTAAAAAATAGAATATTGAGTTTGATGCAGTGGCGTGGGGGGCGGGATGCCTCTTTGCCATTCAGATTGTGGGGAAAGCATTGGGAATCCAAGTGAGGAGCAGCCAGAGGAGAGGATGGGGAGGCTGATGACCTGGGCCCTGGGCCTGTGAAGGCTGTGACTTTTCTCTAGCTAGAGGACTCTTCTTTTGTGGGAAGGATAGCATCTCCTGAGGACCCCTGCTATATGAGCAGGCTGACATAGGTGGTGATGAGGTCTGTTCCTTTCTAGGTTCCTGTAGAGATCTGTAGGTAGCTGTTCACTAGGAAGTTAACTAAGAAAGAGAACAAAAACTATTCATTTGGATCCAAGGTCCATCTCCGCTGGGGGCTGTGGTGGCTTTGGATTGTCGGAAGACCATCAGCTTCAGCAGGTCTGCACTAGGGAACAATCACTCTTCCCTAGCCCAAACGTGCCTCTGCCCTCTGTATCATTGACAGAGGCTGCATGTTTGGAAAGAGAACATAGTGACTGCTGAACTGAAAGTTGACTTGAACTCTTGCTACCAAGTTTTTCCCTGACCCAGTGAAAGAGTATTAAGACATCAACCTAGGACACATTGAGAACCAAGGCCAAGATGGGACAGGGCCATATAACTGGGCTTCAAACCATGACTGGGACTAAGAATAAGACAAGAGCTCAGGCCAAAACTGAAAAGAGTCTGCTATACAAGCTAAAGCTGGAGAAGAGAGAGAGGCTACTGGTGTGGTTAGGCCTGTAGCCAAGACCTGGGCCAAAGCAAAAGACAAGCCAGGGTCTCTGACAGATGCAGTGGCAGAGATGAAGGCAGTGTCTAAGAACAAGGTCGTTGCTGAGATGAAGGAAGGAGCTCTGTCAGAGCCTAAGGCTCTGGGCAAGGCCATTGGAGATTTCAGTCCCAAGGCTAGGAATGAGTCCACCAGCTCCACCTGTGAAAATGGGGCTGGTGTTGATGCCTGAGTCTGGGCTGAGGAAGAGGCCACTATCAGTTCCTGGTTCTGAAATGCAGAAGAGGCTGGTAATCATTCCAGTGCTAAGAATGATAAACCTGAAATTGGTGCTCAGGTCAGTGCTGAGGAGTTGGAGCCTGTGGCTGGGGCCAGTTGCAAACCTAGGTCTGGGGCTGAGGAAGAGGAGGAAGAGAATGTCATTGGGAACTGGTTTTGGGAAGGAGATGGTACTAGTTTCAACCCTAATCCTAAACCTGAGAGCAGGATAGTTAAACCTCAGCCTGTGGATGAAATTAATGAAAAAAAAATAGCCCAAGGACTGTTCTGAGGTAACTATCTGGCCCAAAAGCCCTGCTATAACTCCAGCGGTGTTCGAATTAGATCCCAGGCATCTGAGGCAAGCCCTCCTTCATATATTGTTCTGGGCTTAGCTGAAGAAATTTCCTATTCTTGGCCTGTGGCAGCAGCCTGCCCTTCTAGGAACACTTGCTCATGCTCACAGCCTGTCCCTGAGTGTCCTTTTTGTTCTGACCCTTGCATCCAGACCATAGATGAGATTAGACACCAAATCAGGATAGGGAGGTAAATGGGATTAAGCCATTTGCTTGCCCTTGCAAAATGGAATGCTATGTGGACCCTGAGGAATTTGAAAAACTTGTTAGCTTACTTAAGTCAACTACTGATCCTCTTGTTCATAAAAGAGCACAGATTGCAATGGGTATCCATAACATTCACCCATTTGTCCAAGAGTTTATTAATGAAATGGTATAATGACGCTTATTGAAAGCTTGCTCAGTTTTCTCTCCACAGAAATGAGAAAATTACTAATTTTCTTATGAGTAATTACTCTGAATCCTCCTTCTGGGGATGAAAGACAACACAAAATTGAATTACATGTTAAGCATATGTGTAAAGACACCACGTCATTTCCTTTGAACTCACCCGGACAGCAATCCGAATTAAAGATACTGGGGCAACTGACTATGGATTTCGTCCATCACTACATTGTTGCCAGTGACTTTTCAGAGCTTTTTCATTTGCCATCCTCGGGAAAGTACAAAGCCAGAAATCTTGTTTTGAAAGTAATTTTAAATATGCCTGAAAATCCAACTGCAGCCAGAGACACGATCAATATGAAGGCATTGGCAGCCTCAAAACTCATCTTTAACCATAAAGAGGCAAAAACCAATCTTGTTAGTGGTGTGGCCGTATTTATTAACATAAAGGAGCATATCAGAAAGGGCTCAATTGTAGTTGTTGATCACCTGAGTTATAATACGCTCATGGGCATTTTCAGGGAAGTTAAAGGGATTATTGAAACAATGTAAAATGAACCAGAGATAGAATACTTTGAACCATCTCCAAACTCTAGCAGGCTGTACATTCCCAAAGAGCCTTGTATCGTGTTTGGTTATTACAGTGTACAAGTTATACATTGCATCTTTAACACAAAGTTACCTGTGAGAAGCTCTAGGTTTAAGCTAAATTATTTTGGGGATATCAGATGAAATCATATCTTGGGCTGAAAATGTTTGTTGATTTTTATCTTGTCTAGATTGGCATATTTTTCACATTTTATTTAAGATAGTGAACCAGTTCATTGTAAGTAAGCTAACTTGTTCATTGGTATCTGCTTAGATCCATCTGCAGCTTAAAATGGCAAAAAAAAAAATCCTTGAATTTGTATTCTAGTTATAGAAGTAAGGCATACACACACATAAAAATAACAATACCTAGAGAGAGAGTGAGTGTGTGTGAGAGTGTGTGTGTGTGCACATATACACTCATGGCCAAATGTGCACTCTCTACATAAAGGAGGCAGGGGTTACTATAGGCTGTTTAATGTAAGAGAAACTACTGTCTTTCTCCTATTCCAGCTGTATCAGATACTCATTCTGCAACACAGAAATGACCCAGAATTTCAGACAAAATGTATTATTTGTTCAATTTTAATTTTGCTTCTACATTTATAACTCTTAAATTGTCAGGCTGTTTCATTTATGTCAGTCATCTCACAAAAGAGAAGGGTGGAAACATTTTGTGAGTGCCTGTTCTATGTCAGATACTGCGTTGGCACCATATTTTGCAAGTTTTTTTTTTCCTCTATCACAGTGATCCTGTGAGCTAGGTACTTGTATTTTTATTAGAACTCATTAGTCTGGGTACCCTCCAATGAGAATTAGAGAGGGTAAATACTTTTTCCTAGATTCCCACAGCAGGCAGGTGGCATAGCTGTTTTATCTGACACCAGAACCCATCTCACCATACTACTTTACAGTCCTCCTGAAGGACATTTTGAGGTGAACGGCCTTCAAAGCTCAGAGACTGGTTTTAATAGTTTAATTTTGCAATGGACGATGTCCATGCCAGGTGTAACAATTCTTAACTTCCTCCACATGCATGTGTCCATTAGACATTTGGCTGCATCTGGCTGGAGGTCAGGAGAAAAGTCTGAGATGAATAGATAGATTTTATCTGGCAGTATCAGAAATAGTAGGTGCCCCAAACTTTGTTCAGTGAGTAAGATGGAGATCTGAAGTCATCAGCAAGGGGAACTTGTTTGATGTCCTTTGTATCGTTTTCTGTCCATTTGTACTTTATCTTCCCCAAAGAGCTGAAATCATCCTGTACATTGTTTTATACCCTGAATTTAAAAGGTAATTGCTTTTTTCCTCCTTGCAAAATCATGCCTTAATTTTTTTCTCATTTATGATTTATTCTCCTGTGTGTCCTATGAAAGGCCAAAGGGCTTTATCTTTTACTAGTAGAAAAGACTGGGCATTTCTGCATTTGTACCAGCTAACAGGACAGAACAAACATAATTGGAGAAATTTAGACCCAGAATTGCAGCTTCCACAATACAAAACAGCAAATCTGGAAGAGGCTGCTATACCAGTCTACAAGATAGTGATTCTTGGTCATTGGTATGGACCAGAAAGCATACCCAGAACGTTTAGGCTATGGCTGAGTTTTCTAAGACTCATGGTGAGAATTATAATCCTTGATCTGAGCTGAAATGAAATTGTCTATGTGTGAAAATATGGGGTAATATTCTTTGAGGTTTTCTGATGGTTAAGAAGCTAAAACAAGATCATACTGTAAATATGTGTGTAACTTGCTTCCCCCAGTTGTATATTGTAAACATCTGTGCATGTCAATAAATATGCCTCTACAACAACAACAACAACACAGAGTATACACAAGGGATATACAAACTTTGGTCAATGGGAAGATCTTTGCTGACTCACATTTTCACTAAGTGTACAGCACTTTGACATTCCTAATTTTGTAGCAATATCTGAATTCCAACTCTGCCTGTCACATGTGCTGCCATCTCTTCTTACCTAGTGTCAGCATTAAAATCCACACTCCCAGGGTCCTGAGGCTGGCGATTCCTTCCCCATGATCATCTTTCTACTTCTTGAGCACTCACAGAGCTTGTTACTCTGTTTTCAGTTCTTTCATAATATCTGGGGAGTTCTTGGATTTCTAGAGAGTTCAGCTATCCGTTTGAAATAATTGTTATGTTTTATCTAACATTTATCAGTGGTCATAGTGGGAAGGTTTGGGGATTATGTAGACTTCCAGGAAGTCTTCACCTTTCAGTTCCTAGATTACTCATTGTCCAGATATTTATTGTCTTGGGGACTATATTGGGTATTGAAGAGAGGTGGTAAAAAATATAGATAGAGAGAGAGATAGAGATAGAGATAGATCCTACACTATTAACTTTACATTAAAATTAGACATAGGTTTCTCCAGGAGGTTTTCTCTAACTTTTATCAATCTCAAAATTAGCTATTATACATAGCTAACTCACTGTATATGTCCTCGTTCTATCATTCTTTTTTTTTTTTTTTTTGAGACAGAATTTCGCTCTTGTTGCCCAGGCTGGAATGTAATGGCACAGTCTCGGCTCACTGCAACCTCCACCTCCTGGGTTCAAGCGATTTTCCAGCCTCAGCCTTCCAAGTAGCTAAGACTACAGGTGTCCACCATCACTCCTGGCTACTTTTTGTATTTTTAGTAGAGATGGGGTTTCAACATGTTGGCCAGGCTAGTCTCAAACACTTGACCTCAGGTGATCTGCCTGCCTTGGCCTCCCAAAGTGCTGGGATTACAGGCATAAGCCACTGTGCCTGGCCTCATTCTATCATTCTATCACACTATTTTAATTATATGTTAATTTGTATCATCTTCAAGATTATAAGCTCTGAGAAAATGGTAAAGCTTGTCCCTCTGATTAGTTATTCCACAATGTCTTGCACAAAGTCCACCACATTGCAGAAACAAAATCATTATTGCTGGACACAGTTGCTTCAGAAAGCACTTGAGAATTTTCAGTATCTTTTAAGAAAATTCAATTATCAGTCTATTTTTCCCAACATTCATGCACTATCTACCTTTCCTTTTTCTCAGGTTTGTTCTCCTCTGTATGTAAATTATCTCAAGCCTCCTGTATCCTTAGAAACAAAGAAAAAAAAGGAAACAGTAATACCTCTCTTAGTTTCCTGAATCTAAGGATTGTGTTCTATATCTCCTTCTGTCAAATATTGCAGTTTACCATTCCTGCATTTATAAGCTTTTTTAAAAGCCAGCCAAAGCAATCCTGGTGCTTCCCAGATGCCAGTTCCATTGGAAGATTGGTTCCCCATGAGGCAATTTGCTAAAGCACTCTGGCTCTTGCCTGATGTCTGCACTTAGGGCTCATGGCTAATTTGATTACTTCCCGGTGACTCCCTGAATCCTTTGCTTATTTCTATACTTCAACCCTAGTTCAATTTTCTTACATTAATTATGTTTTAAGCTTGATTCAAGTCTTATGCTGCATCCCACACTTTTTAAAAAATTAAAAAACAAAATCTTTTTATTGCATCCCATGCTTTTAATTGACAGCTTGATTCACCCGGGATTTCTCCATCAGGTCACGCAGCTCTGAAAGCTCTCTATTGCCCCCTTCTGGTAGCTGGCAGACTAGTGCCTCAATTAGCTTACGTAGTCAATGCTAACCTTGTTGCTTGATGTTGCTATGCCTCAGATACTAGCATCTTCCTTTCTTTCTTATATTCTTCACTGCCACTGTTTCTTCATCATCTATTTATTCCTCATTCCTTTCAGACTGACTTCTGCTGCCTCCAGCCTTCTACCAAAACTTGCCATCCCATTGATATAAGGCCCTCTCAAGTCTTCTGGATGATCGGCCGGGCGCGGTGGCTCAAGCCTGTAATCCCAGCACTTTGGGTGGCCGAGACGGGCGGATCACTAGGTCAGGAGATCGAGACCATCCTGGCGAACACGGTGAAACCCCGTCTCTACTAAAAAATACAAAAAACTAGCCGGGCGAGGCGGCGGGCGCCTGTAGTCCCAGCTACTCGGGAGGCTGAGGAAGGAGAATGGCGTAAACCCGGGGGGCGGAGCTTGCAGTGAGCTGAGATCCGGCCACTGCACTCCAGCCTGGGCGACAGAGCCAGACTCCGTCTCAAAAAAAAAAAAAGAAAATATCGCCCTTCCCTTTCCTACTTAGCCACAATACCTTTATTCTAAGAACTTGGAGTTCCATTAGAAATTATCTACTCTAGGAGTCTTCAAATTTGACAACAGATTAAAATTGCCAGGACAACTTAAAAATACTGTTTCCTGGGCCCCTTCCTGAAAATTCTCACCTTTTAGGTCTGAGGTAGAGGTCGCTTTTGACCTATTGTCAGCATTAAAATCCAAACTCCCATTTGAAGTTTAATTTAAATGTATTTATTCAGTTAGATAAATCATGCATTAGGTAAAAATTTAAACAATACTTAAATCCACCCTTCCTGTATAAGTCTGTTTTTACAAGCTATAGAGAAATACCTGAGACTGGGTAATTGATAAAGAAAAGAGGTTTATTTGGCACAGAGTTATGCAACCTGTACAGGAAGCATGATGCTGGCATCTACTTGGCTTCTGGGGAAGCTTCAGGAAACTTACAATTATGGCGGAAGGTGAAGGGGAAGTAGGCGTGGAGGAAGGGGGTGGGGAAGTGCCACGCACTTTTAAAAGACCAGATCTCATGAGAGCTCACTCACTATCATGAGAAAAGCACTACAGGGGATATCTGCCCCTCATAATCTAATCACCTCCCACCAGGCCCCACCTCCAACACTGAAGATTACAATTTGACCTGAGATTTTGGCAGGGACACAGATCCAAACCATGTCACTTCCCCTTAGCTTCCTTACATTTCCTCTCCTAAGGCAATCCTTGTTAACAGTTTCTTAAGGATCCATGTAGACACAAATTCCGTATTTTAAATACATGTCTCAACTGATTTGGATGCATTTGGTCCACTAAGCTTGAGGAGCCTCTGATTTAATTCACCGCTCTCATCTTCCTTGAAATTCTTTCATCCCTCGACATCCTTTGTGCTGGTTATCGAACATCTCTGATAGTTTGACTCTGTCTTCTTGCTCCACACCTCCTACTTTTTCTGACTGTTTAATGTGGGCATTTCCCCAAACTACTCCCCTTGATCTTCTTTTCTGTCTGTTTTCTTTCTTGACACATCTCTCCAGACCTATGAATCACTCACAGAATATACTCATATCACTTGCGCCAACATCTCAAGCTAGCCATACGCCAGTAATTTTTCTACCAGTTAGACATTTCTGCCTGGTTGTCTGGGAGCACCTCAAATTCAGCATCCAAAATGAACTCACCTTTCTGTTAACAAAACTGCTTCTGCTTCTTTTTTTCCCATTGTCCTTACTTCTGTTATCATTGACTCCTCCTCTACCTCTTTTATGTTAATTGCACCTTGAAATGCCCCACACTTCCCTTCCCTCTACTTCAGTTTCATTTGTTACAGCATTTTTTACACTAGCTTCACTTGTGATTACCACTTCCCTGCCCACTGCTGATAAGCCCCTTGAGGATTCTTGAGGGCAGCAACTATATTTTCTTTATTTCTATGTTCTCGGCACCTCACCCACTCTCTGATAGTAGGTGTTCCATAGACATGTTGGGTCAATGAATACCCGCTAAAGCTCAAATTTTTAACATGGCAGTCGACATCTTCCATTTCTAATTTACCAACCTCTTTAATTTAGACAACTTAATTTACGCCTTGCTTCAACAAAACTGGACTATTCACAGCTCTCCTGAATGCACGTTGCAATCTTCCTTTTACACTTCTTTGTTTGTGCTTTTCTTTCTGCTTGAAATGCTCGTCTGCTCTCTGCCTATCAAAATCTTACAAATCTTTCAAGTTTCAGATCAAATGCCTTATTCTTCCCAAAGGCCTCCCAAGTCCTTAAGTCCAGGGTTCCCACAGCATGTGGATTGCAGTTTAGTCTTACTTCTATTCGACTACATTTATAAAATCATAGGATTTTAGTTGTGGAAGATACATTAGAGGTTACCTAAGACAACCCTGTATTTTACAGCTAAGGGAACTGAGATCCAGAAAGAGTAAATGTCTTGCTCAAGATTAAATATCAGCCAGCGACCAATGGAGCCAGACCTAGAACCCAACTCTCCTGAATTGTTTTCCAGAGCTACGCTGCCTACGCAATTGTTTTAGCTTCTCTTCTAGACCATTAGTGCCAAAAGTCAAGGATTAAATTTTATTCAACTTTAATTCCCTTATAGTATCCAATATGGCGTCTTTCATATAGTAGGTTCACAAAAGCTATACTGGATTGAAATGAACATTTAATATACTGGTTAATAGGTAATTTTAGCCAGAGTTCCCTGGAAAACAGTGTGAGGCAGAGATTACTTGCTGATGTGAGAGTAACGAGAAAGAAAAGGTAGGAAGGGCTAAGGGGCAATGCAGTGGCTACTGCTTCCCAGGGAACCTGGAAACCCAGCAGGTAATGTGGCAAGTGGTCTCTACATCCAAGCAAGGTATCTGTGGACAGGCTGTATGGATCCATGCCTTGGGGCAGTTCATAAGAAGCAACGTACTGTCCCCATATCTTCTCATATCCTTTTTCCCATGATCAGAGTTACTCCCCTGCACTTCCAGTTCTGTCATTGGGCCCTTTGATGGCTCTTTGGAAAGCCAGATTCCACACCCTGTGGAAGGTTCCTCAGTTGAGTCCAGAGTGGAAGAGAATGCAAATAAGATATGCCCAATAAAAAAAGCTCTGAACCTACACCTGTTACTTAACCCTGTTACTTGAGATTGTTACTATGTTGATTTTTGAAATCCATTGATGTTGGAAACACAAAACTGGTGGTGGCTTTCCTTAAGAGACAGGCTGAAACAGATAATTTTTTTTTTTTTTCAGATGGAGTTCCACTCTTGTTGCCCAGGCTGGAGTGCAATGGCACAGTCTTGGCTCACTGCAACCTCTGCCTCCTGGGTTCAAGTGATTCTCCTGCCTCAGCCTTCCCAGTAGCTGGGATTACAGGTGCCCACCACTCCTGGCTAATGTTCGTATTTTTAGTAGAGATGGGGTTTCACCATGTTGGCCAGGCTGGTCTCAAACTCCAGACCTCAGGTGATCCACCCACCTCGGCCTCCCAAAGTGCTGGGATTACAGGCAAGAGGCACTGCACCTGGCCGAAACAGATAATGTTTAAATGTTTTGTGCAAGTTAACAGTGACATTCATGAAGAGAATGATTAAAGTACAGCTTGAATAAGTTCTGATTTTTCTCTCTTGAGAATAATGTGCAAATCCATATACGACTTTTAAAAATCATCAGATTTCAGTGTTTTCTCATATGATGTTATGATTCTACATTAAAAGACCTATAAACTCTTCTAATTAAATTACTGAAGATAGTGCAAAAGAATCCATGACTCTTTGTCCTCAGATATAACTCATACCCTAAATGCAAGTTGTTCACCAGTGCACATGACAAAAAACACTTAAGTGGGGGGAAGAATTCTTTCTTTCAGACGAGTGGTTTTACTACTTAAAAAAAAAAAGCCTTGAAAACTTGGACACCCTTCAAGAGCCTCTGAATATTTTTCTTCAGCAGAAATTCCAGCCCAGATGTTCAATAACTCAGGTTTGTTTTGAAAGAGGAAATAAAGAAACAAATTTTTGTAAAGAAACGGCAAAATTTGAAAGCAATTAATGGTGACATGTCCAAGAATTTTGCTTCGTTTTATTATTAGTGCAACCAATCTTACGAGATTTTATTGTCAGATATTGGAGAAGAGAGGGGAAAAAAGTCTGGGAATTGGAGATAAAATTCAACATAAAGGAGACATTTTAAAGCCCAGTCAAGAGGAAAGGAAGAGTGATGGCTAAGCTGACTGCCAAAAGACATTGTAAAGTTACCAGAGAACAACAAGTGATAATAGAGGGCCCTAGGTAAGTTCTGTTCATAGACTTCAAACTTGCAAAGGTGTCCTGCAGACCAAGACCTGCTGACCTAGCAGTGGCAAAGTTGCTTTAAATGAATTCACAACAACAAGCCTGGAGGGATTATGTCTCTTGATGCTAAAGTGGTTCAGTCATACATATCTGAGGGCACTAGGTGAAATTTCTGGAGAATTTTGGAAAACAAATGTGGGACCAGAAAAATAGGATCACTTTGTTCTGGTTTTCTTAAAAAGGATAAAAGGTACATTTCATTTGCTGGGTCACTTAAATGCTCTAAGCCTCTGGTTCTCCTATAAATTGGGGACTATTTGCTAGCCCCATTTATCTACCAGAATTGTTTTGATAATTTTTAAAAAATATATATGCAAGTTAATCATAATTTCTAAATCAATATAAAAATGGGCTGGGCACGGTGGCTCACGCCTGTAATCCCAGCACTTTGGGAGGCCGAGGCGGGTGGATCACAAGGTCAAGAGATCGAAACCATCCTGGCCAACATGGTGAAACCCCGTCTCCACTAAAAATGCAAAAATTAGCTGGGCATGGTGGCTTATGACAGTAGTCCCAGCCACTTGGGAGGCTGAGTCAGGAGAATCTCTTGAACTTGGGAGGCAGAAGTTGCAGTGAGCCGAGATCACACCACTGCACTCCAGCCTGGTGACAGAGAGACTCTGTCTCAAAAAAAAAAAAAAAAAAAAAGATAGTGGCTATTTAAATCTCTTTCTTCTTTGCATTTTCATTGCACTTTACACATACTACTGTTGTAGATCTTACTGTGTTGCATGATGGAGAGGTTTATGTCCAGTTTCCCAACTGGAATGTGAGATACTCAAGAGGACAGACTTCAACTTATTTTTCATATGACCCCCCCAAACCCAAAACAAGGATTAGCATTTAATGAGTGCTTAACAAATACTTACTGAATGCAGCAAGATCAAAAAATAATCTCAGCAGACTGTGCTGCAAAACAGAATTGCAAGATGATACCTGATATAAATATAAACCCTACATTTGACTCTAAATCATAAATTGCACAATTATTGGATTGTAAAGTCCTAGTCCAGAGGTCATGGTAAAAACATCTGAGAACTGTAGTTAACTATAAAAAGAGATAAGAGACAGGTGAGGTTTCTAAAAATATTAATATTAACTTATTAATAGTAGCATAGAATCATGGGAAATGATGGGAACCAAAAGAAATGATAGTCTCATCACGTTCCTTACAGGTCAAATCACATTTTAAGAGGAATTGATAAACTAGAGTAAATTCAGGTGACTGCCATCTAATAGGATAGACAGTACCCCATGCTATACTAAAACGAGTTAAAAGAGCCCAAGTAGAGCTCTGGGGAAGAGAAAAATAAAATATCGATTTGAGTTGTCTTCAGTTATTTAAAGGAGATCCAGTGTTGTCCCAGTAGGCAAAACTTAGACCAATAAAAATTGTACTCCCAAATTTGATTATCAAATATCAGATTTGGATTCAGTAAGAAGAACTGTTCTAAAGA
This sequence comes from Macaca nemestrina, assembly GCF_043159975.1. Classification (NCBI taxonomy): domain Eukaryota; kingdom Metazoa; phylum Chordata; class Mammalia; order Primates; family Cercopithecidae; genus Macaca; species Macaca nemestrina. The sequence goes on along the minus strand of NC_092131.1, from coordinate 26,896,819 downwards.
TCACAGCTGTTCAACAATGGGATGGACTCCTCTGGACGGTAGAGAGATTGTGTCACACAATACCTGTGGCTTAGACATTTCTTGTAATCCTGTCTGTACTTAGCATAGCTCTGGACACACAATCCATAGTCACTAAATATTTTTCACAGATTGATGCCAGGGAAAATAATAATATTTAACTATGAGTATATGTCTACTCTGCTCAGTAATGTTTAGAATTGAACCAGAGATCTAGATTAGTGATCTCCAGATTTAATTCATTGCATACTCCTATCAGTAAAGTTTTTGAACAGGTATTCCTAATATACACATTTATTTATAAATTCTATACTATACTACTCTACTAATCATCACATCAAATACATATTTATAAAACATGCAAATAATGTAAAGGCAAAAATATGAGATAAAGGAAAAGAAATGTTAATGTGTTTTCTTTTTGCACACCAGTGGATCATGATGGCCACCCCACTTTGCAGAGCACTGGTCTATAATTAAGGGGCTTAACATATGTCTCAAATACCTGGATATTTTAGGCCCTTCTGAGTCTGAATGATCCACATATCAATCTTAATTTTTTCATTTCTCTTTTCCCATGTAGATAAAAACAGGGTTTAAAAAAATAGGTTAAGTGATGTTCTACCATTTTATACAGTTGACCCTTGAGTAACAGAAATTTGAACTTCAAAGGTCCATTTATATGAGGATTTTTTCAATAAAAGCAACACGGAGTATGCTGCCTCTTCTGCATCCCCTTGCACATCCTCCATCTCTTCTACCTCTGACACACTGAGTCAGCAAGACCAACCCCTCCTCTTCCTTTTCCTCCTTAGCCTACTCAACTTGAAGATGACAAGGATGGGGACCTTTTTGATGATTCACTTCCACTTAATGAATAGTAAATATAGTTTCTCTTCCTTATGATTTTCTTAATAACGTTTTCTTTTTTCTAGCTTACTTTATTGTAAAAATACAGTTTGTAATACATATGCAAAAAAGTCTTCATTGACTATGTTATCAGTAAGGTCTCTAGTCAGAAGTAAGCTATTAGTAATCATTTTTAAAAGCCACTTATAGATTCAATGCTATTCCCATTAAACTACCTTTGACATTCTTCACAGAACTAGTAAAAATACTATTTAAAAATTTATATGAAACCATAGAAGAGACCAAATAGCCAAGGCAATTCTAAGCAAAAAGAACAAAGCTGGAAGCATCACACTACCCAACTTCAAATATACTACAGGGCTAGAGTAACCAAACAGCCTGATACTGGTAAAAGAACCAATACATAGACCAATGGAACAGAATAAAGAACCTAGAAATAAGACCACACACATACAACTATTTGATCTTTGACAAACCAAACAAAAGCAAGCAATGAGGAAAGGATTCCCTGTTCAATAAATGGTGTTGAGGTACCTGGCTAGCCATATGCAGAAGATTGAAACTGAACCCTCTCCTTACACCATATACAAAAATTAACTCAAGATGGATTAAAGACTTAAATGTAAAACCTAAAACTATAAAAACCTTGGAAGACAACCTAGCCAGTACCATTTAGGACATAGGCAGGCACAGGCAAAGATTTCATGACAAAGATGCCAAAAGCAATTGCAACAAAAGCAAAAATTGACAAATAGAATCTAATTAAACTAAAGTGATTCTATTTACTTTGTTGAGAGTATAAAAAACACTATCAACAGAGTAAGCAGGCAACCTACAGAATGGGAGAAAAATTTCACAAACTATGCATCTGACAAAGGCCTAATATCCAGCATCTATAACGAACTTAAATTTACAAGGAAAAAATAAACAACCCCATTAAAAGTTGGGCAAAGGACATGAAGATATACATGTGGCCAAAAATCATATGAAAAAAAAGCACAGCATCACTGATTATTGGAGAAATGCAAATCAAAACCACAATGAGGTACCATCTCATGCCAGTGAGAATGGATACTGTTAAAAGTTAAAAGAAATGCTTTTACCCTGTTGGGAGTGTGAATTAATTCAGCCATTATGAAAGACAACATGGTGATTCCTCAAAGACCTAAAGACAGAAATACCATTCGACCCAGCAATCCCATTACAGGATGTATACCCACAGGAATATAAATCATTCTATTATAAATACATATGCATGCATATGTTTATTTCAGTACTATTCAGAATAGCAGAGACGTGGAGTCAACCTAAATGTCCATCAATGATAGACTGGATTAGGAAAATGTGGTACATATACACTGTGGAATACTATGCAGCCATAAAAAAGAACGAGATCATGTTCTTTGCAGGGACATGGATGAAGATGGAGGCCATTATCCTCAGCAAACCAACACAGGAACAGAAAACCAAATCCCAGATATTCTCATTTATAAGTGGGAGTTAAATGATGAGAACACATGGATACATAGAGGGGAACAGTACACATCAGGGCCTTTTAGAGGCTGGAAGATGGGAGGAGGGAGAGGATTAGGAAAAACAACTAATGGGTACTAGGCTTAATACCTGGGTGATAAAATAATCTGTACAATAAACCCCCATGACACAAGTTTACCTGTGCAACAAACCTACACTTGTATCCCTGAACTTAAAATAAAAGTTTTTTAAAAAAAGAATAAAGGGTAGCAAACACACCTTCTTGCTACAAAAGAAAAAAAAAAACAGTAGGCTATTGGTAGTTAAGTTTTGGGGGAGTCAAAAGTTATATGCAAATTTTTGATTATACAGTCATCAACACTCTTAAACCCCTGCATTGTCAAGGGTGAACTGTATATGTTTTTGTGAATCTTTTTATGAAACTGTTTTTAAACGTCAGTTTTTTGTTGACCCTGCATGACTGTGATAGAATTTTTCTACCTTGTGTCCCCAAAACAGATGTTGTTCCCTTATAATTATAATACATTTTACAAAATCGCCACTCTAGAGTGTTTTGTTGAAGTGATCATCTTACATGAATGCATGAGCAGTAACGGGATCAATCATTCTTACTCCTGTCAAGCTTTCAATTACATTCCAGAGTCCCAACACAAACCTAGCAGCTTGTTGGAATATCTAGATGCCCTTTGCTTCTAGGTCCTCCCTCTTTCCTCCCAGATTTGGATTAACTTTAAATGAGCTATTATCTGATATGATGCCACAGTTTCCATGATTCGTATTCATTTTTTTAAAACTTTCGTCTATGATCTAGAAAGTGACAATGATTGATTTATTGCAAAATTTTCTGAATCGCTTTGCTCTGTCACATTAAGCTTTCAGCTAACCAGCAGAGGGAGCACAGAGAGATACATTGGTTTCATCTCAGTGTACAGAAGTCTAGTTACTAAGTGGATGAAGAACTCCCACACATTCAGATCTGGTTCTCAATGGCAAGAAGCACTGTTCGGGTAATCAGGAAAACCTGGGCTTTAAGCAATGGTACCACTACGAATTTATTCCTCTTGCCTAAGATTACTTGGAATTCCTATAGTAGTGGGGGAGGGAGGACTCTCTTTTGCACTAGTTCCTCCTTAAATTTTAAAGAAATTGACCCTGTGGACTGAGGTGGGTGCGGATGGTGGGATGGAGAGGAAACAAAAATTTCTTCTCACCTACCTTCCACTCCAAATCTGTTTCTCCCAGAGCAAATACAAGATTTAGCAGTGGTGTATGAAGTCTCTTGCTGCTTTATTCTCTAGGAAGCCTAATACGTCACGGTGTTCACAAAGATCAAATGAAATATGGAGATAATTATGACATAAGTAAATAATATACAGACAAATATAGTTCTATTCTGAGATTATCCTGGATTAGAAACTAGGTTATGTCTGACTTCTGGCAAAATTACAGGACAGGACAGGTTAGTGTCTAATCTGCCTACCTCCCAGTCCCCAGGTAGCTGTTGCCTGGAAAGGCATCAGAAGATCCTTAAGAGATAGGAGATTGTTCATATTTACTTAATTTTTTGGATGAGGCTGTTTGTCTGGACTGTCCCATGAGGTGGTATTTACCTACTTGGGAAGCTCATTCTCCCATTTGGAAGTTGGAAGCATTCTCACTGTACAACAGTGAGAGCTGGAATGCCAGATGAGTTGTTATTACATCATTATGAACCATCCCAGTGCCCATTTGATATAGTTAATAACAAGAATTAATGAAGTAATGTAAAAAGAAAAAATAGAATCCTTGCCCTGATCCAAGATAAAGGGACAAAAAAATTATTTCTGAAATTTGAGTGAAAAAAATGTTGGTTGCTTCTATTCTTTTAAAACACTGCCTGAGAAAAGTCAGAGTGTGGGTGTTATGTGGGAAATAAGAGGAGTATTGGAGGGGCAGGCAGTCATTCATCTGATAGAGTTCTTTGTTCAAATCAATATTGTTTGAGTGCTAACACTGTGCTAGGTGCTGGCAATGGAATGCTGAATAGAACAGGTAAGTTGCCCACACTTTCATGGAATTTGCACTTGAGACAGTCAACAATGATCAAATAATTACGTTTGGTGGGTGTTACAAAGAAGAAAAACAGAGTTCCATTATAACATCTTATATAATCATACTGCAATATCTTGAAGCTACTACTTATAAAGATCAAGCAGAAGCTACTGCTGCATACTAGAGAACTTTAAATGATTTCCAACATCGAGAAACTTGAATTTCTTAAGTAGTAGTTATTATAAAAAGAAACTGGAATGGCTAATATTGGCTGTCTCTCTAAAGCCAATATAAAGAAAACGAGTGATATACTACATTATCTTGACCTCACTGACAACTAGACAGCCTAAGAAACAGTGTGTGCAATAGAGCAGAAGGAAGAATCAAAGGACATATTTTATAAGGATAATGAGTTCTGCTTTCTTTTCCCCTTCTGAGCTATGATAATTTTTGTCTCTTTTGTAATCATACCCTCTTGGAAAGTCACTGGCTTGGACTGATTTATGCCTACTACAGGTTTTTGTTTCCAAAAGTACATCTCCATGACTAAGGAAATGGGCTGTCTCAGGTTGGCTGGTTCCATCAAGAACACTTAAAACTTGATTGCCCAATTGTAAAACCAACAGGGGTCTTAGCATCCACTTGCATTTTCTCATTGGCGTCTAATTTTGAGGATATCATATTGCTTGGAGAAGAAAGAGACAGTAGTAATTATAATTTTCATGGACTTACAGAGTTTTTGGAGACTTGGATATCATGTACTTTAACCTTGCACCCAGTGTAAGAATCTCCTATACCTGATTCATGATATTCATCTTTTGAATACATAGGGTAAAAAGAGCTTATTATCTCATTTTTGAAGAATTCCATTATTCTTTTTTATATTGGAGACAATCTATGACCATTAGTCTTAGGTGTGTTCACCAGAGCCCTCATGGACCAAATCAGAAGGAACCATTTGTACTTAATGACTTTCTTCCTCTTCACCACTAACAAGTCTTTTCTCTTCCAGACTAAACATTCCAGGTTTTTCCTCCATTCTGTATACAACATGATCCTCCAAATTGTTCCCATTTTGGATGATGGAGATTGAGGAGGTGGAGGATCAAAATATGAGTGTGTGTTTTCTAACGTATTTGCTATTTCTCTCAGTTTTGTGACATTAGCAGGTTTGATCAGTATTTCACCTGTGCTGCAATTCACATTGATAATTAAACTATACAGGGCTACTTTAATTATAAAGCTAAAAGTGGATTTTTTTTTCCATTAACCTTGCCAGACATGATGACTTGCCAACTCATTCTCTTCGGGTCTATAAAATGCCCAGTGAAGTCATATTGACTCTAAAATCAAGCTCTGGATTTGAAGATGCTGCCATGCTGTTGAGTCAAAAGAATATATTATTTTTGATTTCTATTAGACCAATAATTTTAGTAACTTTGGCAAAAGCAATATAAAAACAAGCAATCTCCAACTTGTAGGGTTGCATTGCAGAAGTCAATTGTTTGGAATGTATTTCACATGAGTATTAAATTTTCGGGCAAGACTCCCAATTTTTATTTTTATTTTTAGACAGAGTCTCACTCTGTCATTCAGGGTGGAGTGCAGTGGCGTGATCTTGGCTCACTGCAACTTCCACCTCCCAGGCTCAAGTGATTCTCCAGCCTCAGCCTCCCGAGTAGCTGGGACTACAGGCGTATGCCGCCACGCCTGGCTAATGTTTTGTATTTTAGTAGAGATGGGGTTTCATCATGTTGCCCAGACTGGTCTTGAACTCCTGAGCTCAGGCAATCCACCTGCCTCGGCCTCTCAAAGTGCTAAGATTACAGGTGTGAGCCACTGCACCCGGCCAACATTTTTAACTCCTAAGACAACTGACATTGTAATACCACCCCAGAAATCAGTTGCAAACCAGAATGTCATACCAGGTTCTTTAACTTAACATGTACCACAAGCACCACTAGAAATATTTTGACATCTAGCACGATGTTTAGCAATGTTTTTCTGGATTCGGATGACCAGGATCACTGCTGGGAACACCAGGAATATTTTCATGCTTTTATTCTCCTATCCAATTGAGTTAATGATCCCTGGCCCCACGTCTGCTGAATAAAGAAAACTGGGATCCTTGTGGCCTGAATCTGGTGGTGGCTGGGAAGGTAAGACAGTGATGATAGATGCTACAGAGCTTCTGGAAGAAAGCCTGCCTACCACTGGGGTTTACTCCTCAGTCTTCAATGGGTCCCAGTTGGACTCCCATTCTTTCTTTCCCTCCACGTCGGTCTGATTCATGGCCTCTTCATACTCAGTCTCTCTCTCTCCTCCTATTCTCTCTTCCTCGGGGGTCATGGCAAAATCTTTCAGTTTTGTTTCACTTATCCCTTGAGCACTCTTCAATGCTTTAACAGTTTTCTGAGGTTTGCTTTTCCCCTGCTGGGTAGCTAAGGAATTAACTAAGAAAGGAATATTGCTAGTTGCAAAAGGGAAGTGGGGGGGTCTATAAAGCATCTCTCCAGTGGCAGCCTCTGTCTCCCAATCTCGCTCCCATTCTCTGTCTCACTTACAGCTGGCAGGGAGAGGCAGAATCACCTGCAGACGCTACTTGGGGACTGAGTAAAATGCACCAACTTTTCAAGGGAAAGCAAGGACAGGCCTTAAGGGGAAAGATAGTGAGGTAGGTCTGACTTCTGACCTTTGATGAGAACACAGAATAGGGCTTCTTTGTGGGAGTTGGGAGTGAGAAGTTGGGAACTAACTTTTATTTTTTTTTAACTCTTAATTGCATTTCTTTTATGCTGAATTTATTCCCATGCCATAAGTTTTTGTTTCCTCAGTTTCATCTGAGATATCTTTTTTTCCTTCTGTACAACAGAAATATCATATGTTGCAGAAATATCAGCACTAAAGAAACTTACTGAATCCTTACTGAAAAGGAACACATTGTTCTAGGTTGCTCCTCTTCAGGTTTAGGAACAATTTGTTCCTTTTCAGTAAGGATCATCTTGATGTGGCAGGGAGAGTGCATGTGTGGGTTAATCCGACCATGAGCTCTATAAGGCCAGTAGCAAATCTTAGGTGCTTTATTCACCTGGATATGTTCAATGACCAGAGAATCTACATCTGCACCCTTAAGTTTGGCATTTCTCTCAGCAGTTATAAACATGTGCAGCAAAAATTCAGCACTCATTTTGGGCCACCAACCCTGTGTCCAGCCCCACTGCTTGGCCTGGGCACTACCAACTCCCCCATTGTAATGTCAGAATGGTACACGCTCTTTCTGTGAAGTGACATCTTTCAGATACTTGGTGACTTTTCGTATATGCATACCCTTGTTGGCCTGGGCAGTTTCACGAGTGTTCTTAAAGGAAACACAAATATTTGAAACTCTTGATTTGCCTGATTTTGAGAGATTTTCTGGGTCAAGTGAATAGCAAACCATTTTCACAGATCACCTCAGGTCACTTAGGGGAAGGGTGGGACTAACTTTCTTGATCTTGCTTTTGCCTGTCTTCTCTTTTCACAAAGGAACAGATGTTCTCAACCCTTCCCAAGGCCAGTCTTTCACTGTCATTCATTTTTCTTCCTCCCCTTCTAAGACACACTCGGCTATTGCAGAAACACAGTTCCTTAAACACAGTCCAAAATTCAACCAGCTCTGAACATTGAAATTTTTGGCAACCTACATTGCAGCAGAATTTGACCCAAACTGACGTGGGGTGATATCGTCTTTATTTACTCACATATTTACTACAAAAATATCAATTATCAGTGTGGTTGTTTCAAAGTACAGCCCCAGATCCTGCTTGAGTATAATCAAACATATGTGTACTACCTTTCTGAAAAATCTGAAAATTTTTGAATTCTGAAATAATCTGGCCCCAAAAGTTTCTGGGTAGGGGATTATAGCCTTTATTTCCTGTTTTCCTACATCTTTCTCTTTCCAGCTAAATGAAAAAGAGCATAGACTCTGGTATCCCTAGCTGAATTCAAATCCTATCTCTAATATCGGTTGTGTGTGATTTGCTGTTTACTTAACCTGTCTGTGCTTCAGTTTCCCCATTTGTAAAATAGGGATAATAATATTACCTATCTCAATGCTGTTGTGAAGATTTAATTGAGTTAATCTATGTAAAGTGCTTAGAATAATCGCTAGCACATAGTAGGCACTATAGGTTTGCTATTATCATCAACCTTAATCCTTCACTGTACCCAAAAATATTATGTCCCAATTATAAAATCCCTGCTCTTTGCCCTATTCTCTCCATAGTTAACCCTCTATCCATTTTCTTCCACTCATGCCATAAACAGAAAACCATTTGTCATTAGTTACCATTGACTACTCCTCAACTGGCTGAAATCTGGTTTGCTATCCTATTTCTCAACTCTATGGTAATTTCTCTCTTTAAGGTCCCTAATGCCTCTTAACTGCCAGTTTGAAAGACTGCTGTTTAGTTTCTTTTGTGCTGATATTTCTGCAACATATAATATTTCTGTGACAAATAGACTCAGTTCTCCTTCTACTTCATTTTCATTCTACTGCTCCGGTGACTTGCTCATTAAAGGTTGACCTCCCCACGTATTTCATCCTTTTTGTACAGTACACATGCTCCTTAGAAAAAGTCTCATCCAATTTAAAGTGCCAGCTATCACCTGGATAATAATGACTGCCACATTTTATCATTAGCCCTGACCTCTCCCTTGTGCTTCAGACTATATTTCCTATTTGCCTCCTGCGTCCAGCACCACTACTTGGTCAGGGCACTACCAACTCTCCCATTGTTATGTTGGAATGGTGCATGCTGTTTCTGTGAAGTGACATCTTTCAGATACTTGGTGACTTTTCGTACAGGCATACCCTTGATGGCCTGGGCAGTTTCACAAGTGATCTTAAAGGAAATGCAAATATTTGAAACTCTTGATTTGCCTGATTTTGAGGGATTTTCTGGGTCGAATGAATAGCAAACATTTTCACAGATCCATCTCCACTTGGATGACCTGCAGGAATCTCAAATGTAACATATCCCAACAAAATGTATTATCTGTTCCCTGACATCCTGCCCCTAACCCCCATTCCAGCCCTCAAAAGAATCGCACAACATGTATATTTTTTTCATTTTTAATCTAAGTTTTAATGGCATTGCACACTTCACCTACTAACTTAGCCAGAGATGTTGAATCGTCATTTGTCTTTCACTTCCACATTCAATCAGTCACTAAATCCCACCAATTTGTTTTTAGTAACATCGCCAGAATCTGCCTACTGATTTACTCAGGGCTTGTACTAACTATCATGTGGACCAGTGGCTTGACCTTTTTGCCTGTAACCCATGGTATAAAATATATTTTATATTGTGCCCTGGGATATAGACATGTTTATATACATCTGTGCTCTCTTTTATTTTATTTCATTTCGTTTTTCTAAAATTGTGGTTATGATACCCTAAATTGATTTTACAATCTACCAATGGGTTACAACCTGCAGTTTAAAACACCCTGACCTAGAATAACAGCACTTTACTCATCTCCCCACTCCAACCCCCCTATGTCTGTAATGGTGGGTCAATAGATAACACTTCAAAGGGTGTGTACCAAAACCCTTAAGGGCGGGGGTTGTAATCTGCCAAATAAAATGCTCCCAAGAAAGTGATTCTGATATCTCCTATATGTTCTACTCAGTTATCAAGACAATACTGAATATTTCTTAGACATGTACTATACATAAAGCACACAGCTGTGGCTCAAATAAGCATGGCTCACTGATTTGGCACTCACATTTACATGAGCTTGGAACCCTCAAAAGCCCTTAACGCTCCATGTATTTTCACACCTCCATTGACATTGCACATACTATTCCCCTTGCTTGGAGTGTCCTCTATACTCCTTTTCATCAGGCAAACGCCCGCTTGTAGCAACGTATATGAAAATCTATTTATTTACCAAAGACAGGTAGCAGTGGGGTAGTAGTGGTACTGGGCCCAGTTTATGTGCCTCTCCAGTTACTCTGTTTCCTGGTCACGATGGTCCCCGCAACCGCCATGGTCATTACTACCAGCTCACCCCACAAAGTCTGTCACAACAGCCTGCCCCTCACTCTTTGATTTGCTCTGACTCAGAAATACTGGAAGTCACGTTCATGGTTTATTTAAACAAGGAAAAAGATATGTCTGAGCAGGATGCCCCACAGGTGTTACAACCACATGGCCTTCTGGTTAAGAAAGTTTCCGGCCGGGCGCGGTGGCTCAAGCCTGTAATCCCAGCACTTTGGGAGGCTGAGACGGGCAGATCACGAGGTCAGGAGATCCAGACCATCCTGGCTAACACGGTGAAACCCCGTCTCTACTAAAAAATACAAAAAACTAGCCGGGCGAGGTGGCGGGCGCCTGTAGTCCCAGCTACTCGGGAGGCTGAGGCCAGAGAATGGCGTGAACCCGGGAGGCAGAGCTTGCAGTGAGCTGAGATCCGGCCACTGCGCTCCAGCCTGGGCGACAGAGTGAGACGCCATCTCAAAAAAAAAAAAAAAAAAAGGAAAGAAAGAAAGTTTCCATCTCAAAAAAAAAAAAAAAAAAAAAAAAAAAAAAAAGGAAAGAAAGAAAGTTTCCATCTCAAAAAAAAAAAAAAAGGAAAGAAAGAAAGTTTCCATCCTTGGATACTCACTGTTTTCTCCTCATTTCTCTCTTACCTGGGAAATATATGAGGAAGGCACTGTTAGGATCGCCACGTTAAGGGTGAGGGAACTGGGCCAGAGATTGAGTGATTATTGCAAGGCACTTAACCAATATGTAGCAGAGCATATAGTTTGAAAACATCTCTGGAGATGAAAATATGCTACTTTTCTCTCCTATAATATTTAAGGGAAAAAGACTACAGATCCAATTTGTACTTGTCTATGCACTTGTCCTGTTTCTCCTGCCTTCTCATGGAGGGGACTCAAACCTTTGTGTATGTGTGTGTGTGTGTGTGTGTGTGTGTGCGCGCGCGCGCGCGCGTATCTCCGTGTGTGTACTCTCAGCACTCAAAAATATATTGGCACTCTGAAATATATGTGTATGTATACATGTTTTATAGGCACATATTACTGTATAATATACCATGTAAATTATAAAACAAACACACAAAAACATAAATTCAAAAAGCATGAATTTTTTAAATTATAAGAAAAAGTTCTGATATTTTTGCTGCACCCCCAGTGTATTACCTTGGATACTGTATTTTGGAGACCTGCCATAAAGTATCATACTTAGTAGAAAAGCATATTTTCTTTCATATACAGGAAAAATATTGATTCACAATCAATATTGTTCACAGGGCTGCTTCTCAAGCTGTGGTGCTGTCTGAATGTCATATCCCCCAGGATGCCATTCAAGACAAGCATTTGCAGTTTGAGATGGCTAATTCTAATTAGGAAAGCAGACTGCCACCACAGGCTATAATCTGACTAATGTGTTCTTGGAACCGCGGAGCTACTGAAGTTTTCAGGTATGATGTCAGTAAGGAGTGATGAAAGGAGGACCAGATTAACAGCAGATAAAGGTTCTAAATAATTTGACCTCTGCCTAAAATAGTGATGGGCCTTGAACAAAACATTGAATAATAACGGGTCCTTTGATTAAATTGCTTTTGCGTGTATTTAATATTAATTCCACTGATATGATACTAACCCTAAGAAATAAGCATGGCTGGTACTAGCCCTTAGTTTTATATCATAAATGAGCAAAATCTTAAAGAGAGTAAATGACTTGCCCACACAGTAAGAGGCATAACTGGGCTTCACAATGGTATTTTTGACTCATCTATTATCTCACCTTGCTTAACCTCTTTCGGCTTCATGCCTTTAAAATAAACTTTCTGTTTTAGAACAGTTTTAGGTTTTAAAAAAATGTTGTGAAGATGGTCCAGGTAGTTCTCATATACTTTACACACATTTTCCCCTATATATTCACTTGCTAAGGCTGCTGTCACAAAGCCCCACAGACTGGGTGGCTTAAACAACAACAGTTTATTTTCTCTCTGTTCTGGAGGCTGCAAGTCCAAGATCAAAGTGTAGACCAAGATCAAGAGGCTTTTCTGGGGCGTCTGTCCTTGCCTTGCCCATGGCCTCCTTCTTGCTGTGTTCTCACGTGGTTGTCTCATGTCTGTGTTTTGTCTCTGTCCTGATATCCTCTTCTTATCAAGGACACCAGTCATATTGGATTAGGGCCCACCCTAATGACATCATTTTAACTAAATTATCTCTTTAAGGGCCCTATTTCCAAATATAGTCAACTTTTTTATTTTTTATTTTTTATTTTTGAATCTTATTTTTATCATTGTTATGTATTTAAATGTTTGCATCCTCCCAAAATTCGTGTTGAAGTTCTAACCCTAATGTGATGCTATCTGGAGATGGGGTCTTTGGAGGGAATTAGATTTTCATAAGGTCATGAAGATTAGTGCCCTATAAGAAGAGGAAGAGAAACCAGAGCTTGATTTATACTGACACCTTGATCTTAGACTTTCCAGCCTCCAAAACTGTAAGAAATAAATGTCTGCTGCTTAAGCCATTCAGGCTGTGGTATTTTGTTGTGCCAGTAGACTAAGATAGTCATCAGGTCTCCCTGAGCAACTCTTGAGTCTGACAGTCTTACAGTTTTCTTGTTTTTGGTGACCCTGAGAGTTTTGAGGAGTACTGGCCAGATGTTTTGTAGAACGTCCCTCAATTGGTATTTGTCTCTCTTTTTCTCATTAATAGACTGGGGTTGTGAGTTTTAGGGAGGAAGACCAGCAAACGTGAAATGTCATTCTCATCACTTCGTATCAAGGGTTCATACTATCAGCATGTCCTATCACTGATGTTGTTGACATTGATCACCTGGCTGAGATACTGTTTATCTGGTTTCTCCACTTTCTCCCATAACATTACTCTTTTCTCCTCCTTTCCATACTGTATTCTCACTTACAGAGTGAGAAGTTATAGGACTTCACATATGTTATTTGTAAAGCAGCAGGACTGGATCAGTCCATTTCTAAGTCAACTCTAGTTTGTTCCTTATAATCAATGAGAAGTACTGTCCTGATTGAAAAGGAAATCTGTATTCACAGAACAGGGTGAGAGAGCAGGATCACTTAGGTTCAAACCCTTAGTTTTAACCTTCTTAGCACTCTCTCTGAACAGAAGGACTACAAAAAAACATTGTGAATGTAGCAATTTAATGATCTACTTTTTTGCAAGTTGGCACTCATATTATGTATTGATCAGCCTTGGACAGATCACTGTGTCTGACTCAATTCTGAAAACTTGTGGAGGGTTGGAGAGCAGGGGTATGTCTATTCTTCACCTTACAACACTGACGACACTGTTGGTCATATAGTAATACTCAATAATTTTGTTGATTGCTGATCAGTTACTTCAAGTACAAGAAACTTGTAAAACTTGTAGACCATTTTCTTTCTTTTTTTTTTTTTTTGAAACGGAGTATCACTTTGTTGCCCAGGCTGGAGTGCAGTGGCATGATCTCGGCTTACTGCAAGCTCTGCCTCCCGGGTTCACGCCATTCTCCTGCTTCAGCCTCCTGAGTAGCTGGGACTACAGACGTCCCCCACTACGTCTGGCTAATTTTTTGCATTTTTAGTGGAGACGGGGTTTCACTGTGTTAGCCAGGATGGTCTCCATCTCCTGACTTCATGATCTGCCTGCCTCAGCCTCCCAAAGTGTTGAGATTACAGGCGTGAGCCACTGTGCCTGGCTTTGTAGACCACTTTCTAGAACCAACAGGTAAAATTTACTAGAAATTTTATCTTGCACATGAACTCTAGGTAGTTTGCATTTCTTATTCTGGCATATAGTGCATGCATTGAGATTCTACCAATATAAATATGTAAAATAAGGCAAAATAAATGAATGTCAAAAGGAAATTATGGTCTTTAACCTTTATGTGAATTATTCTTAAAATGTGAAGAATTGCTAGCTGTTTTAGATCCAACTTCTTATTTCCTACACCAGTTTGAAACAAACAAATGGAAGAACATTCCATGTTCATGGAGAGGAAGAATCAATATCGTGAAAATGGCCATACTGCCCAAGGTAATTTATAGATTCAATGCTATCTCCATTAAGCTACCACTGACTTTCTTCACAGAATTGGAAAAAACTACTTTAAAGTTCATATGGAACCAAAATGGAGCCCGTATTGCCAAGACAGTCCTAAGCCAAAAGAACAAAGCTGGAGGCATCATGCTACCTGACTTCAAACTATACGACAAGGCTACAGTAACCAAAACAGCATGGTACTGGTACCAAAATAGTGATATAGACCAATGGAACAGAACAGAGCCCTCAGAAATAATACCTCACATCTACAACCATCTGATCTTTGACAAACCTGACAAAAACAAGAAATGGGGAAAGGATTCCCTATTTAATAAATGATGCTGGGAAAACTGGCTAGCCATAAGAAGAAAGCTGAAACTGGATCCCTTCCTTACACCTTATACAAAAATTAATTGAAGATGGATTAGAGACTTAAATGTTACACCTAAAACCACAAAAACCCTAGAAGAAAACCTAGGCAATATCATTCAGGACATAGGCATGGGCAAGGACTTCATGTCTAAAACACCAAAAGCAATGGCAACAAAAGCCACAATTGACAAATGGGATCTAATTAAACTAAAGAGCTTCTGCACAGCAAAAGAAACTACCATCAGAGTGAACAGGCAACCTACAGAATGGGAGAAAATTTTTGCAATCTACTCATCTGACAAAGAGCTAATATCCAGAACCCACAAAGAACCCAAACAAATATACAAGAAGAAAATGAAGAACCCCATAAAAAAGTGGGCAAAGGATATGGACAGACACTTCTCAAAAGAAGACATTTATGCAGCCAACAGACACATGTAAAAATGCTAATCATCACTAGCCACCAGAGAAATGCAAATCAAAATCACAACGAGATACCATCTCACACCAGTTAGAATGGCGATCATTAAAAAGTCAGGAAACAACAGGTGCTGGAGAGGATGTGGAGAAATAGGAACACTTTTACACTGTTAGTGGGACTGTAAACTAGTTTAACCATTGTGGAAGACAGCGTGGCGATTCCTCAAGGATCTAGAACTAGAAATACCATTTGACCCAGCCATCCCATTACTGGGTATATACCCAAAGGATTATAAATCATGCTGCTATAAAGACACATGCACGTGTATGTTTCTTGCGGCACTATTCACAATAGCAAAGACTTGGAACCAACCCAAATGCCCATCAATGACAGACTGGATTAAGAAAATGTGGCACATATACACCATGGAATACTATGCAGCCATAAAAAAGGATGAGTTCTTGTCCTTTGTAGGGAGATGGATGAAGCTGGAAACCATCATTCTCAGCAAAGTATCGCAAGGACAAAAAACCAAACACCGCATGTTCTCACTCATAGGTGGGAATTGAACAATGAGAACACTTGGGCACAGGAAGGGGAACATCACACACTGGGGCCTGTCATGGGGTGGGGGGAGCGGGGAGGGATAGCATTAGCAGATATACCTAATGTAGATGACGAGTTAATGGGTGCAGCACACCAACATGGCACATGTATATATATGTAACAAACGTGTGCGTTGTGCACATGTACCCTAGAACTTAAAGTATAATAAAAAAAATACACAAAAAAAAGAAATTCTTAAAAGTTTCCAATTACTGTATGAATAATAGAAATTTTTCTCTTTAAATAACTAGAACATTAATTTGTTGTTCTTTAACAGGATTTCCTTTTTAAAGATTATAAAAGCTCATCTGTCCATGAAATAGAGCAATGTACCCATACAATATGAAATTGTATTTTACCTATAAACAGTCTTCAAACAAGACACATTATTTTCTTGCTTACTGGCTAATTAAAATAAAATGTAAACCCACGTTAAACTTGATTACATTGTCAAAACACCCACATTTTTAAAGGAGAGGCCTACAGTGTTAATTCAGAGAGAGTGATTCTTTATTCTTCAGCTAATAATAGCTTCAGTATTAATAATAACTTCAGCTAAAAATAGCTTCAGTAGTCTCAGACTTTTAAAATCATGTCAACGTAATCATGCTTTTATGTCATCTTCATTTGTGGAAAAGGAAACAAATGATTTGTCGTATGAATAAGAATATTTTTTAAAATGAAGTTTCTAGGGTTTCCAAGTTGGCAAAACGTTTGTCAGTATCATCATTTGGTTTGTAGACCACATTGATTCATGTACTGGCTATATTGCATATTAATTGCAGTTTCTTTATTATGGAATATTTGAAATGCACAAAGATATATAGTGTACTATAATAAATACCCCTATGTGCCCACCTCTAAGAAAAGTAATGTGTTTTTTAAAAATAAGACATCATACTTGCCTCTTTGTTTCATGTTCATTCTCTTTCTTCCTCAGAAGTTATCAGTGTGCTGCAGTTGATGTGCATTGTACTCTTCGTTTTATCACATCTGCCCACAACCACAAATACCATAGGATTGTGTTTTGTATTTCAACATTTTACTTAAATTGTATCATATTTTGTGTATCATTCTATAACTTACTTTCTTGACTCCATATGTGAATTTAAGAGAAATTAATGTTGATGCATATAGTCTAGTTTATATTTTTGGCTATCTAGTATTTCATCATGTAAATAAATCAGAATTTGTTTATCCATTTCCCCTATGATGAGCTTTAAGTTGTTCCACAAAGTTGAGTCTTGCAAAGGCTGCTAGACTGAACATCCTTGTGTATTCTTGTATATGTCAACTGTGCCAGTTTCGGAGGGAGTATATACCTAGAGGAGGACTTGTTGGGTTGAAAAACATAGTTAACTTCAATTTTACCAGATGTTTCCAAATTACTCTTTGGAGTGATTGTAGCAGAATTCAGTCCCAAGTAAATGAAAATTTCTGTTTCCAAATATCCTCACCATATCCTTAGACATTTTAAATATTTACCAATCTGATAAGTATTCTTCTTGGTCTCATTTTTCTGATGACTACTGAGATTGAGCACTTTTCATGTTTTTTCTTATTTCACTTTACCTTCGATTTCTGTAAAGTATTTGTTGCCTTATCTTTTTTATTGCTTCATAAGAGTTATTTATATATCTTGGGTATTAATGCTTTCGTATGCAACTGGTAAATATCTCTTCCCAGTTTATCACTTGCCTTTTAATTTAATTTTTAAAATATGTGTTGACTAAGAAGTTATATACTAGTCATTTAACTTTGTTCATGTAATCTTTTATTCTATAGATAATTTAAATTTTGGAACAGCCATATATATGTCTAGTTTCTTTTCATTTTGTCTTTCAATCAGCTCTAATAATTTTCTCAACTGAGATCTTGTATGAGTTTCATTTATTTTTAACTATATTATAGTTTTTGTTTTTACTTTTTAATGAGCTTTTTAAATTTACATTTTCTAAATGATTTTTCGCTGGCATATATGAGCACTATGGATGGTTGTACATTAATCTTTATATGCAGCAACATTGCTTAACTCTCTTGCTTTTCCCTAAAGGAAAATATATAAAAATAACATTTTTTTCTCCCTTTTCAAAATTAATTCCTATTTTTTGTCTTATTACATTCATTAGAAACCCCAGTACAATGTTGAATAGCAACATTCTGTCTTCTTAACCTTAAAGACAATACTTCTAGAGTTCCCCTATTAAATATGTAATTTGCTATATTTTTTGGTATGTGGCCAAAAGATGTACATGTAAGATGTATCAGTCAAGATTTAGATTTGGAGGTAACAGAAACTCACCCCAACTATCTTAAACTGAAGTTGGGTAAATCTGATTCTTTAGGACGCTGCTGAGAACTCCATTTCGGACATCACTGCTTCTTGGTACTCAGCACTAGTTCCATCATGTTCTCACTTCCATAGCTACCAGAAAAACTTCTCCGCTGTTCTTATATCTTGTTGTCGCTCTCTTGAGAGTCAAAGGCCTAGATGACAGCATTCAATTAGCTGGAGCTAGGAACTAACATGATTGAGTTGGGTTTTTCCTTTCTTGTACTATCCAGGCCCAGTTTTGGTGTCAAGATTGTACTAGCTTCATAAAATGAATTGAAGCACTTTTCTTTTTCCTTCCCTTCCTTCTTTCCTTTCTTTTCTTCTTTCTTTTTTTCTGATATTGATTAAGAGAAAAAGTATCTGTTTTTTGAAAGTTTGGTAAATTGTAAAACCATTCTGGCTGGTGATTCTTTAGGGACAGGGAAAAAAAGATGGACAAAAATAAATAATTTATTCAATTATTAGCTGTCCAGGCTTTGCCATTTCTATTTTAGTCATTTATATTTTCTGGATTCATCAGTTTCTTTTAATTTTTAGAAGCTTTGAAGATAAAGCTATTCACAGTATTCTTTTAAGTTATTTTTTCAAATTTGTACAGTATTTATAGTTGTAGCTTCTTTTTCATTCCCAATACAATTATGTATTGTGCCTTCTCTTTTCTCTTGCCTGATCAATTTTGCTAGATGTTTATCTATTTTATTAGTTTTTTTCAAACCAGTTTTTATACTAGTTCACCAGGTTTTAAAAATTATGGTACAATATTTATGGCCTAAAAAGAATAGTAATTATAATTTTTAGTCATATGTAGTAACTACTAGGAAAAAGTTTATTTTTCTGTTTTAATTACATTAAAAAGTCCCCTGGAAAATATGAATTAAAAGTTTTCTCCTGCAGAGATTGCAGTGAGCTGAGATCACGCCACTGAACTCCAGACTGGCGACAGAGTGAGACTCGGTCTCAATAAATAAATAAATAAATAAATGTTTTCTCCTATCTAGTTTTTACAAGGAAAATCTTAACAGATGTACACAATTTTTGAGACATATAAGTAGGTTTTTTCCCCAATAAACTGATATTTATAAAGGATTTGTACGTACCATGATGATAAACTACAAAGATAAATACATATGCTCTGTTCTCTAACAGTTTTCAGCCAATAAAAATTTACAGCTACTCTTTATTGTCCACCATATTCTGTTATGAGCCATGGGCTTTGGTAAGTTCTCATGACATTGGGCACTGACTTCCAGGGAGAGTAAGTGACGCACCTGGACCCCACAGCCAGTGAGCATTAGTGCTTATATTCCATCCTCCAAAGCTCTTTCTTCATACCAGACCACACATGTGGCCCAAGGAGGGATATTTACTCTGTACTTTTAGAATTCTAGAAAACATTGTTTAGTGGTCTGGCATCATCTGTATTTGCTTGGCTTGATTTGGGATAGAGTATAATCCTAGTCCTTGACGAAAGGATTTTGATGAGTTAACCTTATGGGGTGATGGGATTTATGGGATTATTTCCACCCTTAAAACGATTTGTGGGGAAAAAAAGTGTACTAATCCCTAATTTAGGATTAAGACAGATATACCCATGAGATATGGGTCTATAAAATTCATCATAATTTGAGAAATGCAACAAATAATCACTCTAAAATATCTTGTTGATTCAGTTATTTTAGTCCAAAAGCCAGCTGGAGATCTGTTCTGTATCAAGGGCTCCAGCCCTTGAGCTGTTTTTTTCATTTGCTTGTAGTCTTGAAAAGAAGTAAAAACAATGTCAGGGACGGTCTCCTCAGAACCCTAGAGGGTCTGCCCTTAAGGAAGTGCTTGTGCCCTCAGAAACGAGAAACCAGATGAGCTGAGTTTAGGGGTCAGACCAGAGGAAATGGCTGGAAATTAGAGGTCTCCTGGCTAATATGCATGATGCCAAATAACAGTCTTTCTGTTGGGTGTCAGAATCCAGAAAGGTGGGAAATTTGTGTCTAGGGGATATAAAAGAAAATGAATGAGATAATATATGCAAACAGCTGAGTAGAGGACCTGAAATACAGTAATAGCCTTCAGTAGATTCCTTCTACAATTTCACCTCCTCTCCATCTCAGGTTTGGCTTTCCCCTGGACCTGTCAGTATAAACGCTGAGAGTTTGATTGAACAATGGCATCAGATGGTCAATGCTACCAGACTCTTTAACATGCCTTGTTTACCACAATTTCATTGAATGGGAGCAGAATGGCAACCAAACCAAGGCTAACAGACTTTGTCCTAGAATTCCCACACCAAGTAGGAAGCATAAAATAACTTAAAGACCTGTTTACAGTTCCTGCAGCTATTAGTCACGGTGTGTTAGTAGAACCCAGTCTCAGAAAGTTATTTCCTAAATGCCTTCCAAAGCCTTCGTACTTCATGCAGATAGTTTTGGCCAACTGTAATGGCAGTGAGAAACTCAAGAGTGTCCAGAAGAGCAGAATTTATGCTTTAAGTTTAACTTTGTTTTGGATTGAGGGTTCCTTAAAAATAAACCTTCACCTGATTCTTATTTTCATTTCAATTCCATGGGCTGGTGATTTGAGTGTCAGGGATAGAGTTCTTAGAATCTGTTTATGTGGTGTGAATACAGAAATGGTCTGATTCTGAGTATTAGGATCATGATCAGAGTTTAGATATAAACTCAAAACCTTGCTAAGCCACGTGTTATTTTTTGAAGCATAGAAATTGGACTTTGCAAACAACCTAAATCCTTTTGTTTGAGAAACTCTAAATAAGCATTGAGTTTTCCTGCCATGAAGTTTTACACTGTGTCTAGAAAGTTTCTTTGAAAAATTCCTCTGTAAACCTAAGGCTGACAAAGAAGTTGGCTAGTTGAAGGGAAAAATGATAATTATGTTTTGTGGCAAGAGGGAACAAAAGGAGGGGGAAAAGTAAATACTGTCCATTTAACATTTTATATTAAATTTCTAATGCACAGTTTTCAAGACTGGCAAGAGTTTGGGTTTGTTTTAACCAAATATAGTTACAATATTAGATACATGTTCTAATTCCGGCATGTGAATATCACTTCTTTAAAAATTTTTTAATTTTTTAAATTGACAAATAAATATACGTATTTATAGTGTACATGATGCTTTGAAATATGTATATATTGTGAAATGGCTAAATGATGCTAATTTACATATGCATTACCTTACATACTCATCATTTTTTTGTGGTGAGAGCACTTAAAATCTGCTGTCTTAGAAATTTACAAGTACACAATGTTATTAACTACAGTTACCATGTTGTACAATAGATATCTTAAACTTATTCCTCCTGTCTAACTGAAATTTTGTATCCTTTCACCAACATTTCCCCAACCCCTCATCCCCCCACTCCCCACCAGTAACCATCATTCTACTCTCTGCTTCTGTAGTTCAATTTTTTTAGATTCTGCATATAAGTGAGATTATACGGTATTTGTCTTTGTGTACCTGGCCAATTTCACTTAACATAACCTCCTCTAGTTTCATCCATATTGTTGCAAATGACAGGATTTCTTTCTTTTTTAAGGCTGAATAGTATTCCATATTGTATACATGCCACTTTAAAAAAATCCATTCATCTGTAGATGGACACTTTGGCTGATTCCAAATCTTGACTATTGTGAATAATGCTGCAATGAACATGGGAATGCAGATATCTCTTTGACACACTGATTTCATTTCTTTGAATATATACCCAGAAGAGGGATTGTTGAATCACATGGTTGTTCTATTTTTAAGTGTTTCAGGAGCTTCCATGCTGTTTTCCATAGTGGCTGTTCCAATTTGCAATCCTACCAACAGTCCACAAGTGTTCCATTTTCTCCACACCTTCACCAACATTTATCTCTTCTCTTTGTGTTGATAACCCTCCTAAAAGATGTGAGATGATCTCTCACTATGGTTTTGATTTGTGTTTCCCTGTCGACTAATGACGTTGAGCATTTTTAAATATTCCTGTTGGCTATTTGTATTTCTGTATGTCTTCTTTTGAGGAGTGTTTCCAGGTCCTTTGCCCATTTTTAATGGGTTATTTGTTTTCTTGCTATTGAGTTGTTTGAGTTTCTTATATATACTGGATATTAGCCCCTCACTGGATATATAGTTCACAAATATTTTCTCCTTGTCCATAGGCTGCTTTTTCATTTTGTTGTTTCCTTTGCTATGCAGAAGCTTTTTAATTTGATGTAATTGCACCTTTTGATTGCTTCCTTTTACTGCCTGTGCTTTGGGAGTCATATCTAAAAAGATTATTGTCAAGGAGCTTTTCCCCGTTGTTTTCTTCAAGATGAATGTCAAAGAGGTTTTCCCCTCTGTTTTCTTCTAGTTTGAGGTCTTATGTTTGGATTTTTAATCCATTTTGAGTTAATTTTTGTCTGTAGTATAGGGGTCTAGTTTCATTGTTTGGTATGTGGATATACAGTTTTCCTAACACCACTTATTGAAAAGACTACAAATTTATTAAAGAAAAGTTTTTATTTGTTTTATCCAAACACAGTTATAATGTTAGATGTGTGTTGGAAACCAGCATGTGAATGTTACCTCAACAAATTTTAACAACAGAGGGGATGGGAACAGCAAGGGGATGAGGAAATAAACAGAACATAGCATTTAACAATCAATGGGATATTAACACATTTATGCCTGAGGTTGCAATTTCTTGAATTTTTGCAATCAGAACTTGGCAGTGACCTTTGGCAGTAGGATACAATAACTCCCACATGCTTAGCGTTCCAATAATGGAACACTAGGCATAAATGGGTTTAAGGGCACTTGGTGTCACAGATGTAAGCTTAGAAGGGGATTAAATTTGGGCAATGCCTTGCTTTTGCCCATTTAAAAAATTTCAACTAATTCTGATGTTCTTCTAACATTCTGTGATTACAGGACGGTAAGTTTGCATGGTGGAAGATGAGATTGGGCACAGGATAATGGCCACAGGAAACTCATTAGAGCTCCCAGTAACTCAAGGGCACCAGGAGTAAGTAAGGAGTGGAGAGAGTACACAAAGAAAACCCTGACCCACTTCACAATTTAAGTTCAGGTCAATCTGCCTGGCACTTCAGAGTCTTATTTCTTAAAACGTGGCCCCAGAACAGCATGCACCCAAATTCCCTGTGGGTCTATTAAAAATTTAAGTTCCCAGAAGACACTCTAAACCAGTGGAATCAGAACACTGGGAATGGGGTCTGAGAAGATGCATTTCAAACAAATAGCCTAGGCAATTCTTAGGTACTCTCATGATTGAACCTCTGCACCAAAGAGTGGAAAGTATAAGTTAGAGAGGAATTTACAAGCACCATACACAAAAATAGCCACGGCTGAGGCCTCCATATTTCATTTGTGCTGTCACTTCCCCCTGGGAAGTTTGATCACCCCAAATGCCATATTGAATAATCTTTTTTTTTTTTTTTTTTTTTTTTTTTGTGATGAAGTGTCGCTCTGTCACCCAGGCTGGAGTGCAGTGGCTTGATCTCGGCTCACGGCAACCTCCGTCTCCCAGGTTCAAGTGATTCTCCTGCCTCAGCCTCCCAAGTAGCTGGGATTACAGGTGCCTACCACCATGCCCGGCTAATTTTTTGTACTTTTAGTAGAGATGGGGTTTCACCATGTTGGCCAGGCTGGTCTCAAACTCCTGACCTCAAGTGATTCACCTACCTCAGCCTCCCAAAGTGCAGGAATTACAATAGTACTTAACACACTCTATTGAACTGCTGGCCTTTCTTTCTCTTTAGCCCATGTAATCCAGTGCCATTTATCTCCTCTGCTTAACAACAAGCTTAGTTCATGAAAGCCGCCAATAAATGTTCTTTAAATTAATAAATGACTTCATGTCTTGCTGTTCCAAAATATACTCCTTAACCTGCCTGAATGCTGTTACTTCACTTTGCCTATGATTTCATTGGGTATATCTGAGAATTTTAGTTTAAATAATGAAATCAGTCAGTTATCCAATAGGGTCAATTAATTCCACTTTCACTTTTCGAAAGATTGTAGAGCAACTACACACAGAGAATGAGGAAGCAGTGATGGAGGTAATTTTGAAACACAATTTTTAGAGTTAAATTGGTTCTGGATGCAGACATACAATAAATGGGTAAGTGCTGTGTGGGGGACACTGAGCACCGAAGAGTTGGAGGCAAGGCCCCAGGGAGCTATGAAAGGCTGTACAGGGGACAGGGAAGTAAAGGAAGATGTAACCTACTTATCTGAAAATTTTACCTAGAAATGAACCTGCACTCAGGGTCATGGTGGGAGAAAACGCTCCTCTTCCTTTGATAGCTGTGACCTCCTCATAGTTCCTGAACACAGTGCTCAAGCTGGTCCTAGTCCCACTACATGAATAAGTGAAATAGGCTTTGAGGATATAGTCTGAGAAGTTGATCACCCTATGAAAAAATGCATGCAAAATCCCAGAAAACATTTCAAAACTTTTGGAATCCAACCAACTCAGAAACTGAGCAAAGCCAAGATTAGATTTGTCTTGCAAATCAACTTAGTGAAAGCAGATGTTACTCATGAAGACAAAGGTCAGGACCCTAGAGACATAACAAGAGATATTTTATGAGAAGGAAACTAAATGTGGATTGAAAGGCAGAAGAAATGAACAGAAAAAGGCACATGGACATTTTTAAGCAATTGTAACAGAATGACCAAATTTCCTGAACCCCAGACATAGTATAAATCATATAACATGAATAGGCCCCCTCCAAACTGGTGGCATACAACATGGCAAAACCCATCTTTACTAAAAATACAGAAATCAGCTAGGTGTGGTGGCGGGCACCTGTAGTTCCAACTACTCAGGAGGCAGAGACAGGAGAATTGCTTGAACCTGGGAGGCAGAGGTTGCAGTGAGCCAAGATCATGTTACTGAACTTCAGCCTGGGTGACAGAGCAAGACTTCATCTCAAGAAAAAAAAATTGTTTGCATGAGCAATATATAGTAATGGTGACTCCAGTTTTGCCAAGATACAAGCAAGATTGAACAGGCACGAAAATGTGGATATGTTAGTGCAAGCTAATTATCAATCATCAATTCTTTTACATATGTGTGTGTGTGTGTGTATATATATGTATGCATGTGTGTGTGTGTGTGTATATATATATACTCTTTAAGTTCTAAGGTACATGTGCAGAATGTGGAGGTTTGTTACATAGTTATACATGTGCCATGGCTGTTTGCTGCACCCATCAAGCCATCATCTACATTAGGTATTTCTCCTAATACTATCCCTCCCCTAGCCCCCAACCCCTGACAGGCCCAGGTGTGTGAGATATTCCCCTCCCTGTGTCCATGTGTTCTCATTGTTCAACTCCCACTTAAAAGCGAGAACATGCAGTGTTTGGTTTTCTGTTCTGGTGTTAGTTTGCTGAGAATGACGGTTTCCAGCTTCATCCATGTCCCTGCAAAGGACAAGAACTCATCCTTTTTTATGGCTGTATAGTATTTCATAGTGTATATGTGCCACATTTTCTTTATTCAGTGTATCATTGATGGGCATTTGGGTTGGTTCCAAGTCTTTGCTATTGTGAACAGTGCCACAATAAACATACATGTGCATGTGTCTTTATAGTAGAATGATTTATAATCCTTTGGGTATATACCCAGTAATGGGATGGCTGGGTCAAATGGTATTTCTAGTTCTAGATCCTTGAGGAATTGCCACACTGTCTTCCACAATGATTGAACTAATTTACACTCCCACCAACAGTGTAAAACAAAATAACATGTATTTATTAAACATATGTGTCTCTGTGTGTGTTACACTTAGGCACATAAAAGATATTTAATAAACATTGTTGAACGGATAAGTGACTGAATGAGCAGCTACTGTGTGTCAGGTGCTAGAAATAGCCAAAATGCTCTAAAAGACTGTGAGGAATTAGCAATTCACTTTAGAACAAGGGTCCCCAACCCTGGGGCCATGAACCAGTACCTGTCCGTGGTCTGTTAGAAACCGGGCCACACAGAGGAAGTGAGTGGCAGGTGAGCGAGTGAAGCTTCATCTGTATTTACAGCTGCTCCCCATTGCTCACGTTGCCACCTGAGCTCTGCCTCCTGTCAGATCAGCAGTGGCATTAGATTATCATAGGAAAGTGAACCCTATTGTGAACTGCACATGTGAGGGATCTAGATTGCGTGTTCCTTATGAAAATCTAATGCCTGATGATCTGAGGTGGAACTGAGGCAGTGATGCTAGCACTCAGGAGCAGCTTCAAATACAAGTTAACACTGGCAGAGAGGCTTGACTGCACAGAAACCATAATAAATCAATTGCTTGCAGACTCATATCAAAACCCTGAAAGTGAGTGGCATGTGACAAGTAAGCTGTATCTGGTGGCAAGCTTTATAGTGGCAAGTGAGTTGATGTACTTCAATTGTACAGCTGCATCTGGTATCCTTAAAAGTATGTTTCAGACAATTTCAAATCTCCATATGTTCTGGATTGAAGTCAAGGCAGAATATCCTGAAATTGCCACAAAAGCGCTGAAAAGCCTGCTTCCATTTCCAACATCCTATCTTTGTGAAGCAGGGTTTTCTGCAGTGACAGCAACCAAAATGAGATTACAGAGTAGAGTGGACTTAAGCAACACACTTCAGGTGTCACTGTCTCCCATCACCCACAGATGGGACCATCTAGTTGCAGGAAAGCAAGCTCGGAGCTCCCACTGACTCCACATTATCGTGAGTTGCATAATTATTTCATTATATGTTACCATGTAATAATAATAGAAATAACATGCACAATAAATGTAACATGCTTGAATGATCCCAGAACCATCGCCTCAACCCTGCCAGTCTGTGGAAAAATTGTCTTCCATGAAACTGGTCCCTGGTACCAAAAAGGTTGGAAACCACTGCTCTAGAATGTTCCCTTTGGCTGATGAGTCCCTGAGCAACCACTGAGGTTCCGCTTAAGTGTTTCCTCCCCTGTAAAGTCTACTATCACCCTAATTAATTACTATTGCACTGAAAATTCATCCCACCATCTTACACTGGTTAGATGTTTTACCTGCTTGTCTTCTTCACTAGGATAAGGGGGAAAAAGATTCTGGGTTTGTTCCATATTTGTTTTCCCCAAATCTACTGCTTGTATTAGGGAAAGGGAGAAAGGAAAGGCGTAAGAAAGAGAAGAGTGGACAGTAAGCAGGGAAAGAAGGAGAGTAAGGTGATGTAAATCTTGTTCTTTTGCCCCTAAGGAAATTATGTTGCATGGTAGGTTTGTTGTTAGATACTGAGACCCTGATTCTACCTTATATTCAATGGACATTGTTTAATTACATTTATTGTTTTACCACTCTGGAAAGAAATGTATAAATTTAAAATGTTTTGGATCAATTCTAATTCTTTCGTTTTATTATAGTTCTTACAGCTTATTGAAACCACTCAGCACACTTTTAAATATGTAAAATGTATGATCTGAGTCACGATAAAAAATAAATGTTATAGGTAACAGCATCAGTAAATATGTGGCTGCACTTTCAGTGCTGACCTACCTTTGTTCTTTTCTGAGTTTACAATCTCAGTTATCAACAACTGACATTACTCAATAGCTGACACATGGCATTGAAAGTAGCATGGACCTGAAAGTAGGCTTAAAAATTACAGTAATTGGCCAGGCGTGGTGGCTCAAGCCTGTAATCCCAGCACTTTGGGAGGCCGAGGCAGGCGGATCACGAGGTCAGGAGATCAAAACCATCCTGGCTAACACGGTGAAACCCCATCTCCACTAAAAATACCAAAAAAAAAAAAAAAAAAAAAAAAATTAGCCAGGCGTGGTGGCAGGTGCCTGTAGTCCCAGCTACTCAGGAGACTGAGGCAGGAGAATGGCGTGAAACCAGGAGGCGGAGCTTGCAGTGAGCCTAGATCACACCACTGCACTCCAGCCTGGGCGACAGAGTGAGACTCTGTCTCAAAAACAAAAACAAAACAAAACAAAAATTACAGTAATTACTGTGGGCATGATAATTGTATGTGTCAACTTGTGTTGTGTGCCACAGGGTTTCCAGATATTTGGTCAAAGAGTTTTCTGGATGTGGTTGAGGAGGTGTCTTCGATGAAATTAACATTTGCATCAGCAGACTGAGTGCTGTGATTTGAACGTTTGTGTCCTCCTCTCCCCAAAATTCATATATTGAAACTAACCCTTAATATGAGGGTATTAAGATGTGGGGCATTTGGGGCCAGGCACGGTGGCTCAGGCTTGTAATACCAGCACTTGGGAGGCCGAGGCAGGCAGATTACGAGGTCAGGAGATCGAGACCATCCTGGCCAACATGGTGAAACCCCATCTCTACTAAAAATACAAAAATTAGCCGGGCATGGTGGTGCACACCTGTAGTCCCAGCTACTCGGGAGGCTGGGGCACAAGAATCACTTGAACCCTGGAGGCAGAGGTTGCAGGGAGCCAAGATCGCACCACTTCACTCCAGCCTGGGCAACAGAGCAAGACTCCATCTCAAAAGAGAAAAAAAAAAAAGATGTGGGACGTTTGGGAGGTGATTGGGTCATGAGGGTGGAGCCCTCATTAATGAGGTTATTAAGGAGATCACTGCCCTTAGAAAAGAGCCCAAGAAGTCTATGTGCACCTTCTGCCACCTAAGGACACAGCTAGAAGGCACCAAAGAGCAAGTCCCCACCAGACACTCAATTTGCTGTGTGCATGTGGCGATCTCTTGGTGCCTTGATCTTAGGCTTCCCAGTTTCTAGAAGGTGAGAAATACATTTCTGTTGTCCGTCAATTACGCAGTTTAACATGTTCTGTTACAGCAACCCAGTGGACTAAGATACTGAGTAAAGCCGATTGACCTGAATAGGCTACAAATGGAAAGGAAAACTCTTCCTGCCTGACTGCTTGATCTGAGACATCAGTCTTTATCTGTCTTCCGACAGATAAAACTAAACATCAGCCCTTTGGGGGTCTCAAGCCTACTGGTTTGAGATAAGGGGAAAGACCTGCCCCCATGATTCAATTACCTCCTACTGAGTCCCTCCCACAGCACATGGGAATTCAAGATAAATTTAGGTGGGGACACAGCCAAAGATAAATTTGTTTGGGGGCAAGTAGACCACTTCAGCACCTTCAGTGTTGAACTCATGGAGTTCTGGGTGGCCAGGGGCATTGTTCAATATCAAAAGAACCTTAAATGGCAGTCCCTTACTGGCAAGGTAACTCCTGAGTTGAGGGACAAAGCATAAATGGAATCAATCCAGAAAAAGGGTTCTCATTGCACAGTCCTGCTTGTAAAGCCAAAAGATTGGCAAGGTAGTGTTTAACTTTTCCCTTCAAGGCTCAGGGGTTAGCTGCTTTATAGATAAGGGCAGTCCTTATCATAAACTGAACTGCATTTGCACAAAACAGTAGCGGTAGCCCATCTCTTCCTGCCTTAAATCCTGGTGCTCACTTCTTTTTCTTACTAATAAATGTCCTTCATGGCATTTTTTTTTTTCAGAATAGGGTACCTTTATTTGCATTAAAAACCTATTTAGTACACCTACTATGTAACCCCCAAAATTTAAAAGAATTAAAATCTATTTAGGCAGATATTCTTCTCAGTGATTTTCTTAATGGTGCCTGGGAACTCATCTGCTGCCCCTTGGTTGGCAAAAGCTGATTCTCCTGTTATCGTCAAATTTCTAAAACCAAACATCTTTCTAAAACTATCACACCATCTTTTGCTGGCATTAAATTCTCCAGCTTTAGTTCCTTTACCTTCCTTTTGCTTTGTTATATGACTTGATTTTCTTCAAATAATAATAGAGTCTTTAGGCATGCCTTTCTTTGTTTTTTTTTGTTTGTTTGTTTTTGTTTGTTTGTTTTTTGAGATGGAGTCTTGCTCTGTCACCAGGCTGGAGTGCAGTAGCGCGATCTTGGCTCACTGCAACCTCCACCTTCCAGGTCAAGTGATTTTTCTGCCTCAGCCTCCGGAGTAGCTGGGACTACAGGTGCACGCCACCATGCCTGGCTAATTTTTTGTATTTTAGTAGAGACAGGGTTTCACCATTTTGGCCAGGATGGTCTCGATCTCCTGACCTTGTGATCCACCCGCCTCAGCCTCCCAAGTGCTGGGATTACAGGCTTGGGCCACTGCACCTAGCCAGGTGTGCCTTCTTATAGCAATTCTGCACCCACATAAAAGCTCCATTTTCAATATGAGATGAAAAGCTCCATTTTCAGTATGAGATGAAAAGGTATTTTGCAAAAAGTATAAGTTTTTATGCCTGCTGGTGTAGCTGTAGTGACAGCCTCATGAATTTTCTTTCTTTTTTAACAATGCACCTTACACTAGATTCATTCATCTTGAAATGGCAGGCAATCCCAGCTGCAGACCTCAATCTGTGGTAAATATTAAGCAGTTAAACTTTTTCTTGTCATGATTTTTCTCGCTTCTTGGAGCACTTTCGGCAACACTAATGGGACTTTGTATAGATTCCATGGTGTTATTCAAGGTTTAGAGTGTTGCACTAAATACAACGAAAAATACGTGAGAACCGTGACAGGTCACTTTTTACTGTAATATGGAATTTACTGGAGACACAAACGGCTTATACAGAGATAATTAGTGACATGAAATTTTAAGCAGATACTTGCAGCGCCTGAGCTTAGCACAATAGCAATAGGAGGTGGCTATGAAATTTTTGCAGTACAGTATGTACTACAGTTAATTGTATGCAGTAATGATTTAATACTTTATGTTTGCTCACATTTCTCTTGACTGTGAATGGCACATGTGCAGTCTGTATTTGCGTTTGAAAGTTTTGATAAATTTTAACTTTTTATAATAGATTTGTATGTATTTCATCATAATAAAGGATAAAATAGACTAGTATCTACCTAGTTTTTTCTTAATTTTTAAAAACATTTCCAGGCCATATAGCTCAACTGCAAGTTTTTTAAAATTGTTGCAAATCTCCAAAAAGGGTTTCAATATGCTTATTTTTTAAAATTATGTATAACTAAGCTTGCAATTCAAAGGTAGACTTGAACTCTAATTATTCCAATGGATAAATCAGTATAAATACGTAGTTATGTTTTTTTTTTTTTTAACATGAGAAGAGATGGGAAGTTGGCTTTGGACAAATCTGAAGCTGTTTCTATGACTAAATCTATAATATTGATTTGTTTCCTTGATATTGATGTATCTTTCACATAAAAATAAAATATAATAGACAATACATTAAACTGGGAGCCCAGAAACTTCGGTTCTAGGATGAAATTTTTATTAAAGATTATATGTGAGACGTTCAACAAATCACTGAACCTCCTAGGCTTGAGTTCCCTCACTTTGAAAGTGAAAGGATGAAATATTTCGTTTCAGGATACTAAAGACATTTTGATCCCTAAACTGCTTTCTGGAAAAAAGCCAAAAGCAACAAGGAAATTTAGCAATACACACTCCCATTTGTAATGATTAGAAACTCTTCATTAACTTCAACTGTAATATATATGAAGAAAGGCTGGCAAGTATAGTGAATCTGGACCAGAGAGAGAGGCAAGAAACTGACAGAAGATGGTTACTGGAGCTCAAAGGATGACAGTGCAGAGGTCTTTGAAGTAGGCGATACACATCAAGGGGTAAGACATGATAGAATGAGATGGATGACCTTAGGGAGCTCCTGAAACCCCACAAGAAACCCCTCCAATGCAGGGAATGTGATGACAAATGAAGACACATGCAGACAAGCTAACTCTGCAAGAAACTATCTGTTTGGAAGACCAGATGAGGAACTGAATGATAAGCAGCTTGAAGCTGTCAATTTTTAGCCCCCATTGAATGTAAACTCCACGGACGCAGAAACTTTTTTTCTGATTTATCTGTTGCTATATTCTTCAAACCTAGAGCGGTACCTGGCACAAAGGAGGTGCACAATAAATATTTGTATGATGGATGGATGAGTAAAGAAAGATTACAACTAAACCACACAATCGACATACTTGTGTGTGTGCATGCACACGCATGCAAACATAGACATCCTCATATTATTTGAGACCTTGCTATGAACTAAAAAAAGTCTTTCTACTATCACACAGCACCTCTCTGCCCCTTCCATATTTTCATACATTATTCTGTCACCTCCAGAGAAAAATCCCCTCATTATCGAAAAGTAATCAGCATAGGATTTATGCAGAAATTACTCTATTTACATAAAGAAGAAAAGCAAAAGAATAAATAAAAATCATAAAAAGGACAACCACCAAAAATATTTTTATTGCCCTAGAGCAGATAAAACTTGTGACTGAAGTTATCTGTGAATTCATGAAACTTAATGAATAAGGTGACCTTTCTGAATTAGGACTCCAAAGCTAATATATAAAGTCTCAAGTTTAAAAAAAAAAAAAAAAGGTAAGGCAATAAAAATTTTTCAAACAAATTATTTCATAGATCTTGGGATAGAAGTAAAAGAGCAAAATAAAAGCATCAAAGAAATAAAGGCTTTGGGTCGGGCACGGTGGCTCACACCTGTAATCCCAGCATTTTGGGAGGCTGAGGCAGGTGGATCACCTGAAATCAGGAGTTCGAGACCAGCCTGGCTAACATGGTGAAACCCCGTCTCTACTAAAAAAATACAAAAATTAGCCAAGTGTGGTGGCATAATCCCAGCTACCGTAATCCCAGCTACTCAGGAGGCTGAGGCAAAAGAATCACTTGAACCCAGGAGGCGGAGGTTGCAGTGAGCTGAGATCGTGCCACTGCACTCCAGCCTGGGCAACAAGAGTGAAACTCCATCTCAAAAAAGAAAAAAAAAAAAAAGAAAGAAAGAAAGGCTTTGATGGGAAAAGCAACATTGCCCATGTTGAAATTATAAGTCAAGACAATCATGACATCTTGAGAAAGCGGAGCAAAATGAAATAGAAAAGAATAAAGACTAGAGTAGGAAAAACTTGTAGATCTAGAGCACAGAAGAAATTGAACAGGTACAAGACATTGGATTTTTATTAGAAATTATATGTAAAACATTCAACATTCTTGTTTTTAAAGACAAGAACAGAACAAATGGAGAACAAAAATATCCAAAGTTATATCAAAAAGCCTCCTAAAATAAAAGATTTGAATCTATAGAATTAAAGGACACACAATATTCCAGCAGATATAAATATTCATTAATTTCCATGCATAATCTAGTAAAGTTAAGGAACTTCAAAGAAAAATAGGGAACCCAAGAGTACCTTAAAAAGGTAAGGGCATAAATATCTTATCTGAAAAGCAAAAGAATTAAGCTAGCTTCAAATTTATCTACATTCAGTGCTAGGAATAATGAAATCATCAAGTTCTCAGGGAAATAAAGTGTGACCCCCAAATTATATACCCAGACACACCAGGCTTGTTTATTCTGTCCATCTGTGCAATAACTTTTTCAAATGTGCAAAATGTAGGAGAAAAAATCTACATGAGCTTTTAAAAAGCTGTTAGCCAACTAGGTCAACCAAGATATAAATGATGAGCAATGAGCATTAAGTCATTTTACATTTAAAAGTAAGGTTAAAATGACTTCAGGAAAGTAGGGTGTACCGAACAGAGTAGAAATATAATAAGTTATCCCTTTATAAAAATAATATAACTAACAAAAATCAGGAGCAAGAGGGAAATGAAAATGTGAGGAAATTTAAGTGCCGATCTTCTCATTTTTAAAATATATTGTTTAAGGCTGATCTGAGACTAAGGCTGATCTAAGATTAAGCACATAACTAACCAAAATGCTGTAGCCAAAAAGAAAAGCAAGAAGATGTAACTGGACATATTCTAAAAACATCATTCAGAGTAGGAAATTAAACTGTTTAAAGGAAGAGAGACCTTGCAATATTACATAAAGTTACGTCTTACAAAGTAACAAAGAAATTACTAGAGGAACTCAAGTAGATCATAAGCCTTTCATACTCTGAAAAATTGACCTTAGAAATCACAGACCAATGGTAAATATTAAAAACAAAGCATAATGAACTTATCCTTCCAGGAATGCTGGTTTATATCAGATAAACCACTCCTGGTAAGAAAAATTAACAAAGTAGGATTAAAAAATCTTTTAAATCACAAAATAGTAAAGAATTATGAAATAAAAGGGAGAAAAGGGGAAGTCAGAGAGGTAAATCCTAGGAATGTGATTCTGGAGGAGGTAATCAAAGGAATAGTTGAGCAGAGGTTTGGCAGAGCTATAGGGCTAGGCAGTAAGAAAAAAAATCTATGAAAAAGGGATCTTTGATAAATCCCCTACATTGAGTTGGGATCCCATAGGGCTCCATCTAGTAGTAAGAGGTAGTGGGAAAAAAGACTTGGGACAGAAGTCTAGCATTCAACCATCTTAGCTCCTCTAATTGGACTATAGTAATATAAGATTGCTAGTGCCCCTAACGGCCATGAGCAAATGGAAATCCTCCCAGCCAGGAAATATAATTTTAAATATAATTTTAGCTTCAAATGATTTCAACACTTTTTGTATACAACATCTTGCACACAATAAAAAGTAACAGATAAATGAGAAGAGAAGATGATGTAATAAAAAATTGAGAGAAACACCAGTTAAAGAAATGAATGCACAGGAGATTCAGAATATTAATTATCAGACATTTTATAATTTTTAATAACTAAAATTTTTTAAACCAAAAATGGATTATTTGGTTTTTTTATTATTATTATACTTTAAGTTCTAGGATACACGTGCACAATGTGCAGGTTTGTTACATATGTATACATGTGCCATATTGGTGTGCTGCACCCATTAACTCATCATCTACATTAGGTATATCACCTAATGCTATCCCTCCCCGCTCCCCCCACCCCATAACAGGCCCCAGTGTGTGATGTTCCCCTTCCTGTGCCCAAGTGTTCTCATTGTTCAATTCCCACCTATGAGTGAGAACATGCGGTGTTTGGTTTCTTGTCCTTGCAATACTTTGCTGAGAATGATGGTTTCCAGCTTCATCCATCTCCCTACAAAGGACAAGAACTCATCCTTTTTTATGGCTGCATAGTATTCCATGGTGTATATGTGCCACATTTTCTTAATCCAGTCTATCATTGATGGGCATTTGGGTTGGTTCCAAGTCTTTGCTATTGTGAATAGTGCCGCAAGAAACATACACGTGCATGTGTCTTTATAGCAGCATGATTTATAATCCTTTGGGTATATACCCAGTAATGGGATGGCTGGGTTAAATGGTATTTCTAGTTCTAGATCCTTGAGGAATCGCCACACTGTCTTCCAATGGTTGAACTAGTTTACAGTCCCACCAACAGTGTAGAAGCATTCCTATTTCTCCACATCCTCTCCAGCACCTGTTGTTCCCGACTTGTTAATGATCGCCATTCTAACTGGTGTGAGATGGTATCTCATTGTGGTTTTGATTTGCACTTTTCTGATGGCCAGTGATGATGAACATTTTTTCATATGTCTGTTGGCTGCATAAATGTCTTCTTTTGAGAAGTGTCTGTTCATATCCTTTGCCCACTATTTGATGGGGTTGTTTGTTTTTTTCTTGTAAATTTGTTTGAGTTCTTAGTAGATTCTGGATATTAGCCCTTTGTCAGATGATTAGATTGCAAAAATTTTCTCCCATTCTGTAGGTTGTCTGTTCATTCTGATGGTAGTTTCTTTTGCTGTGCAGAAGCTCTTTAGTTTAATTAGATCCCATTTGTCAATTTTGGCTTTTGTTGCCATTGCTTTTGGTGTTTTAGACATGAAGTCCTTGCCCATGACTGTCCTGAATGGTATTGCCTAGGTTTTCCTCTAGGGTTTTTGTGGTTTTAGGTCTAACATTTAAGTCTCTAATACATCTTGAATTAATTTTTGTATAAGGTATAAGGAAGGGGTTCAGTTTCAGCTTTCTACATATGGCTAGCCAGTTTTCCCAGCACCATTTATTAAATATGGAATCCTTTCCCCATTTCTTGTTTTTGTCAGGTTTGTCAAAGATCAGATGGTTGTAGATGTGTGGTATTATTTCTGAGGGCTGTGTTGAGTTCCATTGATCTGTATCTCTGTTTTGGTATCAGTACCATGCTCTTTTGGTTACTGTAGCTTTGTAGTATAGTTTGAAGTCAGGTAGTGTGATGCCTCCACCTTTGTTCTTTTGGCTTAGGATTGTCTTGGCAATGAGGGCTCTTTTCTGGTTCCATGTGAACTTTAAAGTAGTTTCTTCCAAGTCTTGAAGAAAGTCATTGGTAGCTTAATGGAGATGGCATTGAATCTATAAATTACCTTGGGCAGTATGGCCATTTTCATGATATTGATTCTTCCTATCCATGAGCATAGAATGTTCTTCCATTTGTTTGTGTCCTCTTTTATTTCGTTGAGTTGTGGTTTGTAGTTCTCCTTGAAGAGGTCCTTCACATCCCCTGTAAGTTGGATTCCTAGGTATTTTATTCTCTTTGAAGCAATCGTGAATGGGAGTTCACGCATGATTTGGCTCTCTGTTTGTCTGTTATTGGTGTACAGGAATGCTTGTGATTTTTGCACATTGATTTTGTATCCTGAGACTTTGCTGAAGTTGCTTATCAGCTTGAGGAGATTTGGGGCTGAGACGATGGGGTTTTCTAAATAGACAATCATGTCATCTGCAAACAGGGACAATTTGACTTCCTCTTTTCCTAACTGAATACCCTTTATTTCTTTCTCCTGCCTGATTGCCCTGGCCAGAACTTCCAATACTATGTTGAATAGGAGTGGTGAGAGAGGGCATCTCTGTCTTGTGCCAGTTTTCAAAGGGAATGCTTCCAGTTTTTGCCCATTCAGTATGATATTGGCTGTGGGTTTATCATAAATAGCTCTATTATTTTGAGATACGTTCCATCAATACCGAATTTATTGAGAGTTTTTAGCACGAAGGGCTGTTGAATTTTGTCAAAGGTCTTTTCTGCATCTATTGAGATAATCATGTGGGTTTTCTCTTTGGTTCTGTTTATATGATGGATTACATTGATTGATTTGTGTATGATGAACCAGCCTTGCATCCCAGGGATGAAGCCGACTTGATCATGGTGGATAAGTTTTTTGATGTGCTACTGGATTCGGTTTGCCAGTATTTTATTGAGGATTTTTGCATCGATGTTCATCAGGGATATTGGTCTAAAATTCTCTTTTTTTGTTGTGTCTCTGCCAGGCCTTGGTATCAGGATGATGCTGGCCTCATAAAATGAGTTAGGGAGGATTCCCTCTTTATCTATTGATTGGAATAGTTTCAGAAGGAATGGTACCAGCGCCTCCTTGTACCTCTGGTAGAATTTGACTGAATCCGTCTGGTCCCAGACTTTTTTTGGTTGGTAGACTATTAATTATTATCTCAATTTCAGAGCCTATTATTGGTCTGTTCAGGGATTCAACTTCTTCCTGGTTTAGTCTTGGGAGGGTGTATGTGTCCAGGAATTTATCCATTTCTCTAGATTTTCTAGCTTATTTGCATGGAGGTGTTTACAGTATTCTCTGATGATAGTTTGTATTTCTGTGGGATCGGTGGTAATATCCCTTTTATCATTTTTTATTGAGTCTATTTGATTCTTCTCTCTTTTCTTCTTTATTCATCTTGCCAGCAGTCTATCAATTTTGTTGATCTTTTCAAAAAACCAGCTCCTGGATTCATTGATTTTTTGAAGGGTTTTTTGTGTCTCTATCTCCTTCAGTTCTGCTCTGATCTTAGTTATTTCTTGCCTTCTGCTGGCTTTGAATGTGTTTGCTCTTGCTTCTCTAGTTCTTCTAATTGTGATGTTAGGGTGTCACTTTTAGATATTTCCTCCTTTCTCTTGTGGGCATTTAGTGCTATAAATTTCCCTCTACACACTGCTTTAAATGTGTCCCAGAGATTCTGGTACGTTGTGTCTTTGTTCTCATTGGTTTCAAACAACATCTTTATTTCTGCCTTCATTTCGTTATGTACCCAATAGTCATTCAGGAGCAGGTTGTTCAGTTTCCATGTAGTTGAGTGGTTTTGAGTGAGTTTCTTAATCCTGAGTTCTAGTTTGATTGCACTGTGGTCTGAGAGACAGTTTGTTATACTTTCTGTTCTTTTACATTTGCTGAAGAGTGCTTTACTTCCAACTATGTGGTCAGTTTTGGAATAAGTGCAACGTGGTGCTGAGAAGAATGTATATTCTGTTGGTTTGGGATGGAGAGTTCTGCAGAAGTCTATTAGTTCTGCTTGGTGCAGAGAGAAGTTCAATTCCTGGATGTCTTTTTTAACTTTCTGTGTCATTGATCTGTCTAATGTTGACAGTGGGGTGTTAAAGACTCTCATTATTATTGTGTGGGAGTCTAAGTCTCTTTGTAAGTCTCTAAGGACTTGCTTTATGAATCTGGGTGCTCCTGTATTGGGTGCATATATATTTAGGATAGTTAGCTCTTCTTATTGAATTGATCCCTCTACCATTACGTAATGGCCTTCTTTGTCTCTTCTGATCTTTGTTGGTTTAAAGTCTGTTTTAACAGAGACTAGGATTGCAAACCCTGCCTTCTTTTTTTTTCCATTTGCTTGGTAGATCTTCCTCCATCCCTTTATTTTGAGCCTATGTGTGTCTCTGCACATGAGATGGGTCTCCTGAATACAGCACACTGATGGGTCTTGACTCTTTATCCAATTTGCCAGTCTGTGTCTTTTAATTGGAGCATTCAGCCCATTTATATTTAAGGTTATTATTGCTATGTGTGAATTTAATCCTGTCATTTTGATATTAGCTGGTTATTTCACTCATTAGTTGATGCAGTTTCTTCCTAGCATCAATGGTCTTTACAATCTGGCATGTTTTTGCAGTGTCTGGTATCAGTTGTTCCTTTCCATGTTTAGTGCTTCCTTCAGGAACTGTTGTAGGGCAGGACTTGTGGTGACAAAATCTCTCAGCATTTGCTTGTCTGTAAAGGATTGTATTTCTCCTTCACTTATGAAGCTTAGTTTGGCTGGATATAAAATTCTGGGTTGAAAATTCTTTTCTTTAAGAATGTTGAATATTGGCCCCCACTCTTTTCTGGCTTGTAGAGTTTCTGCCAAGAGATCCACTGTTAGTCTAATGGGCTTCCCTTTGTGGGTAACCCGACCTTTCTCTCTGGCTGCCCTAAACATTTTTTCCTTCATTTCAACTTTGGTGAATCTGACAATTATGTGTCTTGGAGTTGCTCTTCTTGAGGAGTATCTTTGTGTTGCTCTCTGTATTTCCTGAATTTGATTGTTGGCCTGCCTTGCTAGGTTGGGGAAGTTCTCCTGGATAATATCCTGCAGGGTGTTTTCCAACGTGGTTCCATTCTCCCTGTCACTTTCAGGTTCACCAATCAGACGTATATTTGGTCTTTTCACATAGTCCCATATTTCTTGGAGGCTTTGTTCATTTCTTTTTACTCTTTTTTCTCTAAACTTCTCGCTTCATTTCATTCATTTGATCTTCAATCACTGATACCTTTCTTCCAGTTGATCTAAATGGCTACTGAAGCTTGTGCATTCGTCACGTACTTCTCGTGCCATGGTTTTCAGCTCCATCAGGTCATTTATGCAAGGGGTTCAAACTTCCTCCTTTAGCTTGGAGAAGTTTGATCGTCTGAAGTCTTCTTCTCTCAACTCATCAAAGTCATTCTCCATCCAGGTTTGTTCCATTGCTGGCAAGGAGTTGCGTTCCTTTGGAGGGGGAGAGGCACTCTGATTTTTAGAATTTTCAGCTTTTCTGCTCTGTTTTTTCCCCATCTTTGTCTTTTATCTACCTTTGGTCTTTGATGGTGGTGACGTACAGATGGGGTTTTGGTGTGGATGTCCTTTCTGTTGGTTAGTTTTCCTTCTAATAGTCAGGACCCTCAGCTGCAGGTCTGTTGGAGTTTGCTTTAGGTCCACTCCAGACCCTGTTTGCCTGGGTATCAGCAGAGGAGGCAGCAGAACAGCGAATATTGCTGAACAGCAAATGTGGCTGCCTGATCATTCCTCTGGGAGCTTCATCTCAGAGGGTTACCTGGCCATGTGAGGTGTCAGTCTGTCCCTACTGGGGGTGCCTTCCAGTTAGGCTACTTGGGGATCAGGGACCCACTTAAGGAGGCAGTCTGTCTGTTCTCGGATCTCAAACTACGTGCTGGGAGAACCACTACTCTCTTCAAAGCTGTCAGACAAGGACATTTAAGTCTACAGAGGTTTCTGCTGCCTTTTGTTCAGCTATGCCCTGCCCCCAGAGGTAGAGTCTACAGAGGCAGGTAGGCCTCCTTGAGCTGTGGTGGGCTCCACCCAGTTCAAGCTTCCCTGCTGCTTTATTTACCTACTCAAGCCTCAGCAATGGCAGATGCCCCTCCCCCAGCCTGGCTACTGCCTTGCAGTTCGATCTCAGACTGCTGTGCTAGCAATGAGCAATGCTCCATTGGCATGGGACCCTCCGAGCCAGATGCAGGATATAATCTCCTGGTGTCCTGTTTGCTAAGACCATTGGAAAAGCACAGTATTAGCGTGGGAGTGACCCAGTTTTCCAAGTGCTGTCCGTCACAGCTTCCCTTGGCTAGGAAAGGGAATTCCCTGACCCCTTGAGCTTCCCGGGTGAGTTGATGCCTCACCCTGCTTCGGTTCATGCTCGGTGGGCTGCACCCACCGTCCTGCACCCACTGTCTGACAAGCCCCGGTGAGATGAACCCAGTACCTCAGTTGGAAATGCAGAAATCACCGTCTTCTGTGTTGCTCACACTGGGAGCTATAGACTGGAGCTGTTCCTATTTGGCCATCTTGGAACCGCCAAATGGATTATTTGAAAAGACTAATAAAATTGATAAACCATTGGTAAGGTTGATCAAGTAAATGAAGAATCATAAATTAAAAAGGAGTCTATTATCACAGAGTCTATAGATATTTTAAAATTATATTATTTAAAGATATTAACTTTATGTCTCTAAATTTGAAATTTTTAATAAAATGGATAAATTCCTATAAAAAACAATTTACCAAAACTGACACATGAAGAAATAGAAAATATGAATCATTTTGTAAACTTTGAAGGAATGAAAAACCATAATAAAGGCCATCGTGATTTCCCCAGAGTTATTTCACTCCCTTTTCCCATGTAAATCTTAGTTCCAAATCTTTGAGAAGGTATTCCTTATTTCAGCCATAGGTATCGTCAGGGTTTTTTTTTAATTATAAGGACATATTTTCCCTTCTTCATCTTATTTAACTCAGTGTTATAAAACTGTTCTATGATTTACTTTTGAGGGTTATATATATTAGTTTCTCATCTATATTTCATACCCTAGGAGTTCAGATCATATAGCATGATAGCAAAGGGAGAAAGGGAGAAAAGAGGGAGATGTGGAAGGGGAGCAAAAAGAGAGCTATCCTGATTTGGATTGTTACAGTTCTGTATCTGCACCCTGAGCAGTTTATTTATGATGGAGAGAAAATAAGTAAAAATATATGTGACTTGATTTTCAGTTTTAAAATGTGTTAACGAGAAAAAAACTCAAATCAGCCTAAATCTTTATGCTTACTTTATAGAAATAAAAATTTTCTGTACTATGTGGTAGAAAGGAATGTGGGCCATTCTTGGAAACTGTTCTTCAGACTACCTGGTAACCTATCAGTTAATCAAAGCATTTGACATTTTTTCTAAAGAAAAGAGGGTGAAAGAATAACTTGACCTTTCTTAAAAAAATATATACCCATGGATTCTGCATCCTTGCCAGTTGTCTATTACATAGTTTGTTGAGACTGTACAACAACGTCTGGAATTTCTAAACCTCAGCACTCTAAAAATAATTCACTAGAACTGCCTCAAAATAATTTATATTCTGTAATTACTTAACACTGCACTTTGAACTACAGTATGGGATGGATGTGCTAGGAATTGTGCTGGGTTCAGTGAGAGTTCTGCACAAAACCTCTTTTGCCATAACTACCAGGCTCTTGATGTTTAAGAAATTGTGTTGATAGGCCCTAGAAACTTTGGACCTACAAGTACTGGAGCATATTTATTGTAGCACAGAAGACAGTTGATGGTGACTGATACAACGTTGGTATAAACAAGGTCACCAGTGTTCCAGTATGAACATGCAAGAGCTCTTAGGGAAAACAAAGAAATCACTTTCACAAAGAACTTTCAATTGCCTGCTCTCTGACACTAAATCAGAATTTAAGAAATGAACCGAGTTCATTTTTTTCCCCTTGTCTCTTGGCTAAAAGACCACAGAAAACTGATCCTTCACTGAATTTCAAGCAAAAATTGTATTGCTTTTGGTGAAATCCATTTTTTACCTCAAGGATTGAGCTCCAGGTTATCACATCAAAATAGATTTTCTTTAAAAATCTGAAGTTTGGCCTTGAATTTTAAAGTAAATTCTACTTGAATTATTATATGGGATGAAATATTTGAGTATTAATCCTTTTCTCTCTCTTTCAATGAATTAAGACAAATACAAGCACCTTTTAAAAATCAGGCAGGGAAATAAATGCTAATTAAATTCTCTTACCAATAGTATTTCATTTTGTGAAACAAACTTTTCTAAATCAGATAGACTTCACTGAAGAGTGTTTTTGATAATGCTGAATGGAATTGAGTATGATCTCCCAGATACAGATGCATTTCTCATCCACTTAGTCTTTTTCATTCAAACTGGAAAATCACGTGGTTTCATTTTTATTATTTTTTTAATTGAGAGGATTGTCAGGAGAAAATGTCTATGTGGCTTTATTTTTATTTTAATCAACAAGATTGTCAGTAGGAAATTCATTCTGAATATAGCACACATGGAGCAAATATTCCTTTTTGGTCATGACATTTTTTCATTATGATGGGGGTTTGCCAGGGCATATACCATGTTTTAATGCCTTTTACATATAAAATCACAACATGATAAGACTTTAGATCTCTCTGTAAAAGTTGAGGTATAATGGGAACTAGCATGCTCTGACTGGCTGCCTCAATTAATAAAATAATCAGGAAATCTCTAAGGTTTGGGTATCCCTTGATGACCTGCATAAACCCTAGTTCTTATAAATCTGTTCACCCTTTTGCATCGGGGGAAGGGGAGAAGGAAAGCTGGCCTGTTGGTGACATACATAGCATTATGCTTAGAAGAACATGGGTTTCTTCCATGCTACCATCCTACTCTTGGCATGAAATCATAATCCAGTTTGTGAACCTACAGTCATACATTTGAAGGAACTACACACCTAGGAGACAGAGTGACCCTA
The DNA here is from genome assembly GCF_043159975.1 of Macaca nemestrina. NCBI lineage: Eukaryota > Metazoa > Chordata > Mammalia > Primates > Cercopithecidae > Macaca > Macaca nemestrina. The sequence continues at coordinate 26,853,461 of NC_092131.1, read as the reverse complement.
GGCTCTGACTGAGTATCTTTGTTTATATTTTGATAAAGAAGTTTATGGAAAAACGTATTTTTAATTGAACAATAATTTGAGGCATGGTAAAAAAAATATTATGTATTGTCTAGGAATTATTATTTAAGATTTAGGAAAAAACATGAGGCTTTAACTTGAAGAACTAAATATATTTTCAGGGCAAATCTATGTTGTTTCTTATTTATTTACACTTTGGTACTCTAGAACACCATTAGGATGTCTTGTTTCAGATTTTAAAAGTAGGTATTATGCCTTTGATCCCTTCATGTGCAAACTAGTTTAGCAACCTGCCCCCAGGAGAGTAACCACAGAGCCAGTGGATCTATCCCATGCTCCCTTGCATGAACCAGCCTGGCACTTTGCCCACAGGGAAGCAGCGCCAGAACCAGCAAACTAGCCACACAAACTCTAGCAGCCTAGGTCACAGAGACACTTGTAGGCATCACTGACATTGACTACAGAAACTTCAGACAGACTACGCTACTGTCCTCACCCAGAACCGAAGCCAGTGCACTCTACCCAAGTGACTCCCTAGGATACATCTTCAGGTGAAAGTCTTTCCCTCTGGAAGCTACTGTATAAAATAGGAAGAGGCAACTCTTCCACGAGATGCTCAGATATCAACAGAGGGACACAAGGAACATGACGCTACCAAATGAGCACAGTGATTCTCCAGTTACTTAACACAAAGCAATAGAAATTTGTGAATCTTAAGGAAACTCAGAGAGATACAAAAGAACACAGACATTTCAAATACATTGGGAAAATAATTTATGATCTGTATAAGAAATTGAACAAAGAGATAGATATCATTAAAAAGAACCAAACAAACTTCCACTTGAGCAGCCTGAGACATCCATGGATGGGGGCAGTTTCTCTTTCAACTGCTCCTACCACAGCCTTTCTGAGATTTTTCCCAGCGAGGCCAAGAGGGTCTTTGAGGAAAACTGCATCTGGACATGCCTTGAGGGAAGGTGTCAAATGCAGAAGCATGGAAAAGAGTTACAATTTGGATATGAAACCATTTTTCTAGCTCACCTTAGAGAAGACTGTTGACACACTAGTCAAAATGGTTCCAATCGCCTACCTTGCAAGGCACTTCAGGTTCAAAGAATTTCCTTTGTAAAAACAACAAGGGAGGTGTCACAGTTTTCCATTTAGATCAACAAATTCAAGTTCTTACCATGGAAAATTCAGAGAAGACTGAAGTGGTTCTTCTTGCTTGTGGCTCCTTCAGTCCTGTCACCAAGATGCACCTCAGGTTGTTTGAACTGGCCAAGGACTGCATGAATTGAACAGGAAGATATAGAGTTGTCAAAGGCATAATCTGTCCCGTTGATGATGCATACAAGAAGAAGGGACTCATTCCTGCCCATCAGCAGGTCATCATGGCAGAACTTGCCACCAAGAATTCCAAATCATTGGAAGTTGATACATGGAAAAGTCTTCAGAAGGAGTGGACAGAGACTGTCAAGATGCTAAGACACAATCAAGATAAACTGGAGGCTAGTAACTTTGATCACCGGCAGAACTCACCTACACTAGAAAGGCCTGGACGGAAGAGGAATTCCATGAGCTGAACAAAGACAAAATTCTAGTCAAAAGAAATCCCTAGAGCCAAAAACAAAAGGTACACCAAAGGTTAAGCTGCTATGTGGGGCAGATTTACTGGAGTCCTTTGGTGTTCCCAATTTCTGGAAGAGTGAAGACATCACCCAAATCATGGCAGACTATGGGCTCATGCATTACTCAAGCTGGAAATGCTGCTCAGAAATTCATCTATGAAGCTGATGTGCTACGGAAACACTGGAGCAACATTCATGTGGTGAATGAATGGATCACTAATGATACCTCATCCACAAAAATCCGGAGAGCCCTTAGAAAGGGCCAGAGCCTCCATTACTGTACTAGATCTTGTCCAAGAATACATCAAAAAGCATAATTTGTACAGCTCCGAGAGTGAAGACAGGAATGTTGGGGTCATCCTGGCCCCTTTACAGAGAAACACTGCAGAAGCTAAGGCATAGAAATTCTACAGCATGATGTTTTGCACTTTCCTTTTAGGGTTTGAAACAATCTGGGTGTTAATAACTGGGAAAAGAAATTGTGGTTCTGTTGCATAAACTAAAGATTAAAAGTTTAGTAAAAATCAGTGGTAAGTTAAAATCAGGGTTTTTTCTTTTTTGCTTTTTATCAGAAGTTGCTAAGATGAATGTTTTCCATATGGTCTTTTTCTGAAAAAAAAAAAGTGTACAATTCTCTTTATCTTTAAAACAAGAGATTAGCAGCACACAAAAACCAGAAGAATTTTCAGTGAAACTAGCTACAATCAAGAAGTCAAAAAGTACAGTCTAGCTCTACCACATAAAAGAAGCAAAGTGTGAAAAGTAAAAGCTCATTTAAAATTCTAACTTAGGTTATAAAGAGAATTGACATTTATGCATGCCTGTTGTGAGTAATCTGCAGCTAGGGTAGACAAAGAAAGGAATTCTTACAGTGGTGATCTTGTAAAATGCACCATTGATAAATAATCTCCAGTTTTGCAAAATAAAGGTTGTGCATACGACTGGCAGAAACATTGTACCAATAGTTAGTTCTCTGTGGCACACATCACAATTGCTGACTAAAGTTTGGCAAGACCTATCTGCCTGGAGCTTCATCTTTGGAAGCAGGGAGTAAAGTCCAAGCCCTCATATGTTTAGAAAGGTACGCAAGTATTTCTGATGCCCACCAGAGGTAGACAGCTGCTGCCTTATACTTTATACACATTCACTTTGCCATGTTATGGGTCATGCTCTAGCCTTGGTCATCTGCCCTCTCTTTATCTTCAGGAACAACTTCAGGGTTGACATCATGCTACCTTGAATTGAGAGAAACACTGAGAATGAGAAGTCTATTCAAGGATTTTATGACTGAGTGCTCTTAGCCTTTATTGATAGCTTAATCAGAAGATCTAAGTGGGTTACAGCGGCACATGCTGTGTAGTCCCATCTACTTGAGAGGCTGGAGCAGAAGGATCGCTTGAGCCCAGGAGTTTGACACCAGCCCAGGCAAAATAGTGAGAACTCATTTTAAAAATCTCTGAAGTTTCTGAAGGGCCCTGCTGTTTCTGTTCCAGCCAACTATGATTCTGCCATTTGTGAATTTAAGCAGAAAAAGGGTCTGTTTTCTCATATTTTTTTCTTCTTGTTCTTTTGCATGAAGTTTAACCGAAAGTAATATTCTCGAATAATTAGTCATAGCTTCATGTTAAAAACACATGCTTGTTACATGGTTTTCTACTGATTAAAATTTTGTGGAAGTTTTACCACTTGCTGAAGCAGAAAGACCAGAAATAGCTTTTTGTAGAATCATTTTGGTGTTTGTGAAAATTGTCCTATGATAGAAACAGGACTAAAGTTAAATTTCTAATGAAAATATAATAATTTGCCTTTTTGCAATTTCTTTCATTCCTACACCACCCCAGATGAAGGCTTTGTAACTCCAGAAGAAAAAAAAATACTCAGATATGTGCAATTGTATAGTCAGATCTGAATCTATGGTTTAAAAAAGAAAAATGTTAAATAAAGTTAAGCAAATATATGTGCTTAAGCTCCCAACTTACTCTTACTAAAGCCTTTGGACCAATTCTCAAAAACAGGGAGGGTGCAAAGCCTGACACCTAGCAGCTTTCAGGATCCATCTGCCAAGTGAATGAAAGGTTGGAATCTCAAATCCTACAGATGAGAGTCATTTTTCTCCTCCGTAGCTTCTTGGAGTTTAAGAATTGAAGCAGCCCTGAAAAGTAGTGATTGAGCAAGAAGCAGCTATAAGAATTGAACTCTATTTCTTCTGGGTAACTATACCTAGTTTATCTGAAGTGTTGTGTGAACTGCAAAAGGTTGCAATGCTGGAAACTTCTCTCATACTGTCATGCCTTCCTACTTAGAAATGCCCATGCTCTGCTCAGCTATGACTCTACTGACCTCAGGACCTCAGGACCTCATTGGACAAGGCATGTGGTGACCCTTGCAGGAGACGTGATAATGGTGAAATGATTCTATTGTTATATTATTTATGGAGCAGCAACTTTGTGCAGAGAACGAGCTGTGTGGCTTTTTCTTCCAGTGCTGAGGATGCTGCCGATGCTGCCATGTAATAGCATACTTTTGGGTGTCCTCAAGGATAGAACTTCCCCTTTGAATGATGGAAATTAGAACAATGAACTTCATAGGGGAATAAATATTAATGACTGATGTGAAGAAAATATGCCATTGTTTATTCCCTACCACATCATTTCCATAACTGGCCGTTGTACTGTGAATTTAGAGGAAATGTGTAGTGCCGGTGTTTTGTTTTGCTTGTTTGTTTGATGCTGGGGGTTTTATGTGTTGTACACTTTACCCCTTACATTGTGTAATTTGAATGCAGCAAACAAACCCACAGTAAAAGTCCTTTATTGGCATCTTCATTCAGATAAATGGAGAGCCTTTGTGGCACTGTCAAAAAAAACAAAAATAATAAAAATAAAAAGAATGAAACAGAAATTTTGGAACTGAAAAATTTAACAAAATGAAGAAATACAATTCAGAGCTTCAACAGCAGACTAAATTAAGCAGAAGACAAAAATTTGTGAACTTAAAGGCAGGTCTTTTCAAATAACCTAGTCAGAGATCAAAAAGAAGAAAGAATGAAAAAAACAACCAAAGCCAGTTGGACTTCTGGGATACCAACTAAGCAAACAAATATTTGCATTATGGGATTTCCATAGGACAAAAGATGAAGAGAGACACAGAAAGGTTACTTAAAAAAAATAGTTAAAAACTTCCCAAGTCTTTGGACAGATATGTACATCCAGCTCCGTGAAGCACAAAGGACCCCAAACAGATTCAACCCAAAGAGGTTCTCTCCAAAACACATTATAGTCAAATCCTCAAAAGTTAAAGACAGAATTCCAAAAGCAGTGAGAGAAGAGAATCAAGTTACATACAAGGGAATCCCCACTAGACTATCAGCAGATTTCTCAGCAAAAACCGTGCAGGCCAAGAGAGAACCAAATAATAAATTCAAAGTGCTTAAAGAGGTGAGGTGAGGTGGGGTGGGGGGAGGGGGGGACTGTCTACCTAGAATACTATACCCAGCAAATTTATACTTCAGAAATGAAGAAGAAATAGTGTTTCTAGGCAAGATAGAGCTGAGGGAATCCATCACTGCTAGACCAACCATATAAGAAATGCTAGAGAGAGTGCTTCAACCGGATGTATTAGGAAAATAATTACTAGCATAAAAAAAATGAAAGTATAATCTCAGTGGTAGAAGTAAATTTATTATCAAATTTAGAATACTCCATTACTGTAATGGTGGTATATAAACGTTCAGTTGTCTGGTTTGAAGATTAAAAGCTAAAATGGTCAATGATTACTATGGCTACAACAAGTTGTTAAAATACATACACAATATGAAAAGATACAAAGTAAGCAACAAAGTTATAAATTTGGTGGAGGAGGCCAGGTGCAGTGGCTCATGCCTATAATCCCAAAACTTTGGGAGGCTGAGGCTGGGGGATCACCTGAGGTCAGGAGTTTGAGACCAACCTGGCCAAAATGGCGAAACCCCATCTCTACTAACAATACAAAAATTAGCTGGTTGTGGTGGTGCGTGCCGGCAGTCCCAAGTATTCAGGAGGCTGAGGCAGGAGAATTGCTTGAACCTGGGAGGCGGAGGTTGCAATGAGCCAAGATTGCACCATTGCACTCTAGCCTGGGTAAAAAAGCAAGACTCTGTCTCAAAAAAAAAAAATTTAAAAATAAAAAATAAACAAATTTGAGGGGTAGAAAGTAAGTCTAGAATATTTGTATGCAGCCAAAGTTAAGTTATTATCACTTAAATTGTCTATTATAACTACACAGTTTTTAAAATGTAAGCCCCATGGTAACCACACACACACAAAAAAATTACAGCAGATACACAATGAAAAGGACAAAAAAAATCAAAGATTATCACTACAAAAAAAAAAAAAAAATCACCAAACCACACAGGTAAACTATAAGAGAGGGAAAAAGGAACAAAGGAAATACAAAACAACCAGAAAATAATTTAACAAAATGTCAAGAGTAAGTTCTTACCTATCAGTAATAACCTTGAATGTAAATGAATTAAATTTTCCAATTAAAAGATATAGAGTGGCCGAATGGGTAGAAAACAAAACTCAACTATATGTTACCTACAAAAGATTTACTTTACGTATAAGGACACACATAGACTGAAAGCAAAGGGATGAAAAATGATATTCAATGCAAATGGAAACCAAAAGACTACAAGAGTAGCTATACTTAGATAACAGATAAGTCAAAAATTGAAAGGGAAGACAAAAAAGGTAAATCTGTAATAAAGGGGTCAATTAGCAACCAATTATAACAATTCTAAATAGATATGCACCCAACACTGGAGCATATATAAAGCATCTAAAGAGTGATACAGACTGCAATAGAATAATAGTAGGAGACTTCAACACCCTACTTTCAGCAATAGATAGATCATCCAAACAGAAAATCAGCAAAAAAAACCCACTGGATTGTACTGCCCTCTAGACCAAATGGACCTAACAGACATTTGCAGAACATTTCACCCACCAGCAACCTACAGAATACACATTTTTCTCAAAAGTACATTGAATTTTCTCCAGGATAGATTATATGTTAGGCCGCAAAACATGTCTCAACAAATTTTTAAAAATCAAAAACATATTATTTTTCTGATCACAATGGAATATAATTAGAAATTGATAACAGGACTTGGACTCTGGTAGGGGAACATCACACACCGGGGCCTATTATGAGGAGTGGGGAGGGGGAAGGGATGGCATTGGGAGTTATACCTGATGTAAATGACGAGTTGATGGGTGCTCACGAGTTGATGAGTGCAGCACACCAACATGGCACAAGTATACATATGTAACAAACCTGCACGTTGTGCACATGTACCCTAGAACTTAAAGAATAATAATAAAAAAAAAGGAATTGATAACAGGAAGAATTTTGGAAATTGTACAAATACATGGAAATTAAACAACATGCTCCTGGAACAACCAATTGACCAATCAAAACATTTAAAATGAAAATTTAAAATTTCTTGAAACAAATGAAAATGGAAACACAACACACTCAATCTATGGGATACAGCAACAGCGTTCTAAGAGGGAAGTTTATAGCAATAAATGCCTACATCAAAAAAAGAGAAAGATATCAAATAAACAACCTGACATTGTAACTCAAGGAACTAAAGAAAGAAAAAACGAGAACAAGCTAAATTTAAAATTAAGAATGAAGGGAATAATAAAGATCAGAGCAGAAATAAGTGAAACAGAGACTAAAAAATACAAAACATCAATGAAACAAAGAATTATTTTTAAAAAGATAAAGTAAATTGAGAAACCTTTAGCTAGATGAAGAAAAAAGAGATAAGACACAAATAAATAAAAGCAGAGATTAAAAAGAAGACATTACACCTGATACCACAGAAATACAGAGAATCATAAGAGACAATTATGAACAACAAATTAGAAAATCTAGAAGAAATGGATAACATATAACCTGGACACATACAACCTACCAAAATTGATAATAGAAAATGTGAACAGACCAATAATGAATAACAAGATTCAATCCATAATAAAAATTTCTGATCACGGAAAAGCATGGGACCTGATGGCTTCATTGCTGAATTCTACTGAATATTTAAAGAATAATTAATACCAATTCTTTTGAAAGTATTCCAAAAAGCTGAAGAGGAGATAATTCATCTAAATTCATTCTATGAGGCCAGCATTACCTTGATACAAAAACAAGATAAGGGCACAACAAAGAAAGAAAACTACAGGCCATCTCCCTGATGAATATAGGTGCAAAAATCCTCAACAAAATACAAGCAAACCAAATTCAACAGCGAATTAAAAAGAGAGTTCACCATGATCAACTGAGAGATGGAAGGATGATTCATCATATGCAAATCAATAAGCATGATACATCACATTAATAGAATCAATGACAAAATGGATGCAAAAAAAAGCATTTGATAAAATTTAAAATTCCTTCAGGATAAAATCTCTCAACAAATTACGTATAGAAGGAACACACCTTAACACGATAAAGGCCAAATATGATAATTCCACAGCTAACATCATACTGAACAAGGAGAAGTTGAAAGCTTCTCCTCTAAGATCTGGAACAAGACAAGCTGCTTGCCCACTTTCAACACTTTCATTCAACATAATACTTAAAGTCCTACCCAGAGCAATTAGGCAAGAGAAAGAAATAAACGCTATCCAAATGGAAAAGCAGGAACTCAAACTGTCCCTGTTTTCATATACCATATTTTTATATATAAAAAACCCTAAAGACTCCACCATAAAACTATTAGAACTAATAAACAAAATTAGTAAAGTGGTAGGATACAAAATCAACATACAAAAATCAGTAGCAGTTTTATGTGCCAATAACAAACTATCTAAAAAATAAACCAAAAAAGCAATCCCATTTACAACAGTTACAAGAAAAAAGATACTTAGGAACAAATTTAACCAAGAAGGTGAAAAATTTCTACAATGGAAATGATAAAATGTTGATGATGAAATTGAAGAGGACACAAGTAAATTGATAAAGATATCTTGCATTCATTGATTAGAAGAATTAATATTAAAATATCTGCACTACTCCCAAAGGATCTACAGATTCAATGAAATCCTTATCAAAGTTCCAATGACATTTTTTCAAAGAAATAGAAAAAAATCCTAAATTCATATGAAACCACAAAACATCTTGAATAGCCAAAGCAATTTTGAGTAAAAAGAACAAAGCTGAAGGCATCATACTAGCTGACTTCAAGATAAACTACAAAGCTATGGTAACCAAAATAGCATGGTACTGGCATTAAAATAGACACACAGACCAATGGAACAGAAGAGAGAACACAGAAATAAATCCAGGCACTTAAAGCCAATTGATTTTCAAAAAACATGCCATGAATACATATTGGGGAAAGAATAGTCTCTTCAAAAAATGGTTCTGGGAAAACTGGATATCCACATGTAGAAGAATGAAACTAGACCCCATCTCTCATCATATACAAAGATCAAATCAATATTGACTAGAAGCTTAAATCAACCCAAACAATAAAATTACTAGAAAAAAACATAGGGAAATCCCTTCATGACGTTGACCTAGGCAAAGATTTTTTTTATAACATCTGAAAAGCATAGGCAACAAAGGCAAAAATTGATAAATGGGATTATATCAAACTAGTTAACAAAGTGAAGAGACGACATACAGAATGGGAGAAAATATTTGCAAAGTATACATCTGATAAAGGGTTAATATACAGAATACAAAAGAAACCTAAACAACTCAATAGCAAAAAAACAAATACAGTCATGTTCCATATAACATTTTGGTCAATGATAAATGGGATCTAAGTAAACTAAAGACCTTCAGCACAGCAAAAGTAACTATCAACAGAGTAAACAGACAACCTACAGAATGGGAGAAAATTTTTGCAAATTATGTATCTGACAAAGGTCTAATATCCAGCATCTATAAGGAACTTAAACAAATATACAAGAAAATAAACAACCTCATTAAAAAGTGGGCAAAGGACATGGACAGAAACCTCTCAAAATAAGATACATCCAGCCAATCAATGATCATATGAAAAAAGGCTCAACATTACTGAGCATTAAAGAAATGGAAATTAAAATCACAATGAGATACCATCTCAGACCAGTCAGAATAGCTATTATTAAAAAGTAAAAAAAAAATAACAGATGCTGGTGAGGTTGTAGAGAAAAAGGAAAGCTTTCATACTGTTGGTGGGAGTGTAAATAAGTTCAGCCATTGTGGAAGAAGATGTGGCGATTCCTCAAAGACCTAAAGACAGAAATACTATTCAACCCAGCAATCCCATTACTGGGTATATACCCAAAGTAATATAAATTATTCTCTTATAAAGACACGGCACACATATGTTCATCGCAGCACTATTCACAATAGCAAAGATATGGAATCGACCTAAATGTTCATCAATGATAGAATGGATAAAGAAAATGTGGTAAATATACACCATGGAATACTATACAGCCATAAAAAACAACAAGATCATGTCCTTTGCAGGGACATGGATGGAGCTAGGGACCATTATCCTTAGCAAACTAATGCAGGAACAGAAAACCAAAGACAGCATGTCCTCAGTTATAAGTGGGAACTAAAGGATGAGAACACATGGACACACCAAGGGGAACAAAACACACTGGGGCCTATTGAAGGGTGCAAGGTGGGAGGAGGGAGAGGATCAGGAAAAACAACTAATGGATATTAGGCCTAATAACTGGGTGAAGAAATAATCTGCACAACAAACCCCCAAGACCCAAGTTTACCTATGGGACAAGCCTGCACTTGTACCCCTGAACTTAAAATAAAAGTTAAAGAAAAATTTTGGTCAATGATAGCGTATATAAAAGTGATTCAATAAGATCACAATATTGTATTTTTTGTGCCTTTTCTATGGTTAGATATGCTTAGATACACAGATATTTACCATCATGTTACAATTGTCTACAGTATTATAGTACAGTAATATACTATACAGATTTCTAGCCTAGGAGCAATAAGCTAGCTATACAGTCTAGGTCTGTGTAAGTACATTCTGTGATGTTCACACAATAACAACATTGCGTTACAATGCATTTTTCAGAATGTATTCCAACCCTTAAGTGATGCATGACTGTAACCTGATTTAAAAATGAGCAAAAGACCTAAATAAACATTTCTGAAATGGCCGACAGGTATATGAAAATATGCTTAACATCACTGATCATCAGAGAAAAAGAAATAAAAGTCACAATGAGATAGCACCTTGCCCCAATTAGAATGGGTTTTCTCAAAAGACCAAAAAATGACAAATGCTAGTAGAGATGTGGAGAAAAGAGAACTCTCATACACTTTTGGTGGTAAATTAGGACAGCCATTATGAAGAACAGTATGAAGTTTCCTCAAAAAATTAAAACTAGAATTATCATGTGATCCAGCAAGCTCACTGTTGTGTATATATTCAAAGGAAATGAAATCAGTATGTCAAAAAGATATCTGCACTCTCATGTTTATTGCAGCACTATTCATAATAGCCAAGATATGGAATCAGTCTAAGTGTTCATCAAGAGACAAATAAAGAAAATGTCACAAATATACACAATGGAATGCTATTTGGCCATAAAAAAGAAGGAAATCTTGTCATTTAGGGTAATATGGATTAATCTAGAGGATGTTACGTTAAGTGAAATAAGACAGGAACAGAAAAACAAATAGTGTATGATCTTACTCATATGTGAAATCTAAAAAAGTTGATCTCATAGAAGTAGAGTGTAGGGAAGTGGTGACCAGAGGCAGAAGAGTGTAGGGATAAGAGGAGGATGGGGAGAGATTAGTCAACGGGTACAGTTACAGTTAGATAGGAGAAATAAGTTCTGTGTTTTGTTGTACAGTCGGGTGACTATAGTTGATGATATTGCATTGTATATTTTAAAATAGCTAGCATAGAGCGTTTTCAATGTTCTCACAACAAAGAAATGATAAATGTATAAGGTGATTGGTATGCTAAATGCCCTGATTTGGTCATTACACAAGTACACATGTACTGAAACTTCACCCTGTACCTGATAAATATGTACAATTACAATGCGTTAGTAAAAAAACAAAACAAACATAAGAGCCATATATGACAAACCCACAGCCAATATCATACTGAATAGGCAAAAACTGGAAGTATTCCCCTTGAAAACTGATACAAGACAAGGACTCACCACTCCTGTTCAACATAGTATTGGAAGTTCTGGCAAAGGCAATCAGGCAAGAGAAAGAAAAAAAGAGTATTTAGATACAAAGAGAGGAAGTCAAATTATCTTTGTAGATAGCATGATTCTATATCTAGAAAACCCCATAGTTTCAGCCAAAAAGCTTCTTAAGCTGATAAGCAATTTCAGCAAATTCTCAGGATAGAAAATCAATGTTCAAAAATCACTAGCATTCCTGGATACAAACAACAGGCAAGCAGAGAGCCAAATCATGGATGAACTCCCATTCATATCTGCTACAAAAGAATAAAATACCTAAGAATACACCTAACCAGGGAGGTGTAAAGTCTCTACAAGGACAACTACAAACCACTGCTCAAAGAAATCATAGAGGACACAAACAAATGGAAAAACATTCCATGCTTATGGATAGAAAGAATCAATATTGTGAAAATGGTCATACTGCCCAGAGTAATTTATAGATTCAGTGCTATTCCCATTAAACTACCATTGACATGCTACACAGAATTAGTAAAAACTATTTTAAAATTAATATTAAATCAAACAGGTCCCAAATAGCCGACAATCCTAAGCAAAAAGAACAAAGCTGGAGGCATTACGCTACCCAATTTCAAACTACATTATGAGGCTACTTTACTGAAAATAGCATGGTACTGGGACAAGAACAGACATGTAGACCAATGGAATAGAAAAAAGAACTTGGAAATAAGACCACACACTTAACAACCATCTGATCTTCAACAAACTTGACAAAAACAAGCAAGGGAGAAATGATTCCCTATTTAATAAATGGTGCTGAGAGTCCTGGCTAGCCATATGCAAAAAATTGAAACTGGACCCCTTCCTTACACCATATACAAAAATTAACTCAAGATGGAGTAAAGACCGAAATGTAAAATCCCAAACTAAAAATCCTAGAAGAAAATCTAGGCAATACCATTCAGGACGTACACATAGGCAAAGATTTCATGACAAAAACACCGAAAGCAATTACAACAAAAGCAAAAATTGACAAATGGGATCTAATTAAAGTAAAGAGCTTCTGCACAGCAAAAGAAACTATCATCAGAGTGAATAGACTACCAACAGAATGGGAGAAAATTTTTGGAATCTATTCATCTGACAAAGGTCTAATATCCAGAATCTACAAGGAACTTAAATTTACAAAAAACAAACAACCCCATTAAAAAGTGGGCAAAGGACAGGAATGGACACTTCATAAAAGAAGACATACATGGGGCCAACAATCATAAGAAAAAAGGCTCAATATCACTGATGATTAGAAAAATCCAAATCAAAACCACAATGAGGCCGGGCACAGTGGCTCAGCCTGTAATCCCAACACTTTGGGAGGCTGAGGTGGGCGCATCATGAGGACAGGAGATCAAGACCATCCTGGCTAATACGGTGAAACCCCTTCTCTACTAAATATACAAAAAATTAGCCGGGCGTGGTGGCACATGCCTGTAATCCCAGCTACTCAGGAGGCTGAGGCAGGAGAATTGCTTGAACCCGGGAGAAGGAGGTTGCAGTGAGCCGAGATCACGCCACTGCACTCCAGCCTGGGCGACAGAGTTGGACTCTGTCTCAAAAAACAACCCCACAATGAGATACTATCTTACACCAGTTCAGAATGGCAATTACTAAAAAGTCAAAAAGCAACAGATGCTGGCGAGATTGCAGAGAAAAAAAAAAGAATACTATACACTGTTGGTGGGAGTGTAAGTTAGTTCAACTATTGTGGAAGATAGTGTGGTGATTCCTCAAAGATGTTGAGGCAGAAACACTATTTGACCCAGCAATCCCATTACTTAGCATATACCCAAAATAGTACAAATCATTCTATTATAAAGATATGCACACGTTATGTTCACTACAGCACTATTCACAATAGCAAAGACATGGAATCAACCTAAATGCCCATCAATGACAGACTGAATAAAGAAAATGTGGTACATATACACCATGGAATACCATGCAGCCATAAAAAGGAACGAGATCATATCATTTGCAGGGACATGGATGCAGTTGGAAGGTATTATCCTCATCAAATTGATGCAGGAACAGAAAACCAAATACCACACGTTCACACTTATAAGTGGGAGCTAAAAGATGAAAAAAGAACTGGGCTTGTGTCCATGTCTGATTTTGGTAACAGAGTAATGTTGGCCTTGTACAATGCATTAGGGATAATTGCCACCTCTTCGATTTTTAAAAATACTTCGGGAAGATGGGTATTAGTTTGTTATACATTTGGTAGAATTAAAACAAATTTTTAATGCAACAATAATCATGTATTTTCCAAATTTGATAAAAACTCTAACCCCATAAATCCAAAAACCTCTGGATGAATCTCAAAAAGAATAAATATAAAGAAAATGATACCAGGATATATCATAATCAAATTGCTGAAAATGAGTGATAAAGAGAGTATCTTAAAAGCACTTTGGGAGGCCGAGGCGGGCGGATCATGAGGTCAGGAGATCAAGACCACGGTGAAACCCCGTCTCTACTAAAAATCCAAAAAAAAAAAAAAAAAAAATTGGCCAGGCGCAGTGGCAGGTGCCTGTAGTCCCAGCTACTCAGGAGGCTGAGGCAGGAGAATGGCGTGAACCCGGGAGGCGGAGCTTGCCGTGAGCCGAGGTCGAGATCGCGCCACTGCACTCCAGCCTGGGCTGCAGAGCGAGACTCTGTCTCAAAAAAAAAAAAAAAAAAAGGAGCCAGATTAAAAAAATACACATTACATACAAAGGAATGAAGGTTAAAAGATGAACGGGAATTAAATTAGAACTTAAACACTTAGCAATATAAACTATCCAAAATTAAGCCCAGAGAGGAAAAAAATTAACAAGAAAAGACCCATCTGATCCTGGGCTTTTCTTCAATGAAAGAATTTTTATTTATTTTAAATTTGGGGATACAGGTGTAGAATGTTCAGGTTTGTTACATAGGTAAATGGGTGCCATGGTGGTTTGCTGCACCTATCAACCTGTCAGCAGCTAGGTATTAAGTCCAGCATCCATTAGCTATTCTTCCTGATGCTCTCCCTTCCATGGCCCGCAACAGGCCCCAGTGTATGTCATTCCCCCTCACATGTCCATGTGTTCTCATCATTCACCTCCCACTTGGTTTTTTTTCGTCATCACTGCTGTTTCAATGAAAACATAAATTCAAATCAATTTCACGTTTACTGAATAATTATGGAAGCTAGAAACCCACAGGGTAATTACAAAAATATAAAATTCCTACCTAAATAATATCAGACATATACTGGGTATTTTGGTTACCTATAGCTACGTATTTACTGTGAAATATAAAAGTAGAGAGAGTATTCCAAGAGACTCAGATGAAAGCTGCAAGGCTTCCTCTAATGTAACCTCAAAATTTCAGAACACACTTCTACCACATTCTATAATCAAGCAGATAATCAAAGTCAGCCCAGATTCCCAAAGAGGGAAATTTGTGACCATGTTTTTACTTCCATAGTCAGGGAATATGATCCAGAACAAAGAGAAAAATGAGTTAGTAGCAGCAGACCCAGAATGACAAAGATGATGTAATTAACAAGAAATGACATTAAAACATCTATTATAAGTCTTCTAAACAACCTCAAAAAAATAAAAGAATGCATAATCATAATGAGAAAAATGGAAGACATAAAGAAGATCTAAAAGGAACTTCTAAAATTAAAAATATAGAAAATGAAAAATAAACTGGATGAGATTAATGTCATTGAATACTACAGAAGAGGAAAAAATTAGAACTTAAAGACTTAGCAATAGAAACTATCCAAATTAAGCCCAGAGAGGAAAAAAAATAAAAATAAAAAAACAGAAAAAATTGAGTGCATCAATGATCCACATGACAATATCAAGTGATCTATCTTGTGATCTATCTTATACATAATTGGAGTTCCAGAAGGAAATGAGAGAGAAAAAAAAATAAAGAAAAATTTTAATGCAACAATAATCTTATATTTTCCAAATTTGATAAAAACTCTAACCCCATAAATCCAAAAACCTCTCTATGAATCTCAGGAAAAATAAATATAAAGAAAATGATACCAGGACATATCATAATCAAATTGCTGAAAATGAGTGATAAAGAGAGTATCTTAAAAGTAGCCAGATTAAAAAAATACACATTACCTACAAAGGAATGAAGGTTAAAAGGGGAACAGGCTTATTGTCAGAAACTTCACAGGCTGGAATACAACAGAATAACATCATTAAAATATTGGAAAAAACCTGCCTACATAGAATGGTATATCCAGTAAAAGTATCTTCCCATATTAAAAGTAAAAATACTTTCTCAGATAAGCAAAAGTTGAGCAAAGTCATTTCCACCAGACCTGTACTAAAAACAAAACACATTAAAGGAAGTTCTTCAAGACAAAAAGAAAATAGAAATTTGGATCTACATAAATGAAGGAAAGAAACAGGCATGGTGGGTAGAAAATATGTGGTTTTAAATCAATGTATAATAATTGAAACACATACTGAAAGGAAAATTAATGCAAGAGTGTTGACACCTGAAATGCAAATTAAGAATGGGAAGAACTCACTCTTTGGCCATTTTTCAAACAAAATTATTTTTTTCTCCTAAACAACAGCACAAACAACTGGCACAAATACACACACACAGACACACACACACACACACACACACACACATCCCTCCCCCAAAATGTTTGACTATGGTATTCCATGTGTCTGAGTAGAATATATAGGTGATAAATACATACATACTATTTTTGAATGTCTAGCCCATTGTTCTGACTGGGTTGAAAATGCCTTAAGACAATTAAGTCTTTTCTTCTTGAATAAAATTCACTGACAACACTATGAAATTTTAATGATAGATGGTGAATTTATGAACTGCCAAAAGGCATGTGAGAACCAAGAAAAAGAGTTACCCTGTGCCAAAGCCCACATTGCCAATTGTAAGGACAGCTGCTTTCCAGAACACTGGACAGATGACATATGTTTCATTGGCCTTTTTTTTTTTTTTTTTTTTGAAACAGAGTCTCGCTCTGTCGCCCAGGCCAGAGTGCAGTGGTGCCATCTCGGCTCACTGCAACCTCCGCCTCCCGGGTTCGCGCCATTCTCCTGCCTCAGCCTCCCAAGTAGCTGGGACTACAGGTGCCGGGCTAATTTTTTGTATTTTTAGTAGAGATGAAGTTTCACCGTGTTAGCCAGGATGGGCTTGATCTCCTGAAGTTTCACCGTGTTAGCCAGGATGGGCTTGATCTCCTGACCTCATGATCCACCCGCCTCAGCCTCCCAAAGAGCTAGGATTACAGGTGTGAGCCACCGCGCCTGGCCTGTTCATTGGCTTTTATGTAGAAGTATTAACTGAATGCCTGCTATGTTTATGGACAACATTGTAGCTAAGACCCCATATATTATAATTCCTGACATTCACTCAGGACTTTGCAGTAGATAGTTCGCTTTTATATCTACCTTGCTCTCTCTTCGTAACAATAAATGAGGAGGATGGATATTATTATCCCTTTTTCAGTTGAGGTTAAGAAAGCCCTGACTTTCAACTCATCACCCTACTTCCTTCACTGAAGTTGTAATATCCTTTAGACTCTGTCATAAACAGAAGTCTTCAGGTCTCAGCTGAATTCAGTTTTTTCAAGGGGACTTCTCATATACAGCAGATCTTCCAGTAAGGTCATTTTGTTATAATGTTGATGAAAAAAGAAACATTGATTCCTGGCCGGGATCACTGTCCGTGGGAAGTTCACACATTCTTCCTATATCTAAATGGGCTTTCTTCTCTTATTGTTAATACGGTTTCCTTCCACATCCCAAAGATGGGCATGCTAGGTTCATTGGCATGTCTAAATGGTCTCAATCTGATGAGTGCAGGGGTATATGTGCGAGTGTATCCTGTAATAGAATGATGAGTGCAGGGGTGTATGTGCGAGTGTATCCTGTAATAGAATGATGTCAAAGGCTGGTTCCTACTTTGTTCCAAGTTGCCAGGATGGGCTCTGGCCACCAGTGACCCTGAGCTGGAATTAAGCAGGTTGGAAAATGAATGAATGAATAAATACAAGTTATTGTAAAATAAAAACTTTTTAAGTACGTGATAATCATACAATAAACAATGCAGTATGAAAGTGCTTAGTGAGCTCACTGTATTTGTGGTTTGTTTCTGAACTGCGTGGTGGTAGGAGGTGCTTCTGACAATGTTCATTTTGCAAACATGTATTCTTTGATTGAATCTACCACCACTAGGATTGCCCTCACTCTCCGATTCACCGAAAATTGAGTAAATAATTATCTTGTTTTTATTTTTCTTTCTTAAATGTATATATAGTTCACATTTATTTCAATGTTTAATAGTATAAGTGTTTTGGTCTTTATTTAGAAGTTTGGTGATGTTTTTGTGACCAGAAATATGCCATTGGAATTTAACTCTTGTTTATATCCATTATCCTGTCATAAAATTGGTTTTGTTATACATCATTTTCTTAAAAGTTGTAGTTTCCAAGAACCTAACCAGGACATTAAGTGAGGATGCACTGTACTCACATAGGTCTTGTATTATTTCTTCATAGCATATAGTTATTAAAGTGAGATTTTAAAACAAAGTTTGGCTCCCACATTGGTCTCAGCTTCAGGCAGGCAGAAGCTTTGACTCTTTACCATAGCAACCCCAGCACTCTGCATAATGCCTGGAACATGGTAGGCACTCAATATATGTGGTCTACTAAATGTGTGTTGGTTCCTGAAATGCTTCTGGATCACAACTGCATAGCAAAGGAAGGAATCTATCTATGGCTATGTAGTTTTAGAATACCATATCTATGTGTACTTTATAATGAAAAGCTTGCAGGAAAATTGGCTAGTATTACTTTATTAAATGAATTTGAGTCACTCATCCTCTCTTCAGATTATTCATCCATAAAATAATAATGTTTGAAAATCATATAGGTATTAAACAGTGCTCCTCAAAGCCCAAATGGTTCTGTGAGGGGTGAGGAAGAGCAAAGAGATACATTTAAATTTTTTTCTTTTATTTACATACCAAGTAAAAGCACTACACGTATTAAATGGCAGTCCAAGGCTAGGTTTGGTTCTGTGTCCCTACCCAAATCTCACCTTGAATTGTAATCCCCACATGTCAAAGGAGAGATCTGGTGTGAGGTGATTGGATCATGGGGACGGTTTCCCCCATGCTGTTATTAGGATAGTGAGTTCTCACAGGAGCGGATGGTTTTTAAAGTATTTGGCAGTTCACCCTTTGTTCTCTCTCTCCTGCTGCCATGAAGAAGGTGTTTGCTTGCCCTTCGCCTTCTGCCACCTTCTGCCATGATTGTATTTCCAGAGGCCCCCCAAGCCATGCAGAACTGTGAATCAATTACCCAGTCTCAGGTATTTCTTCAAAGCAGTATGAAAACAGAGTAACACAGTTTACAATAAAATACTCCCAATAATATTGAAGGTGCACTATAATTCTCCCTAAGAACTTAGAAACAAATGAAATCAAGTAAATTTTTAAAGTAACATACAACGGATCATAATAAAGACATATAAAATCTCTTAAGGGAAACAGAATAACACTCTACAATGTGAAAAAAACATCCATCAGGCAGGAGATTGATCAGCAATAAATGCAAAGGAAAAGTGGAGTCAGAGATGAGAACTCTGGAAATTCCCAACCAGTCCATGTCCAGGAGAAAGGAAACTTAAATCAGTGTTCAGACCTTAAGGCAAGGTCATTTCTTGTGTAAAACAACAATACTATGCTCTCTTAGCCTGAGAACATTTTAAAAAATGGGTCCATCTCCTGTTTTGATTGATTTCATGATCTTCAGGCAAACTTCTGAATATTTCATGGTTCCCTAAAATAGTCTGCTGAAAAGAAAAATTGGTCATACCATCACGAATATTCAGATCTATGTGACAGTTGTATTTCTCATCATCAAGAAATTGGTGAACTGATTTATATGTTTAAAACATCTAGTGTTCACTATGTTCCTAACATTGTTATAAGTGCTTCTAATAATAATTTATTACATCTTCATAGCAACTCCATGTGGTAGGTACAATCCTATAAAGACAAAAATAGTAAAGTAATGCACTTTTTCTGTTAAAAATTATTAATTTTTAATTGACAAATAATTCTATTTATTTGTGGGGTACAGCATGATATTGTGATACATGTATACATTGTGGGATGATCAAATCAGGCTAATTAACATATACACCACCTTACGTATTTCTTTGTGATGAGAACACTTAAAAACCACCCTTTTTTCAATTTTGAAAGATTTGGAAGATATTATGGGTTCCTTTACAAGCCATCACAATAAAGTAAGTCGCACAATTTTATTTTGTTTTCCAGTGCATATAAAATTATGTTTACACCACATGGTGTAGTCTACCAGTGCTAAGATCTCTCTGTGGCATGCAATGCTGTTTCATAGCATTTTATATGCAGTGGAACTTCTTTCAAAATTGGAGTCAATCTTCTCAAACCCTGCTTCTCCTTTATCAACTAAGTTTACGTAATATTCTCAATTTCTTTGTTGTCATTTAAGCAATGTTCACGCATCTTCACCTAGACTAGATTCCATTTCAAGAAACCACTTTCTTTGCTCACTCATAAGAAGCAACTCCTTATTGAATAAAGTTTCATGATGAGTTTGCAGCAATTCAGTCACATTTCAGGCTCTACTTCTAATTCTAGTTCTCTTGCTATTTTCACCACATCCGTAGTTACTTCTTCCACTGAAGTTTTCAACCCTTCAAGATTATCCATGGAAGTTGGAATAAACTTCCTCCAAACTCCTGTTAATGTTGAAATGTTGACCTTCTCCCATGGATTACAAATGTTCTTAATGGTATCTAGAATCATGACTCTTTTCCAGAAAGCTTTAAATTTACCTTGTCTTGGCGACTGTGAATACTGCTGCAGTGAATGTGGAGTGCAGACGCTTCTTCAGCTTACTGATTTTTATTCCTTTGGGTGGCATAGCTGGATCATATGGTATTTCTACTTCTAGTTTTTTAAATAATCTTCATACTTTTTTCCAAAATAGTTGTACTAATTCACATTTCCACAACACAGTGTGTGAAGGTTCCCTTTTCTCTACATCCTTGCCAACACTAGCTAGCATTCACCTTTTTGATGATAGCCATTCTTACAGGTGCAGGGTGATATCTCATTGTGGTTTAATTTGCATTTCCCTGTTGAGTAGTGATGTTGAGCATTTTTAAATATATCTCTTGGCCATTTATATGTCTTCTTCTGAGAAGTGTCTAGCCACATCATTTGCCCATTTTAATAGGATTATTTGCTTTATTGAGTCGTTCAATTTCTTAGAAACCATTGTAATCTTATTCTAGTTTTGTATTTAATTTTATACACATTATTTACTTTTGAACACGGGCTAAACTCAAAAAATTTTAGTCAGTGAAAGTTACAGTTTAGACCCATATTACCTAAAATCTTACCATAAATATGCCCACAAAATATTTGCCTTATGACAGCTCTATGAGTAAGACTATCTTTAAGCTTAAACTCAGTTGCCTTGGGTGATACTCAACAGGTGTGCATCTTTTGTTTTCCTTTGGCATGGCCCAATTTTACACAGAGATTTTGGTAGAATGACTTGTTCTTCTCATATCTTTTTAGCTTCAGAATCTGGATAACTCAATTAAGGAAATATAAGTAGGAGGCCTTCAAAGGAGAACAAGTAATTTATGGGACCTGAATTTCTGAAATAATATTAAGGCAATATTGGGCTTCATGGCGAAACACCCGAGGTTGGAAAGAGCTGAAGATTTACTCTTTTGTCATTCACATCACCTCCCTCCATCCATTTTAATAGGTCCTTTTACTAATTAATTTGGTCTTGCTGATGCTTTGATTAGGCAAGTTACAGATATATTTTAATCGTTGCAAAAAGGAATAATTCAAAGAAAGCATAGACCAAGGAAATAGATTGTTGAGAAGTAACACCTCAGCTTAGAGAAGAAAAAATACACAATGTTATTCTAATATCTATAAATGAGGTACTAACTGGATGGTGTGTGATTACCAGTGTGATTAAATGGCAAAAACAGACACATGGAGAAGCTGAGTAGTGTTTAAGGCATTGTCTTTTTGCCAAGTTAATACACTATGCACACTGTTTTCCATACAAGAGTCTCAAGTAGTAACTATAGTAAAGAGCATAACTCAAAAAATGGAGTGCCTAGGTGGAGAGGCATACTGGAATGCATGAAGGTGTTTCATTATGTATAATGAGAACAGTCTTCACCTTCTGAAGAGTCTCCAAAAAAGCAAACTGGAGGAAAAGTCACACCTTTAAGGTGCAAATCCAACAAAGATGTCTTAAGATTCTGAGGAAGAATTTGCTCCTTGCCAGTCAGTTATTTCCAGACTGCAGCGCGTAGATGATAAGATCAAGATATGATTGAGGAGACTTTTACTTGTGTGAGAAGGGAGTAACCATGCCACTATTTTTAACCCTTAAGATTTAAAACATGCATTTAATTCTTTTTAATATGTACTTTATGTATATTCTGATAGCATTCCAAGACATTTCCATTGACAAGTACATGTTATAAATTCAGTAGTCTTAATATACTTATGAATATATTGTGTTGTTCACACGAATGTTCATTGCAGCACTTTTCACAATAGCAAAAACATGGAATCAATCTAAATGTCTATCAGTGACAGATTGGATAAAGAAAACGTGGTATATATGCACCATGGAATATTATGCAGCCATAAAAATGAACAAGATTATGTCCTTTGCAGGGACTTGGATGGAGCTGGAGGTCATTATCCTCAGCAAACTGACAGAGGAACAGAAAACCAAATACCACATATTCTCACTTATAAGTAACAGCTAAATGATGCGAACTCACGGACAAAAAAGAGAACAGAGAGACACTGGGGCCTACTTGAAGGCAGAGGGTGGGAGGAGGGAAAGGAGCAGAAAAAAGTAACTGTTGGGTACTAGGCTTAATACCTGGGTGATGAAATAATCATTACAAAAAAAAACCCTGTGACACGAGTTTACCTATATAAAAATTTGCACGTGTACCCCCAAACCTAAAGTAAAAGGTAAAATAATCACGTTTTTCAATTTAATAAAAAGACCCCCAAGAAATGTTGCCCTTCAGTTATCAAATAAAGTATGATGCGAGGCAAGACATATTAGTTTACTGCTAATTCATAGATGAGGTTTGATGATTTATTTTCTGCATCTGAATCTCACACTCAATTCTTATTGGGAGAAAAAATGTATATGTATGGTTCTTTGGTATGTTTGTTGAGTTTTTTTTTGTTGATTATGTGTAAGGAAACATATGTAAAAACTGTCATGCTTTTTAATAATGTGTTTTTATAATTAAGGTGAATTATTAGAAAGGCCCAAAGATTAAAACTCTAATTGTGTGATTGTTATTTTCACAGGAAGCTTATTGAGACTCGCCTGAGAACCATTCCAAGTCACGCATTTTCTAGTCTGCCCAATATTTCCAGAATGTAAGTTTTTTTTAATATAAAGAGAAGTTTGCATTTGTGATATGTTATTCTTAAATGTGTCCTATCAAGAAAAATACTTGCTATTATACTTGCATAAATCAATGGCAGTTACATTTTCAATGTATATGACAATTTTATGTACATAATTTTTATTTGATTTTGCTATATCTCCACTCCCTAATTCCTATATGATTTTTTAAAACCTAAATCAAATTTAGATTAATTTGGTTTTGAGAATTTCATAATTCTCGATGTATTTTAATATATCTTGGGATGTGGCAAAACCTTAGCTGTAAATCTCTCCTATAAACATCCCATAGTTTATAAGCTAAACATATACACAGACAAACATCCATCTGTCCTAGTCACCAATTCTTTCACTACTAATACAAATATTTACATTTTATTATAAACATAGCCAATGGTTTCAAATCTCTCTCGCATTAAAAGAATTAAAAATAATTCTAAACCTTAAAAATTGAATTGCTATCCCCTTACAGTGAGGAGAAAATGGATTTTCCATATTGGGTGGACAAAGAGTGAATGAAATGAAGCAGATCTTTATTTCATTTAATTGATTTTGACAGGCAATCCAGATAATTCAGGCATGCGAAATAATATAACCAGAAGCAATCTGTACAGTTTTTGGCTAAATGCACTCACTCCGTGGCCATTTGGTTAGTGTTTCTGTCATTTCAGTAGTTCTCAACCACAGGCAACTCTACCCCTATAAGCATTTAGCATTTTTGGTAGAGACGGGGCTGCTACTGGCACCTAGTGAGTAAAAGTGAAGGTTGCTGCTAAACATTCTACAGTTCATAGGACATTCCCCATAACAGAATTATCTATTCCAAAATGTCAGCAGTGCTGAGACTGAGAGACCATCCTATTGAACATCTCTGCAGTTTTTTATGTTGCTAACAAGTCCTTCCTCTTTCAGATTCTTGCCTCTTTGTTTTCCTTCATATTCCTCTTTCATTCCTCTTCTTGTCTCACCCGGCTACTCTTCCTCAGTCTCCTTTTCTGACTTCCTATTTTAATTTTGCCAGCTACTTAATTACCAGCTCTTTCTTTGTATATTTTGTTCTAATTCCTCTATACCCCACTCTCCATGAGTAAACACTCCCATTCCTTTGGCTGCACTATTTCCTAACACAGCTAATTTCCAAACATTACCACTTTGATGTCTCACAGGCTCTTCAAAACCAGCATATCCAAAATAAACACATCATCTTCCTCCCAAGCTATCTCTTCTCTTTTAACAGCACCACTTTAGCATCCTATAAGCTAAAAACCTCGAATTCTCTAGCTCTTCCTTTTCCCTCATGTACCTTATACAACTGCCTATTTGGTGTCTCTACTTGCATGTCCTAGCAGCTTGGCCATTACTTCATTCATTCAACAGATATTTATTGAGCCCTCTTTGTGCCTGGCACTTTGCTAGATGTTCCGTGTGTAACAGTAGACAAAACTCACAGAGGTTCAGTTTTATTCCTAAGAGAGTGATGAGTGTCATGATGGGGTCAGTTATTGGGTGATATGGAAACTCACATAAGAGGTCTATTATCTAAACAGGAGCAGGGAGAAGAGTTGGAGAAGACTTCCTGAAAAAAAAAATCGCACCTGACCTGTGATCTGCCTTACATAGCAAAAAGCAGAAGGGAAAATCCTGGGCTTTCTGAAGAATTAAAAGTTTCTTGGAGGTAGAGCTTAGGCAGGGAGGTGGGCAATAGAAAAACATAGAACTTGGGTCTAAGTTAGTACCGGGTCTTGTAAATCATGTGAAGGAGTTTGAAATCTTCCCTAAGGGCTGAGCCATTCAATGGTTTTAAGCAGGCAAGTGAAACGGTCAGATTTTCATTTGAGAAACATTCCCTTGGCTTTGCAGTGGAGTGATGGGTGGAAGTGGAGCAAGGCTGTAGGCAGGAAGCTAGTGAAGAGGCTGATGCAGCGCCCAAAGGACGGGATGGGAAACTGAAGGATGATCATTGAGTGGGAATAATGCAAAAGGATAGAGATTTGAGACATAAATAAGGGAGGGCTGATAAACTTCAAAGTTGTCTGATTTGGAGATGGTGGGAGATGGAAAAGAAATGCATACAAGTTTCTGATTAGGACATCTGTGTGGTTGATGAGCACATTCATTTAGGCAGAGAAGTGTTTTGTATATTTGCTGTGGAGGGTTAGGGGGTGTGTTAGGAATTCAATCTGGGGCGTATGGCATTTGAGGTGCAGATCAAGTACATATCAGGACATAGACAGAATTTTTTCATTCATTTGACAAATATTTGTTTAGCCCCTACTACGTGCCAATCACTGCTCTGAGAGCTGGTGATACATCAGGGAACAAACAGACAAAGATCCATGTCCCCATGGAGTTTCCATTTGAATGGGAGGAAATAGACAATGAACGAAAAACACAATAAATAAGCAAATTAGATGCTAATTTAGAAGGAAATAAGTGTATGGGACAAAGAAAAAAATAGAGTAAAGAGGATTGGGAGTTCTGGGTATATGGGGGCACACAGGGAGAGAGTCAGGTAGAGATTAAGAGTCACAAACAAATGGGTGTAACTGGGACCAGGAGGAGGCATCCATAGAGAGGGAGAAGCTAAAGAGAGTGAAGAAAGAACAATTTTAAGAGCATGTGGTCCCTGAAGAGGCAGGAGGGGATGAAATCCAAATAGAGGGATTGGCCTTCTATAGGAAGATGGTCACATTTTACATCATAACAAGAAAGTTATGTTGTAGGACTTTCTCCTTAGTTCAGCTAAAAGCCAGGTTCTTGTCACAAGGCCATAAAATATTAGGCTCACAGACACTTTGCAAAGTGATAAAAATAGAATTTATTGGGTGAAAGGGGAAAAAAGGGAAACAGGGACTCTCAGCAAAGCGAGAGTTTCCCGCCTCACAGATTGAATCCCAGGTACCACCTCAGAACAGGAAAGGCCAGGCTCCTCCCCACTATAAATGAACTTCCCACAGCTCCACCCCAGTACATACTTCTCCCAGGGCACAGGCAGTTGAAGGTTCTGCTACGGAGCCCTTTTCTACTTAACTGTCTCAGTTGTAGGAAAAGATGGGACAGATGCAGGTAAACTAACAGGCTTATTGGTTGGGAATTCAAGGCATTCTCATTTAAAGTTTCAAACATTTCTATAACTTATCAAATTATTAAAAGACATCTAAGAAGATGGAAGATGGAAGTGGCAGAGTTAGAAATTTGATGAGAAGATTTGAAATAAAAGTGATGAGCAATAAGAAGAGGGTTGGTTGACTGAGATATAGGAGACACCCAAACAGATCTGAAGGCTCCACTGAGGCTTCCCCCAGGAAGAGTGCTGGATTCTCCAGTCTGGGTTAAGTGATAGGGTTCCCTGAACTCTATCAAGCACTTAACACCTTGCGTTAATCCCATTTACCTTGTATGTTAATCTGTATCTCTGAGTACTGTGAGTTCCTTGAAGGTAGGGAACAGGCCTGTTTTGTCATTGTCCAGAAGGATGTCTGTCATACAACTAATGTTCAATACATATTTGTGGAATAAAAGCACATATACATACCTGAATAATAATTAAAGATTTGATATATCTTGGGGAGAAAAAAGAGATCAATAGGATGAAGCTAGGTTTGTCTGAGATGGTTCAAATTCCCACTTGGTATTCTGGCATAATTGTTAACAGCACCTTGCTTTAACTCACAAAAATAGCCCAGTTTGAATGATAAATCATATGATGATTGTAATGATTATATGATATTTACATATGAAGAAGAAGTAGGATCTGATTTTTCCTAGTTATAGAATGGGGTAAGTAAGCAGGGAATAGCAATTTTTATCCCACTGAATAAACGATTCCTACCAGTTGTCTTCACAACCAAGCTATCACAGCCCTTCAAAGAGGTGTTATTAGGTTGGAGAAACTGGAACTTCCATTTGATAATATGGGCCAAGTGACTATCCTTCTGGAATCTTAAGAAAGACTCATACTTCTTAACTAAGAAATTCAGTAGAAGATTTGGAGCAACGGAAAAGATGCTTAGGAAAACCAGTTGGCAGCCTTGAAAAATGAATCTTGCTCTGCTAGCTGGCTCAGCTTCATCCATGATAAATCCCCACAGTCTCTACATGGCACATTAATTCTTTTCAATCTGTTCCACTGTTTCCTTTATGTTAGAAATATATTTGTATCAAAAAAATTCATATGTTATTATCCACAAGAGGCAAAGGGTTAAGAGACTGGGTAAATCAAAGGATAATTGTTTAGAGAACGAGTAGTTCAAAATAGAAAGCACAGAGCCATTAGAATACTTGTAATAACCAAGACAAAAACTCAGAATGGAACAATCAGCACTCCTCTTGTAAACATTGCATTGTTGAGGATATTTTATGGGCAGATTCAATTCAAACGTTAGGCCAGTGGTTCTCAACACTGCCCACACATTAGAATCGGCTAAGAAGCTTTTGAAAAGTAAAAGACTCATCCCTCATAAACTCTGATTTAATTATCCTAGACCAGGTCTTGGACATCTGTGTATTTTAAAAGCCCTTCAGGTAGTTTAATTGCATGTCCAGGGTTGAGAATCTCTGCTATGGCTATAGCTGGAAACCAGCTGTCAATTGTTCATTTTCACAAATGTCATAGAAATACCTCTCAACAGAAAGTGGTCATTGAGTTTGGCCGCATTAGTCATTCTCATCACAAGATGGAATTTGAGGAAACTATTTGAAACATTCCTTATATGTTCTTGACAAGTTGTATTTAGGAATTTCTCTTCCTTTTTCAGTACTTGAAGCTTTTATCTGAATTACTTTTTGCTTACAAAGTTTAAGACGGACCTTGAATTTTCAGTTTCATTTAAAATCACGAAGAGAATTCTTAAGGGAGTATGTAGTCACCCTGTGGAATGCTCCTCTAGAGAACTGCGGTTTTTCTCTTCATCTTTGAAACTACATGTCTAATTCCATGTTATTAGACATTCCATTAAAAATGCTTCTTATTCACTCTAGTGTTCCTTTCTGATGCTCGTGGGGGTTTTTTTGTTTGTTTTTTGGGGTTGTTTTTTTTTTTTTTTTTTTTTTTTTTGCTATTTTGAGGAACTCTTCTATTCATTCAGTTGCTTAATAAGAGTCTACAACATGCCAAGCACTCTGAAAGGCACTCAAGAGTCAGTGGCCAAAAACAGACACAGTTCTGCATTTCAGAGAATTTACAGTCTAGTGAGACACCATAAATATCACCCAAAGAATGGGAAGTTTGCACTGTGATAATTAGTGAAAGGAGTCTGTAGTGATATATAGTGATATCTCACTATATATATCCCTGTATATATACCATATATATACATATGTATGGCAGATTCAATTCAAACTATAGGTCAGTGGTTCTCAAAATTGCCTACACATTAGAATCAGCTAAGAAGCTTTTGAAAAATAAAAGTACTTGACTCATCCTTCATAAACTCTGATTTAATTATCCTAGACCACGTTTAGACATCTGTGTATTTTAAAGGCAATAGAAGAGTTCCTTTAAAATGGAAGAGTTCCTCAAAATCGAAAACAAAAAACAAAAAACAAAAAAACACAAGCATCAGAAAAGAACACTAGAGTGAATAAGAAGCATTTTTAATGGAATGTCTAATAACATGGAATTAGACACGTAGTTTGAAAGAAGATGAAGAGAAAACCGCAATTCTCCAGTGGAACATTCCACAGGGTAACACCATATGTGTATATATCCCTATATATACATATGGGAAATTTTAATCAGGGAGTTTGGGGAAAGTTTCTGAAGGAAATCACAGTTAAATGAGAACTTAGGATAAATAGGAGTTAACATACAGGAAGAATTCAGTTATCACGAGATCTGAAGAAAAAGTAGTAAGTAATTTTAACATAATTAGGCAGAATCTATGAGGGTTATACATGTTGCATGATCTGGGAAACCCATAACAAAAAGTTACGTCAAAAATAGTATGTTTGAAGTTTACAACCTTATTAACTTTCTATTTTGTCTTATTTTTTCTGACATTCAGCTACTTGTCTATAGATGCAACTCTGCAGCAGCTCGAATCACACTCCTTCTACAACTTGAGTAAAGTGACTCACATGTAAGTACAAGGAAAAGTGCAGCATAGACCTAAGCCACAACCACTCTTGACTGATAATCTTGGGGCTCCAGATGGCAGTGGGAGCTGGTTTCTAGATTGTGAGTCAAAACTTCCGTCTATGATTAAATTATTAACTTGTTCTCATTCTCAATTTATGTTAATTCATCTTCATTATACCTCAATTCCATAGTTGGAAGTTAGACAACATTAAAAGTTCTGTTCTTGAACCACTATCTGTTCTATTACTACTGTGTCAGCATATTTTGTTGATGTGAATGTCAGTGAGACAATAAGTACTTACTGAGTAACTACTTGATTCTATGGTCTGTACAAGATTCTACAAAGCTGGCATATTTTCCTTAATTCAGAAAGAGAAGAGTTGCTTAGTGAGATTAGGACAGTAGGGAATTTAATAACCTTAGTTCTGGGGTGGGTCAGAGTTGGATCTGAACACCAGCATCTCTGCCTACTCCTTATCTTGCCTTGGACAAGTCATGTAACCTTTCCTAGCCTCATTTGCAAAATAAGTGTAATAAGAGTTGCAACTTCATGTTTATCATAAATATTGAATTATATCTAGCAAATGAAAACCAGTCAATATACCTCAGAATAATTTTTCTATTTCTCTAGTAGATTACAATCTATTAAAAGTGTTACATAAATAATCACATTGCATTATTTTAAGCAGCTATGTATTAGCATTATTTTAAGCAGCTATGTATTACTAATCATTAACTCGATTTTCTTGATGAAGAAACAAAAATACTTATCTATAAATACTTAGTATATCCTAACATTACATTAAACATTGCATGAATGTTATTTGTCTGGTTATTATTTAACCCTTAAAACAACCCTGTGAAGCAGATACAATTATTTCCATTATTTATATAAGAAAAACATAAATGCAGAGAGGCTAAATATGTTTTCCTTGGTCAAACAGTTACTAAGGGATAGGGCCAGAATCTTTATACCATAAATGTATTACTTAAAAATTATTCCCTATCCACTACATTAAGTTGCTTTCAAGAATATTGAGGCCCAAGATACTGCTTCCAAGTATGGTAGGCTACCTTACATCAGATCAACTATTTGTCTGAGAATAGCTTAAGGAGCTGAATCTTTTTTAAAATGTTTGAAAATATTAGAGTGTTATGAAAACAGTGAGAACTCAATGGGCAATAAGCAAATCCCAAAAACATCATTTGGTTATTTTTCCCCTTCAGGTATTTCCTGAATTGTAAGCAACAGCTTAAGGGCTAAGAAGCTGACCAGAGGTTTAGCATCTATTAGGGCTAGGAAAATCAAAATTTGAGTTCAGGGCTTGCTAAGAAAGATTGTTCCTAGTAAACAATCCAGGGTTTTAGTTGAGATCACTGAAGAGCTTCGTCTTAGAAGTATGGGAAAACTGTGAATAGATCAGCCCTTGCAAAGACTAAAACCTAGCTTTGAATCAATCAAAAATAACTCAAAAGTTTGCGGGGCAAAAAAATCAAGAGAAGAAGATAGACAACAGAAAATGATCCTTAGGAAGTTCAAATATTGGAGTTATCAGACACAGACTTTAAAATAACTAGCATGTTCAAAAATTTAAATGACAAGAGAGAATTTCAGAATAAAACTGAAAATGATAAAAAAAGATCAGTTGTAAACTCTAGAATCTAAAATGTCAATAACAAAAATCTAAATACATGAGTTTAACAAGAGATTAGACAGAGCTCAATGGAGAATTAGTAATCTGGAAGATAGGTCAGAAGACTATAATCAGTCTGAAGCATGGAGAGAAAGAGAAAATAAGAAATATGTAGCACAATAAAAAGTCTAGCATACCTATGATTAAATTATTAACCTGTTAGATCCCAAGAAAAGAGAGAAAGAATGAGAGAAGCAATATTTGAAAGAAACTTTTCAAAACTCTTAAGAGACACCAAGTCACATATGTTAGAAGTACTGCAAACCCCAAAAGGATAAATATGAAGAAAGTCACATCAAGCCATATCATAGTAAAATTGCTAAAAAACAAAGACAAAAAGAAAATTATAAAAACCAGCAAGGCTGGGTGCAGTGACTCATTCCTGTAATCCCAGCATTTTGGGAGGCCGAGGCGGGTGGATCACAAGTTCAGGAGATTGAGACCATCCTGGCCAACATGGTGAAACCTCATCTCTACTAAAAATACAAAAATTTGCTGGGCATGGTGGTGTGTGCCTGTAATCCCAGCTACTCAGGAAGCTGAAGCAGGAGAATCACTTGAACCCGGGAGGTGGAGGTTGCAGTGAGCTGCACTGCACTCCAGCCTGGGCAACAGAGCGAGATTCCATCTCAAAAAAAAAAAAAAAGCAGCAAGAAAATAATAAATAATACTTTCAAGAATGTAACAAGACTAATAGCTAACTTTTCAACAGAAATCATGGAATTTATAAAACAATAGAAAGATATTTGTGAACAACAAAACAGCAAATATCTGCCAGACCAACCAGAAGATTATTTAAAATTAGAAAAAGATAGATACTTCAAGCAAACAAAAATTGAAAGAATTTATTACCATTAGACTCATATTAAAGGAACTACTAATGGGAATTACTAAGACAAAAGTAAAGCGATTCCACACGCTAACACATTTCTGTGCAGGAAGAAATGAAAAGCAACAGAAAAGGTCAATATATGGGTAAATATAAATGAACCTTGACTGCACAAAATGAAATAATGTCTTAGGGGATTTAAAATACTGTTCTTTGCTCTGCATGATAGTGTGGGATCATAAAATTGTGCTAACTGAAAGTGTATTAAGCAATCTTAATAATCAATAAGAAAAATTGTGTTGTGACTTCTAAAAGCTTTTATGAAAACATTAAAATTTCTCAGTTATAAATAGGAAAAAATAATAAAACTAATATTTCACATACTGTAATTGTCAATATTAGAAACACTTACAAGTAAAATGCTTTACTGCTTTGTAAAAACTTACCAAGAGTAGCTTAGACAGTGCTTGACCTTTTATCTTTATTATATAAGTTACAAGAGAATATCTTTTCAATACCCTGGGAAATTGTCATACTTCTTTCTAAGTCTAGATTAGCTTCCATCATTTTATCCTTTGCTTTTTAAATATTATAAAATATTTTCAAGTGTTTCTTTAATGTGAATTTTTTTTTTTTTTACCGTCATTGTATCTTTTGGGACATCTTTATCCTTTGCATCCATTTTTCTCCCATCACTAAGTTCCTCTGATTAAATATCTAGAGTTTCTCAGCCAGCCTGGACAACATAGTGAGATCCTGTCTCTACCAAAAAAAAAAAGAAAAACAAAATTAGCTGAGCATGGTAATGCAAACTTGTGGTACCAGTTACACAGGAGGCTGAGGTGAGAGGATTAATTGAGTCCAGGCATTCAAGGCTGCAGTGAGCTATGATCACA
The DNA here is from genome assembly GCF_043159975.1 of Macaca nemestrina. NCBI lineage: Eukaryota > Metazoa > Chordata > Mammalia > Primates > Cercopithecidae > Macaca > Macaca nemestrina. The sequence goes on along the minus strand of NC_092131.1, from coordinate 26,820,555 downwards.
CCACTGCACTCCAGCTTGGATGACAGAGCAAGACCTGGTCTCTAAAATAAATAAATAGTCTCAGATGGTGGTATCAACTTTTCATGCCAGTGATTTTTTCTATGATTCCATTTGGATTTCCTTTTCAGTAACATTACATTTCATTTCTTTGCTTCATTTTCATCTTTATTGGTAAATTCACTCTTTCAATTAGCCATTTTTAGGCAATGTCATATGAGGTGATTACTGGGAAACACATAGGAAACACAATGACATGCTTTATTGTTTGTGAATGAACTGATGCAAGAGTGAGCAACCATCAATGACTTTGAAAGAGAGATGTAGTTGGTCACCTATTATAATGCGCATCTGTTATTTACATAGTGATCTGTGGACTGAAGAGCTGGCAACAAAGTTTGTACTTTATTCAGTGATTAATAGTTAATATACTATGGCAACTGAAACTTGAGGGATGTTGTTGAGGACAGTTATCATTTACATTTGATTAAATCATGGTAACTGAACTTCATGTGTATTGGAGCCATGCAAAGTAGAACTGCTTGTATGCATAGAATTAAAATATGCAATAGCTTTTTTAAAAAGTCTAGGACATTATAAATAATGTTAAAGTGTTCTAAGCGTCTTTGAATTATTTGAGAAGTGGTGAAAGTACTAACTGAAATTAAACTTTTATAAATCATAAATAAATGTTTTAACTCACAGGGCAGCTACTAAAATGCTTGTAGAAGACTGGATAACTAATAGGCTAATAGTAGTGGGGAATGAAATAATGAAATTAATTAATTAATACAAAAAAAGCAAGAAATTGCAAGAAAAAGAGAGTTTCTGGAATAAATAGTAGATTTAACTCCAAATAATCAGCATTTACATTAACTGCATTAAATGTATAAGGACTAAATACTCTTAAGTAAAATACAAAGATTGATTGGTTAATTTTTAATACTCGCTGTATGCTGCTTACAAGAGACATTTTAAACATTATACAGAAAGGTTGAAAGTGAAAAGATAAAAATACATAAAATGCAAACAGTAACTAAAAGAAAACTGATGTAAATATACATATATATAAAGCATAAAGCCTTACTCTAAGGGAGTAATTACTTCATAATGATTAAAGGAATCACTATATAAGATATACTGATTCTAAATTTAATGTCTGTAAGAGCATAGCTTCAAACCGTATAAAGCAGAAACTGGTAGATCTAAAAAGATAAACAATAATTGGCAATCATAGTGAGAGCTTGTTTTAATATAGTTTTATCAATAATTGATAGAACAAGCACACCAAAATAGTAAATATACTGATAAAAATTAAAAGATTTGAACATAATTTACAAACTTGATTATATTGACTTATAAAAAATATTGTATCCAACAACTGCAGAGTATATATTCTTTTCAAGGACACATGGAACATTTGCTAAAATTGACCGCATGTGGGGCCATAAAAGTAAGTCTCAATAGATTACAAAAAAAATTAAAATCAGCATGTAAATAACCTAACTTCTAAATAACTCTGACTTCTAATTAACCATAGAATTAAGGAAGAAATCATAATAAACATTAGAAAATAATTTTAACTAAATGATAATAAAAATATGACATATCAATACCTGTGGGATGAGTCAAAGTCATGCTCAGAAGAAAACATATAGCCTTAAGACAACATATATTAGAAAAGAAGGCTAAAAATAAATCATTTATGTATCCTTCATAAGAAGTTTATAACAGAGCAGTACATTAAAACCAAAGAAAGTAAAATAACACTGAGACCCAGGAAGACTGAGGATCCCCAGCACAGTAAAGACAACAATAGTCTACAAAATTGAAAACCAAATCTTCTGACTCCAAATGTGATATCCATTTATCAAACCATTTTGCTTCTTTGCCCCCTCACCAAAAATAAAATCAATTAATTTGTAGTGAAGTCCTATATAAACCCTACTGATCTTAAAAGCAGTCATTTCGTTGTTGTTGTTGTTTTGTTTTTGTTTTTGTTTTTGAGACGGAGTCTCGCTCTGTCACCCAGGCTGGAGGGCAGTAGTGTGATCTTGGCTCACTGCAAGCTCCGCCTCCCAGGTTCACGCCATTCTCCTGCCTCAGCCTCCCCAGCAGCTGGGACTACAGGTGCCCGCCACCACTCCCGGCTAATTTTTTGTATTTTCAGTAGAGACGGGGTTTCACCCTGTTAGCCAGGATGGTCTCGATCTCGTGACCTCGTGATCCACCTGCCTTGGCCTCCCGAAGCACTGGGATTACAGGCATGAACCACCGTGCCCGGCCTCATTTTGTTTTTATTATGACCTTTTTTCTCACAAAGATTCCAGTTGTTATTTATAAATTTTTTTAAGTAAATATTCAGTTGTCTACTCTGAGCAAAAGTGTTAACTTCCTAAACCAAAGGAAACTATTAAATACAGTAATTAAAAAGCGAATGAGTTTAAAAATAAATTATTAAAAGACCATTTGCTTATATACGTGAGATATTGAGAATCTAATATCTTAAAAATTTAAAGAATAATGTACCTTATATTCTTCAAATGTTTCTCATATGTATCTGACATTATTGTCTGCAAATGGTTTGGGTCAATAGAAAAGATTAGTGAAGATTTTTGCATGCATGTCCCCCAAATGTTTAATACATTTGTTTTATAATCATTTATTAAGCAGCGACTATCTACAAAGCATTATAACTTTCATGAGAAAAATAGAGCTGAAAGATCACTCATCTTTGCTCAAGGAATTGAGAATGGTTTTGTGGGTATAAGGCATGAAACTGAGTATCAGTATAGAACGATTTGTTTAATTTATACACCACATAAGTACCATCAACCAAACTTTCCTGGGATTCCTCAGTATAGAATTAAAGCCCTCAGATTGGTTTAGGAAAGAGAGCTCTTTATTGTGTTGGATTTGCTGCAAGAATAGATATGTAGGTACTAAACTTATGAATAGACATTTCAAATGCCAATGCATATTGCCAGCATTTATTGAAAAGCTCCAATGAGGACTACATCAGCAGTAAAATAACACAATGTTATTCCATTTCCTAAGTGTGTTTTCTTTCTAAGCTGCCCTTCGAAACCGACTTTTTTTGGTCCTGTGATTTGGTAAATAGAAAGCTGAGCAGTTAGTTTACCATTGCCACTTCTAATTATCCCTGCCAGTACCTGTCCAGTCTTACGGAGCTCTATATACATCCTCTGAGATGGCTTCCCAATTCACATTTAGATTTTGTTCTGTGATATGAATTAGAGTATTAGAACGTAAGCACTCTTTAGTCTAAAGCTGCCTCCTTGTAAATTTGGCCTAAAGGCCTCTCTGTACACAGTGAACTATAACCTAACTGGGTATGTGAACAGACCACAGACAATAACTTACTTTTTTACCAATCACTGAGTTTCTGCCAATCACAGGTGACCAATTGTTCAAACAATGTTCAAATAAGGCAAATACTGAGCTATAACCAATCCAGCTGCTTCTATACCTCACTTCTGTTTTCTGTATTTCACCTTCTTTCCACTCCCACCTCCAGAAATTCTCTATCACACAGCAGCACCAGAGTCTCTCTGAACCTATTCTGGTTAGGGGGCTGCCTGATTCATGAATTATTCTTTGCTCAATTAAACTGTTAAATTTATCTAACATTTTCATCTTAACAGTACTGACATTAGGTCTGTGACCTAGAACTGTCACTCCAAAAACAAAAAGCTATTCATTCAATAAATACCGTATGTTTAACACAGTTAAACCTGTGACCACTGCATCTTAAAAGGCTATATGCAAGATTCAAAATAGTAGATCATTCTGTTCTTATTCATACCCTCTTCCCTTGGCCTCTGTGATATCACAATCCTGGTTGGACTCCTACCATGCTGGTCAGTCTTTCCTATCATCTTTTGCTGGCTGCTTCCCCTTCCCCACTTAAAATTATTGGGTTTTCACATGGCCCAATCCTGTGTCATCTTCTCTTTTCACTCTACCTTCTCCTGCTATGTGATCTTATCTAACAATTCCCAAATTTATATATCTAGTCAGGCCCTCCTTCTTAGTGTTGGTATATACCTATTGGTCTATTTGACCTCTCTTCCCAGACGTCTTACACATATCTCACATTTTATATCCAAAACTGAAATCTTAATGGTCCTCCTGAAATCTACTACTCCAATGTATGTTGCATCAATAAATGGCAACTTCCTTCATCCTGATGCAAATCCCAGATACCTGAGAGGTATCACTATACCTTCTTTCCTAATCACCCACTTCTACTCCTTCACCATGTCCTGTTGATTCTACTACCCTAATACACAGAAAATGTATCATCTTCCTCTCCACTGCCACCAACCTTATTTAAGCCACCATCATCTCTTGCTTAAACTATAATAATTTTATATCTTAACTCCAATTGAGTATTTCCAGTTGATCTCCTCTAATTCAGCATCTTCACAGCAGCCAGAATGATTTTTCTTGAATAAAATCCAAATATCTTAACATCCAGGCCCACAAGTTCAGCTGGTTCCTGCCCACCTCTGGGTTCTCATCATGCTCCACTCCTGCACACCTGTGTTCTTTGGTTTTTTAAACAATCCAAGATCTTTCTCATCTCAGGGTATTCACATGCTTTTGCCTCTGCCTAGAAATCTATTTCTTGCCCTCTCTCTGCCTAGTTAACTCTACTGATTATTTTTTCAGCCTAATTATGACCTACACAGAGACACATACCCTTCAGGCCACTCCTGCATTTAAGTTAGATCCCCATTTGAATCTATCCTTGAATGCTTTTTGGCTTAGAACTTACTAAAATTTATTACGACAATGCAGATATTTGATTATAAGAAGTCTCCATAAGGCAGGATGCTTTGTGTGCCATTCACCTACACCAAGCTGTGAGGAAATCAAACTAAAACGAACAAAAAAGTGAAACAATGTATTCTGAACATGGGTTTTAACAATAATGAATTGGAAGAGTAGGCTAGTCTGAATTAATGAAAAATCTGACAGAATGTTTAGTATATGTGTGTACACACACATATGCACACATATATGTTTAGCCAACCTTAATTGAGCATTTCCCATATCCCAAGCACTACACTAATTGCTCAACACATATGTACTCATTTAATCCTCACAACAATTCTCTAAAGTAGTTACTATCATTTTACAGCCAAAACAACTGAGATTCAATAACTACATCTTTATATTTAAAATGCATTTCATGTAAACATCACAGAATTGGATCTTGCTTTTATATGCAGCCTGAAAATCTCAGCCTTTTAATTGGAGTGTTTAATCCATGACATTTATTGTAATTATTGATATGGTTGGATTTCAGTCTACCATTTTCCTATTTGCTTTGTCTTCTCTGTTCTTTCTTCTTTTATATCTCCTTTGTCTTCTTTTGGATTAATCTAGTTGTTTTTGGTTTTATTTATTAATATTGTGATCCATTGGCTTTTTAGTCCTTTGCAAATTTTTTTGATTACTCCAGAAATTACGATATGCATCCTTAACTTATCACAGTCTACCTAGAAATAATATTATATTACTCTGTAATCATGTAAGAACCTTTAGAAATTCAAATTCCATTTACCTTCTTCCATCTTTCATGCTATTGTTGTCATATATTTTATTCCTATATATGTTATAAACCTCATAACACATTATTATGTTAACTTTAATTTGAGTAAAGAAAAAAATAGTCATTTATGTACACTCAACATATTTAATATTTCCAGTGTCCCTACCCTTCTGTAGGTCCAATTATTTCCCTTTAGCCCAAAAACCTTTTAGTATTTCAGTGTGGTTCTACTGGCAGCAAATTTTCTGAGGTTTCATTTACTGAAAATATATTTTATCTTAACATTTGAAAAACACTTTTGCTGAGTATAGAATTCTAGCAAAGCCATTTTTGTTTCAGCCCTTTGAAAATATCTTTCAATGTCTTCTGGCCTTCTTTTTTTCTGATGAGTAGTCATATCCATGTTGTTATTCTCCTGTAGGTAAAGTGTTTTTTCCCCTCTGGTTACTTGTAAAACTTTTTCTATATCTTTACTTTTCAACTGTTTAATCATAATATGCCTAGGTGAGTTTTTTTTTATATTTATTCTGCTTAAGGTTTGCTGAACTTCATGGATTTATGGGTTGCTGGTTTGTTTAAATTTGAACATTTTTTCTAATATTTCAATAGAGTATGTTAGAAGTGATACAATGCCAGTTCTAGTCTCAGTCTTTAAGAGAACTGGCAGCTTTCACTTTATATCCTTGGAACCCTGAACAACCATGTAAGATGTCCAACTGCACTGATGGAGAGACCATGTGGGAAGATCCTGAGATCCTGGGATGGAGAAGAGCCTAGCTGAGCCTAACCTTCTAGCAATTCCCATCAAAAAGCCAGGCATAGAAGCACACCCTTTTGGACCCTCCAAATTGTTCCAGACACCAGCTGAATAACACCCGGTGATCCTGGTGGAGGCTACATAGAGCAGAAGAATCACCCAGCCTAGCACTGCCTGGCATCCTGATCCACAAAATTGTGAGCTATAATAAAATGTTATTTTAACCACTTAATCTGGGGTAATTTGTTATGCACCAATAGGTAGCCAGAGGAAGTAGCAATTATATATCAGTTAACAATGGGTAAAGGCATTGAGGATTTGTAAGAAAAAAATACAAGAATGGTAGGCTCTCCATGAGTTATTCAGGATCCTAAGTGGATATAAATCATTTCCCCTGGGTTGTAACTTCAGCGAGGATACTGTTTGGACTGAAAAGTATGCATGTAATAAAGATTTATATCTGCAAAATGATGAAACATTGGACAATTTCATTTTCTGTTGTACTTTCTCTATAAGAAAGTCAATAACATACAGACTGCTGCTGTTGTTACTCCTAGTAATAATAGTTACCGAGTTCTGAATGCCTTTTGTGGGCCCACACTTCACGAAAAGTACTTCACATACACTGTCTCACTAGTTTTTACCAAGCCTTAGTTTCTGCTATGTGAAATGAAGATGGTAATACATACCTTGAAGAGCTCTTTCCAAAGTTTTCTTAGCTAAGACATTTCAAACTGAGAATTTGAACCAAAAAATGTCTGCCTCCAAAACCACTACAATGCCATAAAATCTCCTTAATTAAAATAACTGCAATAATTAAAGAAAATGCTGGCCAGGCGTGGTGGCCCACACCTATAATCTCAGCATTTTGGGAGACTGAGGCGGAAGGATGGCTTGAGCCCAGGAGTTTGAGACCAGCCTGGGAAACACAGTGAGACATCATCTCTATGAAAAATATTTTTAAAAATTAGCTGGGCACAGTGGCACTTGCCTATAGTCCCAGCTGCTCAGGAAGTTGAGGCAGGAGGATCACTTGAGCCTACAAAGTTGAGGCTGTAGTGAGCCATGATCATGCCACTACACTCCAGCCTGGGCAACAGAATGAGATCCCTATCTCAAAAGAAAAAAAAAAAGGCAAAGAAAAAGAAATGCTGCCCTCAGAAGAATGTTTTTACTTTTATGTGAGTGTTCTTGGGGTTTTTTGTTTTTTGGTTTTTGGGTTTTTTTGAGACGGAGTCTTGCTCTGTCACCCAGGCTGGAGTGCAGTGGTGCAATCCCGGCTCACTGCAACCTCCACCTCCTGGGTTCAAGGGATTCTCCTGCCTCAGCCTCCCAAGTAGCTAGGACTACAGGTGTGTGCCATCATGCCCGGCTAATTTTTTGTATTTTTAGTAGAGATGGGATTTCACCATGTTAACCAGAATGGTCTTGATCTCCTGACCTCATGATCCTCCTGCCTCAGCCTCCCAAAGTCCTGGGATTACAGGCGTGAGCCACTGTGCCCGGCCTATGTGAGTTTTTTTAAATAAAAAATAAGTTAAAAATTTTACAACTGGGATAGGTAAAGTGTATGACTTATGCCTATAGTATAATAAGACTTTATTTTGCTGATCCACTAAGTTGAATCAAGTGGATTCATCAGAGGTTTCAAAATCACCAGCTTTAGCACCAATCCTTAAATAATCGTGAAAGTAGCTGTAGGCACCTGCCAGGCAATTTAGAGAATCACTTCTATAATGTTCTACTTTTAGTGGAAAATCTGCTGATAATTTAAATTTTCTTCAATCTGCTTCAAAAATCTGAATACTTATAAACTCTCCTCAATATCACTTATTTTTTAATTTCTCAATAAATTAAAAGATACATCAAATCATGAATATTGCCTTTCAGTTATAGATTATTTCTTTCCTCCAGTTACATTTGAAGTGTTAACAATAATTCATTAATAATTATCAAAGAATTAAGACTTCTCTCATTGAAAATCCTTGATAATGTAGGAAATAATTTATTCTGTGAACTTTCATATTATAGATTAATATGAAAAGTAAGTGCCAGTCTAACAAGCAGGGCTTTAGAAGCTAAGGATCTAATGTATACCAAGAGCTTTGACAGACTTTTAACTTTTCACCCAGTAATTCCACTTCTATACATTTTCCCTAAGAAAATAGTGGAAAAAAGTTAATGTAAAAAAGCCATTTGTTTCAGAGTTAATTATTTATAATAGACAGAATTTGGAAAGGACTTAAATGCTTAGGTAAGAGAATGGTCAAATATGACATACCAGCCAGGTGTGGTGGCATGAGCCTTTAGTCCCAGCTACTTGGGAGACAGGTGGGAAGGTTGGCTGAGGTCAGGGATTTGAGGCTTTAGTGCACTATGACCCTGCCTGTGAATAGTGATTGCACTCCAGCCTGGGCAGCATAGCATGACCCTAACTTGTAAAGAAAAAATCTGTTGCTATAGACAATTTAATCACATAAGGAAAGCTTTTGTCATTATGTTATTTATATATATATGTGTGTGTGTATATATATATATGTATATACTTAACAGACAGAAAAAAATAGTTTTTCTCTGTATTATCAAATGATGGGAATTTTTTTTTTACATTTAACAACTTATTATAGAGGATATTACAAAAGATAGAGACGAAGATTTGCCTAGGGTGAAGTATGGGGGAGGGGCGCAGAGCTTCCACACCCTCCCTTGGCACACCACCCTCCAGGAGGATGTTCAGCTGTCCGAAAGTTCATTTCCTTTTTGTATGAATGTGTTTCCAAGTTTTTACAATAAATATATATTACCTCTATAGTCAGATGAAATAAACTTTTTAAAGATCAATATGCATTACACTTGAAATTAATACTTGATGTTAAGATACATCAGTAATGTATTATGTGATAGAACCTGTCCTAAAATGTTACCTTAAAATTAATTTACCTATTTATTAGTCTCTGTTTTCACCTGGGGATTGTGTAGCACTTAAAGAATTTATAGTAACAAAATGATGGCTTGGGCAATGTATATATACCTTGTTTTTAAAATAAATAGCAACTATTTCCTTATACCACCCACAGTATGCAGTAAAATGCACCTAATAGATAGCCAGTAATTATTCACTTATATTCTAATTAATCTCTTCCCACTCTACCCACTTGAGTGAGCAAACCTAGGCAAAATCAAGGTGACTGCCTTCCATTTTTTTGAACTATAGGTGAGGCAGGAAATTAAAGAAAAATAAAATTAAAAAGAAAGAGAAATAAGCTTTCCTGTATTAGGCTGGCTTGTTCCAGAGGCAGCAACAGGCACAGCCCAGACCCAGGAAAAGTCTTGATAATACGGTCTAATGTGCTCTAGAGACTCTCCCAGCACTCCCTCAATATAGGGAGAAGAAAACAAACTTTCCTTTGTTTCATGGAATAAGTTTATGGATCCCTGTTCTCTGTAACTATTGACTTCAAGTATTCTGTTTTATCTGAGAAATACAATGAAAGTCATAGGAAGCCTGAGTAGGCCTGAACTACAGCTGCCTGGGCACCACAGTGAAGGTTATGAGAGAAACCAATGCAAGGCTCTTTAGAGCAAATCTTCTAGATAATGAACATCCAGGTTGCTTGGCAATGGTCATGTGCAATCCTGAGTTTGTCCTGCTTCTGTATCCCCACTTTCATGCCACTGTAAGCTTGCTTCAAGCTAGCCCACCCTGTTTTGTGAAATGTGTATAAAAGTCAAGTGCTGTCTTTCTTCTAGGCCCAGTCTTTGGATATCAAGTCTGCTAGGTCTGAGTGCACTCAATAATAAAGATATCCTCCTATATATACCCCGAGATCTCTCTCTGGTCCTGATCCCACAACATAGGCACTTAAAAGTAAACAGGAAAAAAATTGAAAATCAAATTGAAACAAGAGTTAAAAAGAAGCTGGGGAGTGGTGAAGAGCTAGGCTTTTGGCTAATATTCTTGTTCAATTTATTGTTTTAGCTAACAATAAATTGGCTGTGGCAGCTTCTCTTCTGACATCTGAGTCTAACTGAGTCTCCTTGGTTTATGCTGGTCTGAAGTGTTCTCATCTCCTTTGGTCCCATCTAATTTTGCAGATGAAATGTAAAGTTGGCTTTTTGATTGCCCTCAAATTGTTGCCTGGCTTGGCATGCTTCTCACTCATGGACTGGGGCAGTTTAGGGTGTGGGGAAATATCTCCAGGCTGAGGAGCACAGTCAAATGCCACAACCCAATGCCTGTTGAATAACTGAGTTGGAAGGGGGACACTAGGAAAATGGAAGGAAATTAGTGGTTGGAAAAAAGAAGTCTTCCTTAACAGAAGACTTTAAGTCTTCTTTTCCCCTTCTTCTGTTCCTCATTCCCTCACCTGAGAACTCCCTTCTCTCACCCTGCCGATTTCCCATATACTGTATGAGGGGTGGACGCAGGGACTGAGTGCCTGCCGCAATACTAGTTGTAACAGGAAAGCCAATTGTCCTGTGCCTGGCTTTTATTGAGAATTAATAAATGTTTCTTAGAGGAAGAAAAAAAACCCCAGAATGTAGACATGTGATTAAGTGAACCTAAATGCATGCTGAATTATTGATCTGTTGACTTGTGAAAACTGAACATTGGACAGCAGTGTTACACTTTTCATTTAAATGTTTATTTTATTTGAAATCTAATGAAGGAGAATTAGACAATGAATATTTACATATATTTTTAGTTCTGCCAGATGATATCCTTGAAACATCATTAAAAAAAAAAAAAAGGCTGTATTTGAAGTCACAAGTTCTAGATAAAGGCCCAGTGTTGCCTCTAAGCGTATAACAGGAGATTATTCACTTGCCCTTTCAAACCATGTCTCCATAGTTTTGTCCGCAAAATCAGGATGATCCTTACCTGCATCACATGAGTCAGTTATGTTATTCCCTCACTAGGAGGAAATTCACACCTTCCCCCAGGTGAAAAAAAAGTACACTGTTTCTTTTTACCCTTTAATCTTCTGTATTAGTTTGTATTCATGCTGCTATGAAGAAATACCTGAGACTGGATAATTTATAAAAGAAAGAGGTTTAATTGACTCAGTTCTGCATGGCTGGGGAGGCCTCAGGAAACTTACAATAATGGCAGAAGGGGAAGCAAACAGGTTCTTTCTCACATGGCAGTAGGAAAGAGATGTGCCAAGCAAAGTGGGGTAGAGCCCCTTATGAAACCATCAGATCTCATGAAAACTCACTCACTATCATCAGAACAGCATGGGGGAACCACCCTATGATCTGGTCACCTCCCACGAGGCCCATCCCCCAACATGTGGGGATTACAATTTGGATTACAATTCAAGATGAGATTTAGGTCCCTCCCCTAACACATGGGGATTACAATTTGGATTACAATTCAAGATGAGATGTAGGTCCCTCCCCCAACACGTGGAGATTACAATTTGGATTACAATTCAAGATGAGATTTGGGTGGGGACACAGAGCCAGACCATATCATCTTCCAAAGCTGAATTTTTCTAATAAATATGCTTTAAGAGCCTTGCATATTTCCCCAACAAAGAAAAAGAGCCTTGTTCCATAAAACAGCATACTTAAGCAGCCTTTCTGAGCATATATTTTAATGTTATTTTTTATATAGAATATATCAAGCTTTACTTTTTTGTTTTTAAAGTTTGAGATTTTTTGCATCCTCTTTATTACATTTTTTTGATTGATATAAAATAAAAAGTGAAAATTACACATTCCTTCTTTTTAAACCTATCTACTAGACGTGACCACTGTGAACTGAGTATATTTTTGGAATTTTATTTATGCTTATTAGTTTGGGCAGGTGAGTTACTATAAGAAATAGACAAAAATACAGACATGTAATAGCCCTAAGTGAGTGAGGTTTACTTCTTGCTCATGGGACAGTACTGGATGGATGAGTGGGTGTGCAGAGCAGCCACCTTCAGGCAATCATCACTCAGGGCCTCAAGTTGCTTGAGGCACAGCCATCTTCAGCTCTGGAGGGCATCTCCATTCCTAGTGTGCTGAATTACAAACCGCTTTTCTTTCTTCCAATGTCTCCAGTTTTCTGGCAGCATAGCTAGCCTCCTGCACACTCAGGCCATAATTGCTTAACTCAGAATGGTGTGATTTAAATTCACCCTCACAGGCTTGCTTGAAGACATTCAAATTTGAACGCTTCTTTCACCCTTCTCTGATTAGATGTTCTTTTGTACTCACTTCTGCCCTTCCTTTCCTCCTGTCTTTGAAAAGATTTTACTAGCTGCGTTTGCTTCTTATGTTACCTCTCTCGATTGATTGATTGATTGATTGAGATAGAGTCTTGCTCTGTAGCCCAGGTTGGAGTGCAGTGGCACAATCTCGGCTCACTGCAACCTCTGCCTCCCGCGTTCGAGTGATTCTCATGTCTCAGCCTCCCAAATAGCTGGAATTACAGACATAAGCCACCACGCCCGGCTAATTTTTGCATTTTTAGTAGAAACGGGGTTTCACCATGTTGCCCAGGCTGGTCTTGAACTCCTGACCTCAAGTGATCCACCTGCCTTGACCTCCCAAAGCATGCACCACCGTGCCCAGCTGTTATCTCTCTCCATTTAGCTAAACTACTGGCAGTCTACGACCACTCCACCCCTTCTCTGCTTCAGGAGATAGTTTTCAAAAGTCACTTGTAAGCAAGTGGTGAGCTGTTGCCTTACCTCAGAAAGCAGCTTCTTTTCCCTGCTGTTTTCTTGTGAGGTCTCTGATTCATCTTTCTTCTTTGTAGCTCCTACATTTCCTTCCAGAAATCCTCTCCTCTTTCATGTTTCCTTCTCTCTCCTTGCTGCCTCTCCCACATTTCTCCTCTCCCAGCCTCCAGGTAAGTTGCCAGCCTCATTGAATCAACTGTTTCTAGCAGCTGCATTTCCTTTCCTTTTTATTCTCTACCTTTTCAGCTGACCCAGGTGGGCTGCATTTTCTTTAACTGTGATGTTCTCTCGGACCACTCACTCAAGACTACTTGTTCAACCATAGTCCCTTGTGGAGCAATTTTCCCGACTGCAAACCCAGCTCAATTTCCAAACTCCCACACCTGGTTTACATTTGTTTGTCTCTGACAGAAGTTCAAACCCTCCTCCCCCAGTGGAAAGCTCTGGCAAGGAGTTTATGGCTCACCCTGGAAAGAGTGAACCACCTCAGCAGAGACTGATAGTCTCTAGAGGGGCAAGGTGGAAAAATTATGAGATTTTGGAGTAGGGTGGCCAACTGTCACACTTTGCTCAGGACAGAGGGAATTCCAAGGATATGGGCTTGCATTTTAAAGCCAGGATAAAAAATGAAAGATTGTCTAAAGAGGGTGTTTCCATGCAGGGTCTTGTTTGGGTAAAAATCATGACCTAGTAGTTTAGGATTTGGAAGTGAGGAGTTTTAAGATCTTGGGGTATAAACTGTTGCTGCTTTCTGTTGAAGTGTTGATGGTTCTTTGTTTCAAAAACTCTCTGTAATGAACAATAAAGCAATTTGCCTGGGCAAGAGTCTCCTGGAATAGTAGTTATGTTAATGAGGACAATGGACCAGTAAGGGTATATTATTATAGACAGTAAGCTGTGTGTGTAGGGAGGACAGGGGTAGGTGATTTCTGTTCTCAGAGTTAACTCCATCCTGTCTTTTCCAAAGTCTATTTCATAATCAGTGTCCTTAGTTGAAATATCTAGTTGAAAAAAACTAGAGGGCTTTTTCTAATTTTGCAAGAATGTCACAACATCTCCAATCCCAAGTCCCTGATGTCTGTTCTAGCTTTCATTGCACTTATGAAAATAGCAATAATAAAAACATTATTTATAGAGCCCTAACTATGTGAAGGCCAAACATAAAATCCCTCATGAATATTATTTAATCCTCACAAGAGCCCCACAAAAGAGGTGTTATTAATTGTTCCTGTTTTACAGACAGGAAAACTCTGGCTCAAAGAGGCCAAAAAACTTGTCCAAGGTCATATAATCAGAAGTGGCAGAGCCAAGATTCTATCTCAAGTCCATCTGGCTATTCAGAAATAAAAGGGAATGAACTACTAATTCATGTTACAACATGGATGAACCTCACAGATATTATGCTAAATGAAAGAAGGCAGACACAAAAGACTACCTGTTATATGATTCCATTTATATGAAATGTCTAGATAAGGCAAATTTATAAAGACAGAAAACTGATCAGTGGTTTCTAAGCATAAAGGAGCAAGTGGAAACTAACTGCAAATGGGCCTATGGTTACTTTTATCATGGATAGAAATGTTCTAACCTGTGATGATGGTTTCACAGTTATGTAATGTTACTAAAAATCATTGAACTGTATGCCTATATACAATGTTTGAAGTTTATAGAATGTAAATTCTTTTTCAATAAAACTTTAAAAATTACAGAGGTCACATTCTAAGCTTTCTGATTGGCACCGCCAATGACTGGATGCTGGTTCCTTTAGGTGCCATTCCTAAGGAGAAATGCTAAAGGTTTACTGGGTTCTTATATACTTTTCAGGTAAGCATAAGGAATGCCTTAAACTCTTTTAGCCAATCAACCTATGTTGAATATGTTTAATTTAACGAGTGAGAGTTCATTTCTAGCAGTCACTTATTTCTCTAACTCTAACTGTGCATTCTTGCTCAGCATTTATATAAACCTAAGTATGTAAGTTACTGACACATGATATCACACTATACATGCAGAAGAGTCTTAAATTGCTGACATGACAAAATAAACACAAGTGAACTGTGAAGACGTACCACTTCTGTACATCTGGTGTGGCAATGACAGAGCCTCACTGCCCATCTTGCTATGCTGTGATTCAGCATAAAATTCCCTCAACCTCCCACTCCAACACTCATTGTCTTGGCCAGAATACTTATAAATAATAAAGATATTTGTCTTCAACTCCTCACCAAATCATTGGAGGGTTTTTTCTTTTTTCTCTAAATCTAAAAGAAAAAAAAAACTGATACTACAATTAAGAAAAATGCAGCCCATAAATTAAAATGGGTGGAAACCAAGCCAATGACACAAGAGAGCTGACCAGCCATTGGGTCCCCATGAGGAGACAGGAGTAGTTTGTTGTTGATGGGACCCCTGGCAGCTACAGTCCCTGTGGTATCACATAAATGCAAATTTTTCTCATGAACATTTGTTAAAACTGATTTATGTTGTTTTGTCTTTGATAAGAACAGATACGGATGTAATATAGTGACTGTGTTCCTTGTAACTTATATAGAGAAATTCGGAATACCAGGAGCTTAACTTACATAGACCCTGATGCCCTCAAAGAGCTCCCGCTCCTAAAGTTCCTGTAAGTATTAAATCCTCTCCCATCCTACTTTTTTGAGGGGGGGGGGTAAGATTTAATGCTGTTGTCTCCCAGGAATCTCCCTAGGATGATGTGGTCCAGGTTCATTTTAATGGTGTATAGCCTGGGTCAGGGCAAGGTATCGGGTGAAACGGTCCACATTTTTAAAACCTATTCAAAAGTCAACACATAGTGCTGGGACCAGAGACCCGCTCCAAGAAACAGGAGAGAGAAAATGCTATTGTGTATATGTGGTCCTTAAATGTAGTATTTCAGAACAAAACAAAAAAAAACTCTGAGAGCCAGTTGGTCAATTTTGTTTGAAAAGGGGTATCACAACAATATTAGAGGGGCTGTTACACAGGAAAGAAAACCACAAAGGGCAAAATGCACTTTTGTGGGGAGTGGAGGGAAAACAGAAGGGACAACATTTTCAGCCTCCCACTTCAATTGCTGGAGTGGGAGTAATAATCACTCTTCTTATCACTGCTTTGCTTTGATAACACCTTATGAGCTAACCATAAGCTCCATGAATTCAGGGACCACAACATTTTTTTCCCTGTTGAGTCTTTACTGCCTAGTACAGAGTAAAATGTGTTCAGTGGATGTGTCTGTATGACCTCAGGTCCTCTGGATACCAGGTGGAAGAGTCCTTTATCCTGCTTGCATGCATTATAAAAATTAGAAAACAAAAACAGTATGAAGAAGAAAAATTTTTAAAAACTTAATCCCAATACCCCAAAATAAGCCCTACTAACATTTCAGTTCATCTTCATCCAGACCTTTAAAACAAACTTATGTAATCATAGGTATCTTATGAGATATGCCTTTAAGGATGAATAGAGGGTATCCTGAACAAGAATGGGGAGAGATAGAAAAGAAATTTAGTTGAATGGAATAGCATGATAAAGACACAAAGACAGGGATCCACAAAGCTTCTTTGGTGAACTAAAAACAGTTGCTTTTTTTTTTTTTTTCTGAGATAGAGTCTTGCTCTGTTGCCCAGGCTGGAGTGCAGAGGTGCGATCTTGGTTCACTGCAACCTCCGCCTCCCGGGTTCCAGCGGTTCTCCTGCCTCAGCCTCCTGAGTAGCTGGGATTACAGGCATGCACCACCACGCCCAGCTAATTTTTGTATTTTTAGTAGAGATGGGGTTTCACCACGTTGGCCCGGCTGGTCTCGACCTCCTGACCTCAGGGGATCCACCCGCCTCAGCCTCCCAAAGGGACTACAGGCAAGAGCCACGGTGCCCAGCCAATAGTTGCATATTGAAGAGGTGAGTGTGAGAGATGCTAAGGGAATAGAAGACACTGATGGCATATGGAGATGAAAGAATGTCTGGAAAGCCATGAAAACATATGGGACAAGACAATCACTCTTCTTATGGACTCTGAGTTTCAAATAATATAATAACCCTTTGATGTGATGATCCCCCACTCTATGCTCTGTGGGGAACATACAGGTTTCTAAGACGTTGTCCTTGCCTGCAATCTCATTGGGGAGATGTGTATGAAATTGAAAAGTGCCTCTCCTACAGAGGAATAATAGAAAGTGACAAAGGAGAGACATATACAGTGTTTGGGGGTTGAGGTAATTAGAGAAGACATCAGAAAGAAGACCCACAGGATGGTTTTAAGGGATTTGTTTGAGGTTTTTGAAGACTAGAAAGGTCTTGGTCTAAGTATATGGACCCACTTGACTCTTGGACCTTTTTTCCTCCTACTATTCTTCGTGAGCAGTGATTACAATTGAACTAGTTTGTTTACTGTATTTCAAATATACCTTATGGAATCTCACCTCTCTCCTTAGTTATCTGGAATGTCCCTCCCATTTGCTTGTTTTGAGACCTCTGGCTCCTGCTGCCTCTTCAAATCCTATGCCTTCTTCTCTAGAAGGAGTCAAGTCTGAATTTGCCTCAGAAGGTGTATCAATAGATATGGTTTTTCTACCAGAAGACTTTCCCTAAGCCTTACTGGGTAGTGTCTAGGTTTCTCTCTATGCCATGCCAAATTCTCAACAAAAAAAAATTCTAAATAATTCAAGTAGCTGCAACAAATGTTAAACCAACTAAATCTGGGAGGCATCAGGAGCCTGAGAATTTTTGTGTGCATGGTGTTTTATGCATGTCTTTTAATCTTAACATTTTTCTGCAGATGATATAAACTTTGGAAGGTGAAGACATTGTGTTTAATTTGTTCCCTTCCTTTTCTGGACACTTTCTTTTTTGAGATAGAGTCTCGCTCTATCACCCAGGCTGGAGTGCAGTGGCGTGATCTCAGCTCACCGCAACCTCTGCCTCCCAGGTTCAAGCGATTCTCATACCTCAGCCTCCCAAGTAGCTGGGATTACAGGCGTACGTCAACACACGCAGCTAATTTTTGTATTTTTAGTAGAGACAGGGTTTCACCATGTTGGCCAGGCTAGTCTTGAATTCCTGGACTCAAGTGATCCACCTGCCTTGACCTCCCGAAGTGTTGGGATTACAGGTGTGAGCCACCGTGCAAGGCCCTCTGGACATTTTTTTTTTTAATGGTACTGCTATAATGGTACTCTCAGGTTACTGCTGTAGGAAAGCTATTCTTGGCAAAATAACAGCACAATATAATGTAGAGCTTGAAAGATGAAGCTGGCTTAAAGTCATATCTTCCTGTCCCATCCTCTTCTTAGCCCTTCACAAACGCACACATAATTTTTTCCAATTAAACAAGAAAATCACACACACACACACACACACACACACACAAACTGAATTTATATTTCTAGTAATCACAGTTAAAACAATCTCCAGAGTATTCTAAGCCAAGCAGATGTATTGACATTGGTGGACTGGATTAATGATTGTGCCTTGGGGGAATATCATCTCATCCAACCATCAGAATTTGCCCATAGTAACTCAGATATTTAGTGAAGAAGTTGGGCATTTGACTACAGGCTGACTTCAGAACCCATGCTTTCAGCTATTACATCATTCTTCTTCCTATGTGTTGATATTTTTACCTAAATTCTATGCTTTTTTTCCCTCTTTTTTCATTAATTTAGTGGCATTTTCAACACTGGACTTAAAATGTTCCCTGACCTGACCAAAGTTTATTCCACTGATATATTCTTTATACTGTAAGTATGCACACGTGCCATGTTTGACAATATTTTGTTTGTCACTGACAAGAAATAAAATACAGTCATGGGGGTTGGTTGAAGCTAAGTAAAGCAATTGTTTCAAGGAGTAAGCAGTGATCACCTGTGACTACACTGGCATGAAGTAAGGCAAGGACTGAGAAATAACCCCTGGCTTTAGCAATGTGGGTTGTTGGTGACTCTGCCAAGAACAGTTCCAGTGGAGTGCTGGCTGGAGTGGGCTCAAGGGAGATTTGGGTAGAGAGAATTAGAAAGAGTTACCATAATTAACTCCTTTGAGAGGTTTTGCTATTAAAAGGAGCAGAAAATAGCTCAGTAATTGGAGGATATTGAGTCAGGAGAAAAGATTTTGTTTGTGTGTTTTTGTTTTTAAATGGAAGAAATTATGCGATGTTTCATTGCCAATGGGAATGGTTGAATAGAAGGAATATTTGATGATAACTATGATACCTTACTTTTCATATAGTTTTAATAGTTTTTTAAATACTTTCCCCACACATGACATTTGCTCCTCTCAGTCACCTTATAAGGTATAAAACAAAGTTATTGCTTTTCCATTTATGAATGAGGAAACTGAGGAATAGAAACCTCAAGTGAGTTTGCCTGAGCAGTGTCTCAAAGGACAGTCAGGGGTGGTTACTCAAATTACTGCCTGTGACCTTTGATTGGCAGCCGTGTGCCCTTTTTCAAAGCTGGTGACATGGGTCAGTTGTCTTACTAATTGTATAGGAATGAAAGGACATAGGGCAGAGAGAATTACAAGTTGCGTTTGCATCAGAAAGTCAGCAAAAGGTAGAATGATAAGCTTCAAACTCTTGGGGTTTTGCTAGAAAAGAAAAGTGATCATACTTCTTTGTTGCAAACGAGCTCAGTTCAAAATGTAAGCAATATTCCAGAAACTAGGATGGCGTAGAAAGGTTCTCCAGGAGCCTGGCGAAGTTTGGCAAGTGAAGGACATTTTAGAAATACTCATTAGATGAAACCGTTTAATCCTTTTATCCTGACCTTCTTAAAGGTCCATGCATGTAGAAAACTCTAGTTGTTGTGGACAAAGTGTTGCAGATTCAGGAGAAGCCTCTGAAATCCATCTGCCTCCCTCGAGATGAGGATTAAGTCAGGGACCTCTACCCACACCTAAAGCTCTCGCTTACCCCACACTTGGGCTCCAGGTGCATGTCATCTAGGACAGCTCTCACCACCTCACCAGACCTCTGAGCCACTAGTGGTTAAGAAGGGTCAGTGAAACTTAAAAAGAAATAAGATTAAGCTATATTGTGTCCTGTTATTTATTTAAGTGCATATGTGCAGCAAGACTCCTGCTCCAGGAGGAAAACATTTTTTCATTAAGTGTTTTTGTCCCTCTCTCGCAGTGAAATTACAGACAACCCTTACATGACGTCAATCCCTGTGAATGCTTTTCAGGGACTATGCAATGAAACCTTGACACTGTGAGTATTACCAGTTCTACTCCCTCCATCAACTAAATTCTATTTTGAGCCATTTTCCTATGTTTACAGACCATCCAAGAGCCGTACTGCCGTATCATCTATATTCTATAGAGTACAAAGTGTTTTATATAATTAAATAAGAGTATTGTCTTGTGGGATGGTACTCTGTAGACTACAAAAGAGTTTAGGTAACAAGATAAGAGGATTCCATTAGGGCAGTGGTTGGTGCATTTTTCACGTGAAGGACCAGTTAGGCGTTACAGACCATGCAACCTCTGTAGGAACTGGTCAACTCTGGCACTGTGTGGCAAAAACAGCCGTACTCAATACATACACTAATGAGCATGTCTGTGTTCCAATAAAACTCTATTTATAGAAGCAGGCAGTGGACTAGATTTGGCCTGCAGGTCTTATGGAATAATCATCTGTATCCAAGTATCCCCATTCTACAGAAGAAGAACTGGGGTTTAAGCAAATTGAAGTGACTTTCCCAAGATCACTGAGTTAAAAAAATGTGGTGCCACTAAGGGCTTTATAAATTCTGCACTCGCACTTTTACTCAGTAATCACAAACTGTCATTAAGCTCCTGTAAGGGAATATTACATAGAAAGCACAGTGCTGCTATAGGTCAGCATTTTTCCAGAGCTTGAATGGGGGCAAAGCCCTTTAGATGGTCAAAAATAGATGCTTAATTAGGGATATTCACAAAATGTTCTAAAGGAGAAGATCTAACAGAGGCATAAAGGATAAGTTAATTCTCTAAGCTGGTAGAAAATTCCTCTCTCATTGTATAAGCCACAAAGTAGAGTTGGAGCTACCTCTGTGGGATCTCCTCTCTATTTTCAGGACCACTGCCCCAGTTCAAGCCTGGTGAAGTTTTTGCCTGGATTGTCACCCCAGTTTCATTTCTCTGCTCACACTAAAGTTGGGGTGGGGGTCTTTATCAGATAAAACCTGATGAAATTACTCCCCAGAAAAACGGATCCAAGCTTCACACAGTTCTTCTAAGGGGCTATTTTCTGAGCCATTCCTAGTTTATCAATTTGGGCCCAGTGAAGTTGCCTCAACTTTGGGAAAAGGGAGCATTTTGGCTGCTCCTTCTCATCACAACCTGGTGAGAGGTCTCTTGAAAAGACAAACGAAGTTCCTTCTCGGTCATAATTTCTTCTTAATATGCAGCAAAGATCCAGGCTTTTAGCCTGCTCAGCCACGAACCTCAAAGCCATTTACTTCCTCCGTAAAGCTTTCCATTGTGCCATATGGTGCTCATCATAGGAAACTCCTACATGCTAAACTTTTTCTTTTTCTTTTTTTTTTTTTGAGACGGAGTCTCGCTGTGTCGCCCAGGCTGGAGTGCAGTGGCATGATCTTGGCTTACTGCAAGCTCCGCCTCCCAGGTTCATGCCATTCTCCTGCCTCAGCCTCCTGAGTAGCTGGGACTACAGGCGCCCGCCACCACACCCAGCTAATTTTTTGTATTTTTACTAGAGACGGGGTTTCACCATGTTAGCCAGGATGGTCTCGATCTCCTGACCTCGTGATCCGCCTGCCTCGGCCTCCCAAAGTGCTGGGATTACAGGTGTGAGCCACCGCACCCGGCCTAAACTTCTTTATAGAATATTACCTCTACCCCTTGACACTATTTTTCTAAAACCCCCATATCTCAAGCACCCCCCTCAAGTGAAAGCTCATTGTCCCACACCCAGCATGGAGCCCAGCTTGTGTTTCCAGACACATCTGAGTGAGGGAAGCCCATATTTCCTAAAAGTGGAGGAGAGGACAGCATGGATTATTCGTGATCTTTTCAGATGATTATTTCTACATTTTGGCAAAAGTCCTTGCTTCTTCGAAGCTCAGGCTCAAAAAACTATCACAATGAAAGGATACATGTTCCAACAGCTGACTTTGTACCATATTCCTGGTGGGAGAAAGTTTCAATCAAAGTTTGTAATTCTTTTGTCTTTCTTCACCATGTTCCCTTTTCAAGCCTGATTTGTTCATTAAGAATTCTATTTAATATCTGAAATGCAACTCAAACAAGTACTTTTAGTGTCCAGGACTCTCAACAAATTTAGGAAAATAAAAATGCCAAATGCACAATTCTCACATCTTCATGAAAGAGTTCTAGTTTAGAAAAAATCAACTTATCCACAGAGTTTTCTCAGCCATTGTGCTTATATTCCTGGGATATTGCAATCCTCAACCAGGACATATTAGTAGCTAGAATTAAACTCACTATGTAATTATTTAAGATGAAACAAAAACAAACACATCAACAGCGACAACGAAGCCATGAGAATCTTGCTCAGTTTCTCAACAACTATATAGGATAAATCCAAGTTTTAGGATACTCCTTTCATTTATTTTTTTTTTAATTATTATTTTTTTCCAAGACAGAGTCTTGCTCTGTCGCCCAGAGCTGGAGTGCAATGGTGTAATCTCGGCTCACTACAACCTCCGCCTCCCAGGTTCAAGCAAGACTCCTGCCTCAGCCTCCCGAATAGCTGGGATTACAGGCACCCGCCAACTCCTTTTAAGATGGTCACCTAAAAAGTGTTCCTCACTTTGTTAAATATATAGTTATTTGATCCTCTCTGCAACCTTTTGATTGGGTGTTATATTTATGTACTTATTTATCATATTTTTCGAGATAAACTGAAGTTAAGACAGGTTGATAAATTCTCAGGATCATCCAGCTATTAAGTGGCAGAGCCAGGTCTAATTCCAAATTTGAACTTTCCTGTGTGCTTCTTAATGTGTTCCCAAAGTTCACATGTGGTAGATTACTGTAGTTTTCAAAGTTCCCTTACAACTGCCACTAGGAGTTCCCACTAGCCGTGCCTGAGTGTGGGTATAGCTGTCTTCTCTTATCTTCATGCCAATAACCACCAATACCCTCTTGCATTCCCATATAGCCCAGAGATCTCAAGGCTGGGGTTCCTTCTCCTGCAGAAAGAGGCGCTGCTTTTGGTAGGTGGAAATAATTATATTTGAGGTCGGCCAGGCGCAGTGGCTCATGCCCGTAATCCCAGCACTTTGGGAAGCCGCAGCAGGCATATCACCTGAGGTCAGGAGTTTGAGACCAGCCTGGCCAACATGGTGAAACCCTGTCTCTACTGAAAAATACAAAAATTAGCCAGGCATGGTGGCGGGAGCCTGTAATCCCAGCTGCTCAGGAGGCTGAGGCAGGAGAACTGCATGAACCCGGGAGCAGAGGTTGCAGTGAGCAGAGATCATGCCATTGCACTCCAGCCTGGGCAACAGTGCCAGACTCCATCTCAAAAAAAAAAATTATATTTGAAGTCAGGGACCCTAAGTCTCAACAGTCTTAGACCAATGTGTTTTTGGCAAGTCACCTTCATGTTTCAGTAACTTCAATAGGAAATAGAAATAATAAGATTTCAGAATGGCTCCCTGAATCATTGAATGAATTAATTAGTCACAGAAACATAGCAACAAGTTAAAACATTAACATTTCCAGCCCAGTGGCTCACACCTGTAATCCCCAGCACTTTGGGAGGCTGAAGCAGGCAGATCACTTGAGCCTGGGAGCTCGAGACTAGCCTGGGCAACATGGTGAAACCTCATTTCTACAACAAATACAAAAATTAGCCAGGTATGGTGGCACATGCCTGTAGTCCCAGCTATTTGAGAGGCTGAGGTGGGAGAATGGCTTAAGCTGAGAGATTCAAGGCTGCAGGGAGCCGTGACTGAGCCACTGTACTCCAGCCTGGGTGATAGAATGAGAGACCCTGTCTCAAAAAAAAAAAAAAAATCCATAAGAGGACATGGTCTGTCTACTTTCTTAAATTCATCTATGAGGTTTAATTTAATTCAGCCCATAACCCTTAAATATTTAATCTATGATAAGCTCTGAGGATAAAAAGATAGATAAAATACAAAGGTGAAATAACATTTAAATATTAATGGAAAAATAAAAACATGTGCATTTAGATGAATGTCTTTCAAAATGTTTATCTTAAGAGACTGCAGTTGCACCTCCACTATTGATATTGGGTTAACTGTTACCTCAAATCCCTTTTTCTGAATGTATATGGAATATTCTTTTAAAATCTTTAATGGTAACAAGTTTGTTACTCAAAGCAAATATGATTCTGAGAAAAAAACTTAAACATACTAGGAGCTAAGTCAGGAGAATGAGCATTTAAACTGAGAAATATTATCTTGTTTCCAACAACTCGTACTGGAAAATTTTCTCGTGGGATACATATGTGGGACCTGAAACACCTTTATGCACATTTATGACACCAAAGAAATATAGTCCAACTCTCCAGAAACAGGCCAGCACCACTGCTCACCAGTCACTGATTTCTCTTCTCTCTGTTGGTTGTAGGAAGCTGTACAACAATGGCTTTACTTCAATCCAAGGATACGCTTTCAATGGGACAAAGCTGGATGCTGTGTAAGTCAAGGGTAGACATGAAAACTGTCACTTCTCCTTATCCTAAGAAGAACCACCCAATGGGGCAGAATTCTGTTGAGAGATAGGTTCTACCAGAGCATCTTCCGTCCCAGGGTTAGTGTGACCAATACAGAAATGAGGTCAAGGAACTTGGCAGGGGCCCCCTTTAGTGGACACTTACATTAGTTCCAATGGTAAGTTCCAAAGCTCTTCTCCCTGGTGTGTGTGTGTGTGTGTGTATGTGTAAATGGTCATCTATTATGTACATGAAGTAAAAGGGTATCTTTAATGAAGCTCAAAGCTGTTCAGAAAATAAGGTGATTTCTCTTTTAGTCCATTCTGACGTGTTTTTGGGAAAGATGTCAGTTTATATTTGATTCACTCAGAAATAGCTAAAAAATCATATCCAACTTTTGCCTTTTCAAAAAATAAATAATTCTGGGAACAGCTGAAACAGCAAACAACAGACTTTGTGTTTGATGTGTTTTATAACACTTTTTGAGTATTTCTTTACAAATGATACATTTTTTCTATTTGTTGTTTTTTCAAATTTACTTGCTCATTTTTGGTAGTGTCTTGTTATGTATTCATTTTTGTAATTCTATATTTTTTTCACTTTAAACATTTCATACATAGTAATTTTATATTCCAGAAGTGATCCCTGCAAAATCTGAAGGACTTATGACTTGAAATCTGTTGTGTACGGGGCTTCTCCAACTTTCCTGGGCATCAGACCCTCTGAGGGGTCTTATCAAAATACATAGTCTGATTCCATAGCTCTGGATTTGGCCTCAGGATTCTGTATTTCTAACCAACTCCCAGGTGATGCCGACACTGCTGTCCATAGACCACACTTTAAGTAGCAAGGGTGAGGTCAATAAGCTGTCTAACCCTATGCAGTGGCTCTGGATGAAGAAGAACACGCATGTAGATTAAGTGATTTTGGTTGATGTTCTGGTTTAGGGGTTAGGTGGTAGGTTCTGGAACAATTTCATTTTTAAGTGGTAAATGGAAAAAAAATGTTTGAACTCATTACACGGAGGCAAGGCTCCCTGAGTTCTGTTGAAGTGAAGTCTCACTCTTTGCCAGCTTTTGTGCTTCCTACCAGTCTCTATGAAATGAAGAGTCATAGTACCATTCTCTCGATTGTCTGGTTGTGGAGTCATAATGGTTCATTTCCATTATCTTTTTTAATACATAATTATAGGTGAAGTCTAAAAAGACTCGCTAGAGTAAGATGATACTTACCCCCTCAAATTTATTTACAGAATTGGAGAGACCCTCTTTCCATCTTTTTATGATACTAACTTCTTACAATCTTTCATCTACCTTTCAACATATTTATTAGACACTTGCAATGTACCAGGCCCTGTGCCATTCACTGGGAAAACAAAGATGAACAGGAGCCATGTGCTCACTCCCCACACTGAGCGTACATTCTGGTGGGGTCAGCTCAAAGGCAGCAATATCAAAGGTCAAAGTACATTAGGGAGAAGTGTACCCAGTCCAAAATATACATCTCAGATACAAAGTAACTGAAGCCTAAATATTGAATAACATTGCCTTCCTTTTTTGGAGATACAAGCTAGATTTTTTCTAGATTTATCCCATTGTTTTTTAAATCATTATCAAAATTAATGTTTTAGAAATGAATTACCCTGTATTCCAGGTTTCAAGTTCTTTTTCTAATCCAGCATTCTGGAAAGGTGGTATTTGATTTTAATATTGTATGAATTTCACCAAATATTTTCCTCTTTGATTCAACTATTCCTAGAAAGCTATGACTCTCAGGGTGATGATCTTCAAATTCAAATTTTCTATGAATGGAGTATGGAGACTTCTTAAAATAATGAAGATAGTTTGTAGGTACTTAGGGTTTAAAGATTTCAGATTACTGTCACACAGTTCTAGACAAAGAGTACATCAAAAGTTTAGTTGCATTAAGGCAACAAAGACTCATATTAGCAAGGGCAGGGATAGGAGAGAGTAGGAAATCTTCAACCAGGGAAACCAGAGCTGTTAATATGGCTCCTGAATTCAGTGTGTTCAGCTGACTCTTGCCTGAACTAAAACTGCCTTTCCAGAATGGTGGATTAGAAAAAGAACCTGAAACCTGGGATATAGGGTAATTCATTTCTAAAACATTCATTTTTCCACAAGCAAAAGATTTTGGAGCTCAAGATAAGAATCTATGCTTCAAATTATCTGCCTGTTTTTCCTGCCATATTTAGTCATTGGAAGATATGACCCTCAAACACTATCATTTATTAAAGATAAAGAATAAAATTCAGACCTTAAGGTCCACAGGACGTCACCCCAACATGGGACACGACCACACACACCGCCACACTCACTCAGACTGGCACCATCTAGACACACCAAGGAACCTGACATGCACATCTTTGGGGTGTGGGAGGAAATTGGAATACCTGGAGAAAACCCACACAGCCATGGGGAAGGTGTGCACACTTCACACAAACAGTAGCCCCAGCCCGGAAAGGATTTTTTTAAATTAAAAGTAAGCAGGCTGGGCGCAGTGGCTCACGCCTGTAATCCCAGCACTTTGAGAGGCTGAGGTGGGCGGATCAGGAAGTCAGGAGATCGAGACCATCCTGGCTAACATGGAGAAACCCAGTCTCTACTAAAATACAAAAAATTAGCCAGGCATGTTGGTGGGTGTCTGTAGTCCCAGCTACTCGGGAGGCTGAGGCAGGAGAATGGCGTGAACCCGGTAGGCGGAGATTGCAGTGAGCGGAGATAGTACCACTGTACTCCAGCCTGGGCAACAGAGCAAGACTCTGTCTAAAAGAAAACAAACAAACAAACTAAACAATAGTGAATGAGACAATATTATTAGAGGATATGCTGTATATATAGAGACTCTCTGTACCTTCACACCAGCTTTCTCCTCAGACCATATCATGGATTCTGTGGAAGGCTTAGCTGACAGCAGAGATATTCTGTCAGTGACAATGGATTTTCAATTCACTGGTGCCATGACTTACTGTCTAACTATCTCTTGCAACACAGGAAAGAAATCAGTGTACTATTTCACAATACTTTCTTGACATTTTTATGTTAAGTATTAAAGTTATTTGGAAGAGATTAACAAATGTGGAAACTATTTCTTTGTTAAGAATCTTTCGTGTCTTGGTTTCTAAAAGTCTAGATCGGGGTCAGCAAACTTTTTCTCTGAAGAAAATATTTGGGGCTTTATGGGACATATGGTCTTAGTTGTACTACTTAAGTCTGCCTTTGTAGTGTGAAAGCAGCCATAGACAATATATAAACAAATGAGCATGGTTATGTTCCAATAAAACTTTATTTACAAAAACAAGGACAAGGCAGGATTTGACTGAAAAGTCATAGTTTGTAGACCTCTGGATAAAAGTATTCAGTGAGGATGACTATTGTGTGGCGAAATATGTAGTCTGTTTCTCTGAATTTCTGGTAAAGGTTAAAGGGCAAGCATGGGATCAAGATAAAAAGTATCTGGATTAAAATATTTGGCATTAGAAAGTGCAGATCCAATCATAATAGAAAACAAAGATTTTTTTAATCAGTAGTTTGAATCTAAGCTGGAAACTGCCCCTGTTATAAAACAAGACTCCATCATTCTACCCTAAGTTTCTGATTCCTAGTCAATAGAAATTTATTCTTTCCTAGATTTAAGCACTTCAGTAAAAGGTATCATGTAAATCCAATGTAAAATCAAAATGATGGTTGTGATAAGGAGCCCTGGGACTGGAGGAAGACAAGGATTGAGCTATAGGTGAAAGAAAGAGAGGTCAAGGTTCCATAGTAATAATAAAATAGTATTCACATTGTGTTTTTAACATAAGGATATTGCTTTTGGTCTCATTGCTAATTGTGATTTTAAACTAAGGCAAACACATCAATCTCCTGTAATTATCTTAATAGTGTTCAAGGATTGCACATGACATGTTAGCAATTTGGTGATTTCTCTAGAAGTTTGTCCAGATATCATTAGGTTCTCATTTAAACAACGTGTCATCCAAAAGAGTAATCATCCCCCATCATTCCACTTCATGACAGTTTACTGAAATTAGCAGATTGACTTCATTTACACTCATTTTTTAAAATGTAACTGAATAATACAATTACAGCCAAGTTGGACAAATTCCACATCGAGTGCAAGTGCTGATGCCGCAGCAGCAGTCAAGTAATTAGTTAGGATTTCATGAAAATGATGGCAGATGTGTAAAAGCACGTTGTCCTATGACTTCCTATGGTGCCAAGAACGCTGTCATCACTCAGAGGTGAAGGTGAAATTAATAATAATACAAGCATCCCTTGCTCAACAGAAGTTGAACTGTACTTGGTCACAAGTTAAGTCACACATTCATTGTTTGGAATCGCTTTTCCATCCTCTTTCCACACAATCTGCGTGGGGATATGTTGCTTCTCACAGAACGTCTGATTCCCTGTATCACATTTCCTTCCGTCAAACTCTAGAAACTAGCTACTATCTGACAGTAAAAATTTAGGCAGGAATAAAAATGCCATTTTGACGTGCTAAGAGCCCACCAATACACTGATTATTATAAACAGAGTCAACACAATTAATGCACTAATTAGCATCATGCATTAGCTGATTCGAAGTAAAATACCACATCTTGGCACACTGGGAAAAGACAATGATAGAGAAGATTATAGGATTAAGAAGGCTATTATTTATCATGGGTTAAGTATTTGAACAGCTTGCAGGATATACTCTAAGGCTGACTTTTCCCTCTGCCTATTGAAAGCTTGAGTATTTTCTCACAGGTTACATTTACAAACAGGTGTCCTGATTTCTGCTACAAAAGGATTTCCATAGAGCAATCCAGCTTCTCTTTAAACTAACATGAGAGGTAGGCAGGGGGTTCGTTTAATTTTCTGAATTACCAACGCTGTGGGAGGAAAACATGGTTCCCCACAGAAGTGTTCCCATGAGAGTACCATAACATAATCAGGGGCCAGCCCAAGTTCCCCCTAAAGGGACTGTGGAGGCACAGGCTGAAATCCCATCTTGGAGCTGAAATGTATCCTAAAACTCCCCAGAGAGCCAAGTTCAGCAGCAATAGCAAATTCTCTTACCACGGCATCACACTCCTCTCTCTGGCATTGATCACGTTTTTCTAAACCTGGTGTAGAGGGTGCCTCTTTCTAGGAGTCACCCAACAATCAGGCTTTCATTCCTTCCTCCAGCAAGTCTTCATTGAATGGCCACTATGTGCCAAGAGTGAGTCCAACAGAAAAGGGCGTACATACACACACATATTGTACACATAATACACATAATACTGACTTTGTCAATTGAATATTTTCCTCAGCTGAGTCCTCACCACCTTCATTTTCCTGACTGCCTTGGTCTTCCCTAAGTGTGAACTATTCACAATCTTAAATCAAGGCAGGGCTTCTTAACTCCCTGTATGGAAAAGCTGACATCTCTTTTCTCAGAAGAACTTCATTTCTTCCAACAGCTTCTCAAAGAGGAATAAGCCCCAAGCAGTGAAAAGCTGTTGAACACATAGAGTGTAGCCATGTCTATCTTATTCTTAAAGGAAATACCAGTTCTTTTCTCATAAGCCCTTTCCAGTATAAATATTTAGAAACCCTGACTTTCAAAAAGTATTTCCTTTCATCTCTTACTACAAGCCTTTTGAGTCTCTTTTAAGCTACTTTATGTTCATCTTCTCCTTGCAAGGGGTAGTTTTTATTATCACTCC
Organism: Macaca nemestrina; assembly: GCF_043159975.1. Taxonomy (NCBI): domain Eukaryota; kingdom Metazoa; phylum Chordata; class Mammalia; order Primates; family Cercopithecidae; genus Macaca; species Macaca nemestrina. Next base: position 26,790,181 of record NC_092131.1, on the reverse strand, counting down.
CCTCTAAAATAATCACTGTCTAGAGTAGGCTAACCAGAGAGCCTACCAAGATTTGTGAATGATTTATCCAAGCTGGGTACAGATGTCGATTTCAGAAGAATCAAGGTAAGTCATGGTCAAGGAATCAGTTTAACTAGACTGATAATCCCAGGAAATATCATGTGATAAATGAGGTTGATGGAAGCACTTTCTTCCTGGATATCAAGGCTTCTGTATATGTATTTTCCCTCCTCACTCTCTTGACTTCAGATGGAAGGCAAGAGCAGCAAGCTGAAGCAAGGTTAAAAAGCCAAATGAGGCAGCCCTCAAATCTGCTGAAGGCAGAGTGATGGTTTCACTTTTAAGCATCTAATTATCTCTAAGAGGTAAAGTACCCAAACGGCCATGCTGGTTTTAGAGAGCACAGTCTCCGGAAGTGTCCGTTCATCTCCGTTCAGCTTGGCCGGGGCTCCTCTGCATCCTCCTCCTCCCCTCCTGGACTCTGGCTGGCTTTTCCAGTCTGAAGTCTTCTGCAGAGTTTCTGGTAAACTGCAATGCTTATCAACCAGGCTCCTTATCCTCAGGAGTATATTAAATATCAGATGAAAACACTGCAGAATTGGACAAGCAATAATTTAGTTTTACAATAATTGCTAATGATTAGAAAGAACAAGCTGAATTTCACTTGCAGCAGTTAGAGATGAAGAGGAAAAACTGAGATGAGTTCACCGGCTCTTACTTGATTTTCAACAGCCTGGGAACAGAATGTGATCTGTAAGCTGCATTGTCCAGAGAATACAAAAAGAGATGCAAGCTATGCAGCCCTTGTACTGAACTTAGTTGTCTTTTTACAAAATCATGCTGTTCAATATCTTCTCTGCAGTTGTTGTTTTTTTCCAAGGTGGATTTTGCCCACTCCAGGTGTCACTGACCAAAGGAATTCCATGGACATAGTGGGTTAAAGGAGAGTCCAACAATGATCAAGTGAGGACTGTGATTGAAGCCACTGGGCAGGCACAGATTGGCTGCTTAGCCAGGTCTCTGAATGTATTTGAGACTTATTGACTCTCCCTATGTCACACTTAACAATGCCCTGAATACTGGGTCTTCAGCCCAGAAGAGGCCAAGTTTGGGCTATACCCTTGAGGTGTTTGTAAACCAGATGCCTGAAAAGTCACTACCTCAGGAAGAACAGTTGGTCAAATGCCACCACACCAGAAGCCAAGTCTTCTATTGTTTCACTTTTCATTATTTTTTCTTTAAAGCAATCATCTGTGTTACCCTAAGAGTTTAACACTGCCCATTTTACTGTCGTGATGAAAAAGTATATTGATTTATTTTCTACTCATTCACACATTCATCCAACAAGTAGTTGTAGAGATGGTGAACTTGGCACTGGATAGACATAGAACTTTCATTCTGGTTGGGGAGACAACCAATAAAGTAAACAAGTAAATAAACAAGGCAATAATTATGGATTGTGATAATGCTGTGAAAGAAATAAAGAGTGTATGGAGGCAAAATGGTAATGAGTACCTTAGATTAGGTAGTTCTCAATTTCCATTTAAGAATAAAATTGGACTGGCGCGGTGGCTTATGCCTGTAATCCCAGCACTTTGGGAGGCCGAGTCGGGCAGATCAATTGAGGTTAGGAGTTCGAGACCAGCCTGGCCAACATAGTGACATGCTGTATCTACTAAAAGTACAAAAATTAGCTGGATGTGGTGGCAAGTGCCTGTAGTCCCAGTTACTCAGGAGGCTGAAGCAGAAGAATCGCTGGAACCCAGAAGATTGCAGTGAGCAGAGATCACGCCACCGCATTCCAGACTGGGCGACAGAGTGAGACCCCATCGAAGAAGAAGAAGAAGAAGAAGAAGAAGAAGAAGAAGAAGAAGAAGAAGAAGAAGAAGAAGGAGAAGGAGAAGGAGAAGGAGAAGGAGAAGGAGAAGGAGAAGGAGAAGGAGAAGGAGAAGGAGAAGGAGAAGGAGAAGGAGAAGGAGAAGGAGAAGGAGAAGGAGAAGGAGAAGGAGAAGGAGAAGGAGAAGGAGGAGAAGCAGCAGGAGAAGCAGCAGGAGAAGCAGCAGGAGAAGAAGAAAGAAGAAAGAAGAAAGAAGAAGAAGAAGAAGAAGAAGAAGAAGAAGAAGAAGAAGAAGAAGAAGAAGAAGAAGAAGGAAGGAGGAGGAGAAGAAGAAGAAGAAGAAGAAGAAGAAGAAGAAGAAGAAGAAGAAGAAGAAGAAGAAGAAGAAGGAAGAAGAAGAAAGAGGAAGAGGAAGAGGAAGAGGAAGAGGAAGAGGAAGAAGAAGAAGAAGAAGAAGAAGAAGAAGAAGAAGAAGAAGAAGAAGAAGAAGAAGAAGAAGAAGAAGAAGAAGAAGAAGAAGAAGATTGAAAGACCCAAAAATATATACCAATTTATGACATGTCATTTTGTGGAGTCCCAGCACTTACACATCATTTAGTGATTCCCTCATCCTGCCCAGAAAGAAGAGACTTTTTCAGCACTGGTGATTGGTAACTCTTCTTCCTCCCACGGCTCCAATGAAGACTCATGTCTGGGTCCAGTTAACCAGGAGGGACGTTTCTCTGTGAGGGCTCTGAAGAAGAAATCTTTCTGACTGAAGGCTTAATATTATTATTAACCATTACCCTTAAAAATGTTCCACCATGAAGAGCAGACCCCATAAGCAGAATAATGGAAGTATTAGCCATATCTAAGCAGACCTTCTAAGGGTCTCTGCTATATTCTTTTGCATCGACAGGTGGCCACTCGCTGATGTTTAAGTGGACTCGGTTATGTTGTGAGTTATTCTAAATGTATAAATTGGGAGCATTTGTAACAAGGATATATATGTGCTATGCTTCTTTTTAGATAATTTTGTTGTGTAATAAAGTTAAGGGGAAACGGCCAGTTTCAAAATCCTTGGATGCTTTTATCCATTTGGAGGGAATTTGATTTCAAAATCACTTTGTAACTTAAATTGCTCCAAAACTATTTTACCCTCTAATGCCCGGTGTGTTTTTAAAATGGCAAGGCCAGTGTGCCCATCAAAGCTCTTCCATGGAAGGTTGATGATTAGATTACACAGTAATCTCAAGCCACCGGGAAGGCACAGATTGGCTGCTTTAGCATCTTAGCCAGGTCTCTGAATGTATTTGAGACTTATTGACTCTCCCTGTGTCACACTTAACAATGCCCTGAATACTGGGTGTTCAGCCACTACCAGAAGAGGCCAAGTTTGGGCTATACCTGGCACAAAGAAGATTACAGAGTAATCTCATAAACACTCCTCATACACACTATCGGGTTGTCAGATCAAATACAGGCCACCCAATAAAATTTGAATTTCAGATCAACAACAGATAACTTTTAATATAAATATTTTTAAAATTGCATGGGGAATATTTTTACTAAAAAATTATTCATTGTTTATCTGAAACTCAAATTTAACTGGCATCTTGTATTTTTATTTGCTAAATCTGACACCCTTACCCAAAGAAAAGATCTGAATCTCCGACAGTCCTCAGCATCACTCACCACCCTCACCATCTTCATTCCATTCCTGATTTAAGCCTAGTCTTCGAAATTAAATGGGAATACTAATTAATACTAAGAAACAAAATTTGGTATTAAAGAGGATTGCCATTAAAAAGGACTAAAAAATACAATTGCCACTGGCCTGGAAAATAGAGAATTAAATCAACTTTTAAGAAATTTAGGTATGCAAATTAGATCATAAACATGCTCATTTTCAAAAACTTCTGCCATAATTAATGTGTATAAACTTTATACAATTGAAACCTAGAATGTTTTAAGTGCTTACGCCAGAAGAAGATAAAGTATCTTCTAAATTCTTGAAATCAGTCAATACTATGGTCACATTTTATTCTGATATTTGTACTAATTTGGTGTGATTTCTTAAAATCACCTAATTCATTCTCTCTCTCTCTCTAGTTACCTAAACAAGAACAAATACCTGACAGTTATTGACAAAGATGCATTTGGAGGAGTATACAGTGGACCAAGCTTGCTGTGAGTCAGACATACCAAAGAATATTTTAGTCTTTTTTTTTTTTTTTTTTTTTTTTTTTTTACTTTTTTGGAATAGATGGAGACATTAGGGGAGAACCTTATGTTCGGGGTAGAGAATGTTGCTGTCTTGGGTAAAGGCTTCTGCAAGTCCCTTTTTTCCTGGCTGTATAGGCTACCTCTTGGAAGAAAGTCCTTGTCCTTTGAGACTCAGAAGGCCCCAAGCTCCACTATGCCATCCTGATGCCTGATAAGGCAGCCACCTTGGTGTTCATGCTCACAGGGGCTCTGTTCATGGAGCAGATTCTGTTTGAAAAATTTTGAAATGCAAGGTCCACAACTAGATGGAAGGCACTCTAGTCTTTGCAGAGAAAATATACCTGAACGTGCATTGCACAATGCCTGGCACAAAGAAGGAAGAATATAAATGATAGTTTGACTCATCTCTGGAAGAACTTACAATCATGGGGAAAGATGGAATAAAAACATTTTTTAAACAGCATGAAAACATACCTATTTGTGCATTTCCTTTGATTTACACCCCCGCATCCGATCAGTGATCAGGTTCTACTGATTCTGCTTCCCTGAAGCCTCTGTATCATCGCCACCTTCCTCATTCCCTTGGTTTTGCCTCAGTTTAGAATCTCACCATTGAGCATCCACTTTAGTCCCTGCCAAAGTGGAACACAGCACCGTAGAGATGCACAAGATAATCTGTTAGGGGCGAGAGGAAATATTAGAGGTTCTATTTATACTTATTTTTAAATAAGAACAAATTAAGTTTTATTAATCTTTTATTTATAGATAGCCACTGTCCCTCAGGTGTCAGGTAGTGGGTGGATGCCTCCTAGAGAAGAGTGAGTGATCCACAGTCCTGAGCACTGGGTACCTTCACTCTTTTACCTTTAACAATTTCATTTCACTTTCAGATTGAATGCACCCAGGTAAGTGCGTTTAAGGTCCTGTTCTCTTAACACATAGGCTCCATCCATATAAGAGGTCAGAGTGATCTTGAAAATCTGCTGTGCTACGTGGGGGTTCACTGTTAATTCATGGCAAAGTACTTAAAAGCATTATGCATTTTTCTTTTTACAAGAAGACAAGTGGGGAAAAATGTATTAACCTTTTCTGTGATAAAGTCCATGTCAATAATTTTTTACCTGGAAGATATTTTTCAATAACATTTTTATATCAGCTTCTTCAAGATTAAAGTACTATTTCACCAAATAATAAGAAAAGTCATTGCTTTTTGAAAGAAATGTATGCTTTAGAGAAAGACTTTAGAAACAAGTATTTGGAAACATTCACATATTATATGATTTTCCTGATTAAAAAATGATCATGCCATAAAAATTCTGTTTGGTTCAAATCAGAAATAGAATTTTAACCTGTTTTAAATCTTTCAAATTAAGTTTGTTATGAACTAAACTGTTTCTGTCTTCCTAAGTTCAAATGCTGTAGCCTTAACCTCTAGTATCTTAGTATGTGACTATATTTAAAGATAGGGTCTGTAAAGAGGTAATTAAATTAAAATGAGGCTGTTAGGTGAGCCCTAATCCAATCTGACAGGTGGCCTCATAAGACAAGGAGATTGGGATACACAGAGAGACACCGGGGATGGGCACTTACAGAGGAAAGGCCATGTGAGGCCACATCAAGAAGGTGGCCATCTGCAAGTCAGGCAGAGAGGCCTCAGGAGAAGCCAAACTTGCTGACACTTTGATCTTGGACTTACAGCCTCCAGAACTGTAAGAAAATATATTTCTGCTGTTTAAACCAGCCAATCTGTGGTATTTTGTTACCATAGCTCTATCAAAGTAATACAGAGTTGTAATAGGTTTAAAATCCGTGTGTATAAAATGTGAAAATGAAACACCTCCAGATCACTTTGCAAAAACAACTGATTGACATCAGAAAATATAAAATGTCATTAAAACATGTATTTAATTACTGGATTAGATTGAAAACTGAGAATCTTAGTTTAATAAACGCAGTGAAGCCTGCTCTATTCTTGGTGAGATACCTGTCTTTGGTAATTTTTTCAACTAGGACAGCCATTTAAACCAAAATCAAAATAAACTGAACCAAAAGCAGACTTTGAACAGCCATAGCCAAAAGGGTTAAAGATAATTTTCAAAACTAATTAAGCATATTTGATAACATTGCTTTTGCTTTTGTGAAACTTTTAAAAATATGTATTACTTATCCTCATTGCATTATATTAAAATGTATGTTTAGTGTGTTATGGTATATATAATATAGTATTACGAAAATATATGTATAGGGTTCATGACTATTTGTATGTCAGTGGTACATACTCAGATATTTTTTACTTATTAATATGTGAGATTGAAAGAATTTGAAGACCAATAGTGTAGACCAGAACCACTCGAAGTGAGTTCATTGCAAGGTAAGTGGCTGTCCAGGACGTACAGCAAAGCACATCTTCTTTTTTGGAGAAAGTCTTGTCATGAAAATGAAGTCAACCAAACTCAACAGTGTGTTTAGTTGAAGTAGCTGGGTTACATCCAGCATACGCTTCTTATACTTGGATTGGTGAGAAGCTATTGGCCAATGGGCACCATACTTTGAGTAGCAGTAGTCTAGATGATTAGCGTCTCCAAATCTGACTCCTGCCTTTATTTAGTCTTGGTTCCTCTCAAATCCACCCTCCCCAAACCTCTTTGGATTCACATGCAAATAGAATCTTAAACCCAATACTGGCCTCCCATTCCTCTTAGGACAGAGGTCTTGGTGTGGCATGCAAGGCATTGCCAAAATCTTCAGCTTTGTCTTTTACACTGCTTTACACCTCTGACCAATGGTCCACCCATATCGAACCTCTTAGCTCCCTTAATTCTCCAACCTACTTATACTGTTATGCTTATGCTTATACAATATACTTATATAATATGCTTATGCTTATACAATATAGTTATACAATTCTGGTTCATATTATAATGCCTGAAACACAGTATGAGCTTAATAAATATTTGTGACATTAATACGGTACTCAAAAAATAATTAAAGCACTCTTCTGTAAATACTATAGCATTTAAAGAGCAATCATATTTTGAAGATATTTTAGTCTGTTGTCCTCAAGCGAATGTATCCATTTCTACTTCTTTGGAAGTGGTCAAACTATCTGCTTGTACCGCCTAGAGGTTGTTTTTTATATTTATGGCAAGATATTCTACAAGACTCTCCCACTAAGTTAAGAGCATTTGTGCAACTGCTTGAAAATGCTTTCCCTGCCTCTTGGTGGCATTCCAGGTTGTGGAAAGTGACAAAGATGAGGAGTTATACCTGGAGTTGACTCCTAGCCCCATCACTTACTAACTGTAAGACCCAAGTCTTAGTTTTCTCATCTGTCAAAACAGGATAAAGTAAACTAATAAAGTTTAAATAAGATAAGAAAGGAACTAAATATGTCCTCAATAATGTTAGACATTATTATGATTATTTTCACTTCTTCTTGAACTTTGACACTTCATTCTTCTGATCTGTTCTAACCTCTCTGATCACTCCTTCCCCATTTCTCTCCTTAGCTCACTGCATCATTCCTCAAAATGGGGTTCCATCCTGGGTCCTGGCTCTTTCTCCTCTGTATCTTCTCCTTTGGTTAAATCATCTGTTCACAAGTATCATGAGAATGTGAATGATTTCTAAGTTTGGGGTCTCATATCTTAGTTCTTATTTGGCCATTCACCCAGCTGGAATTCTCTCCTTGCTCCCCCTCATTCCTATCCATTCCCATCAATCTGGTTAAACTCTCCCTAGCTAACCTTTGAAAATGTACAATAAGCATTTACTGATGAGGACTTGCTAAGCTTGGGATTCTTCACTGGGTGCTGTCAATAGGGGAGGGTCACTATGTTAAAGAACAGTGAGCGAAAAGCCTCATCAAGAAGGTGACAGTTCAGAAATTATCTGAAAGAAACAAAGGGGCAAACCTGGGGACAATCTGAAAAAACCATTTTAGACAAGTGCAAAGACCCCCAGGTGAGAATATACCTGGCGCATTTGAGGAATAGCAAGGACGCTATTGCCGCTCAAACAGAGTGAAGTAAACAGGGATGAAAAAAGTAAAAGCTGTGATCAAAAAGATGATAGGTTTCAGGAGCAACTTGCGGATGGTCTTAGAGGCCATCATCAGGTGTTTTGATTTGCTCTTTAGATAGAGGGGAAGCCATAGGAGCATTTTGAGCATAGGTGTGTCACAATCTGACTCAAAGTTTCACAGGAACATGCCGGCTGTCGTGTTGAAAATAAACTGTAGGGGACCAAGTATGGAAGCAAGAAGACAACTTAGGAATATGCCAAAATAATATAGGCATGAGATGAAAGTAGCTTGCACTAAGGCAGTAGCAGTGGAGATGATGAGAAATAATCTGATCCTTACTATACTTTTTAAGGTAAAGCCAACAGGACATGCTGATGGATTGAATATGGTGGATGAGAGAAAGGAAGGAATCAAGGAGAACTGTAACGATTTGTGACTGAGCAGTTAGGAGAATGAAATCACCATTTCCTCAGTTAGGGAAAGTTAGTTTGAGGTCCCATGATGCATGCAAGCAGGCAGTGATATATGGGGGTTCAAAATTCACAATAGAGGTCAGGGCTAGAGATACATTTGAGATTCTTTGGAATATAGCTGGTGATGAGGGTATACAGGTATAGAGGAAATCTCAAAAAATGAATAGAATTGAGACTTCTGAACTCTCCCTACTAATGTGATTTTCCCTGATCCCTTTTTAAACAACATTAAAAGGCCAGTACTTCTGAGAAAATATAAATAAATTAAAAAGCATGTATTTTTAATGACAAAGAGTAGGAAAGGTGATCATGTGAGTAAGTGATGAGTGTCTTCAAAAACCAAGAGAGAGCTGCACGCTAAGTACTTGCATGGGTGAAATCAATAAAATGCAAGCTAATTCAAATCACAAAATCTAGGAAATATTTTATCAATTAAAGCTTAAGTGTTCTGCAAATGAGAATATAGGTGACATTGAAGCTGGTTGGTCTCATTCTGCACACTCAAGCACTACTTCTTACTCATCCCAGAAAAAGACTAGAATTTTCTTTTTGTTAAAATGTCATCACCAAGACTCAAGGAGAAAAAGCACAGTTGGGGTTAGAAGGCAGGTACTGTTCTGAAAACAGGATTATATGAAAATTTACATTCCAAAATGTAAGAACAACAAACCTCTTATCCACTCAATTCATAGAATATTGGCATCAGAATGTATACCCTCCAAGTAAGAGATGAGAGTACTGAGGAAGCTGACAGGCCCAAGGAAAAGAAAAAAAAAAAAAACCTAAAAAAAGAATCACTGATAGTCTCCTAAACTCACCATAGTAATGCCCACCAGCCAATAAGCTTCCACACATAGAGCTTCCCATAGGTCTCTCTTACAAACAAGAACAGACATCCAAGAACCAGCAGACCTTTGAGGAAATCCATTGACATGAAAAATGTCAATGTCTTATAGTTTTCAGTGTACAGATATTTCACCCCCTTGGTTTAAATTTATTCCATTTTTTGTTTTGTTTTGATGCCATTATAAATGGGATTGTTTTCTTTATTTCTTTTTCTCATAGCTTATTATTTGTTTATATATAGAAACACAACTGATTTTTGTAGGTTGACTTTGTATCCTGTAACTTTACTGAATTCATTTCTTAGTTCTAACAGTTTTTTGGTGGAGGCTTTAGGGTTTTCTGTATAAGATAATGTCATCTTCACTCAGAGACAGTTTTCCCTCTTTCTTTAGGATTTGGATGCCTTTTATTTGTATTGCCTAATTGTTCTAACTAGGACTTCCAGTACTATGTTGAATAGAAGTGGTGACATGAAAAACAAGGACTAGAATAAACAGAAAAAGGAACTTGGAAGGAACAGAGACAATGCAAGAACCAGAAGAAACTTTCATAAAAGTTATGACAAATATCCTCAGAGAGACAATGTTCTACATGCACAAAATAATTCCTTATACAGGAATATTCGGAAAATAATAAAAGAGCTTTTGAAAATTAAAAACATGAAAGCCAAAACCAAAAAAGTAAGCAGAAGTTGTTAAAGATAAAGGGAAAAACAGCACTCAGTAGAGATGGCAAAAAAAAAATATGAAATAGAGGAAAGAAAAAATACGAAAATTAGAAATTCAAGCCAGGAGGTCCACAATTCAGCTAACAAAAGTTTTAGGAAGAAAATACAAAAACTAAAAAAGAAAATAGTGTAGCAGATTTCCCATTAATAAAGAAAATGAATTTTCAGAATAAAAAGACCCACAGAGAACCCATATGGCAGAAAAAAAAAGTGGGAAGGCATGAAGGTACATCATAACACATGAAATCAATGGGATAAAAATAATAAATTAAAGGCGTCTAGACAGAGAAATCATGTGACCTGTGCAGGCTGGAGAATCGGAATGCCATCAACTTTCTCAATGGTGACATTGAAGAAGACCATAGATAGAATACACCTTTTGAATTCTGAAGGGAAAGTCATTTCCAAACTACCAATCAAGTATGATTGATAAAATAAAGACATTTTCTCACATGCAAAGTCTCAAAGCCTTGATTTCCTATTCGTCTTTTCTTGGAGCATAAACCAGGAAAGAGAAAAATGAGGACTTTGTTAAAACAGTGATCAACACAGGAAAGAAGCAAATAGAAATCCCAGATGACCACAAAGGGAGGTCCTAGGAGTCTTGAGAACATGACATCTACATCAGAGCTGAAGAATGAAAACTCCTCCAAGAGGAAGGTCTTCTAGAAATAAAAGAGGGTTGGCTGGGCACAGTGGCTCATGCCTGTAATCGCAACACTTTGGAAGACGGAGACAGGCGGATCACTTGAGGTTGGGAGTTTGAGACCAGCCTGGCCAACATGGTGAAACTCCGTCTCTACTAAAAATACAAAAATTAGCCAGGCATGTTGGCACATGACTGTAGTCCCAGGTACTCGGGAGGCTGAGATAGGAGAATTGCTTGAACCCAGGAGGCAGAGGCTGCAAGTGAGCTGAGATCGCACCACTGCACTCCAACCTGGGCGACAGAGCAAAACTCCGTCCCCCAAAAAAAAAAAAAAAAAAAAATGGGTTGATAGATTATTTGATGGAATTCATTGTGTGAAAAACTGATTTGAAACAGATTTTCTTTTCTTTTCTTTTCTTTTTTTTTTTTTTTTGAGATGAAGTCTCACTTTGTCACCCAGGCTGGAGTGCAATGGTGTGATATCCGCTCACTGCAACCTCCACCTCCCAGGTTCAAGCAATTCTCCTGCCTCAGCCTCCCAAGTAGCTGGGATTACAGGTGCCCACCACCACGCTTGGCTAATTTTTATATTTTTAGTAGAGACGGGGTTTCACTATGTTGGCCAGGCTGGTCTCAAACTCCTGACCTCAGGCGATCCGCCTGCCTAGGCCTCCCAAAGTGCTGGGTTTACAGGCGTGAGCCACCGCCCCCAGCCTTGAGAGGTGTTTTAAAGAACACTGGAGCATGCAGAAAACTTAGCAAGAGGTTTGTTCAAACCAAGACACCCAAATAAAAAGAGAGAGACAGATGGACATCTTATGAAAAAATAAAAAATAAAAATAAAACAGTTACATGACAAAGGAAATGAAAGCACAATATGCAAAGTTGCAATAACCAAAGTACTGACTATGGGTTTAACCAACTATGTCACAAAACTATTTCAGGAGAGTAGAGGAGTGTGTCAGGAGAGGAAATGTGTGGGGGTGAGGGATGATAAAAGAAAGCCAAATCCTCATCTTCTATAGTAGAGTAAAATCTAAATCTATAGTAGATAAAATCTAAAACCAATAAATCAAGAAATAATTACACTTATGGAAGGAAATACCAGAAGTTAAAAGGGGTTACTTCTGGGACATCAGACACTAGACTGCAGGGAAGGGCTGCCTCTTGTATTATCAAGATTCCAGTATAATTTGCCTTTTAAAAATAGGTCCATGCATTATTTTAATAAAAATTCGGCCGGGCATGGTGACTCATGCCTGTAATCCCAACACTTTGGGAGGCTGAGGCAGGTGGATCACCTGTGGTCAGGAGCTCAAGACCAGCCTGGCCAACATGGTGAAACCCTGTCTCTAATGAAAAATACAAAAATTAGCTGGGAGCGGTGGCAGGCACCTGTAATCCCAGCTGCTCAGGAGACTGAGGCACAAGAATCACTTGAACCCAGGAGGGGGAGGGTGCAGTGAGCCGAGATTGCACCATTGCACTGTAGCCTGGGAGACAGAGCAAGACTCCGTCTGAGGGAGAAAAAAAAAAAAATTAACACTTAATTTAATAACAAAGCCACAAAGCATAGGAAGAGAAGACAATGGAGATGTCAGCATGTGAGAGGCCAATAGGAGAAAAGTAAGAAATGAACAAAGAAGAGTCCAGTCTCATTCCTGAACTTCCAAGCATAACTGTTGTCTGAAAATGAATTTGTTAACTAATCATGCAAGGACGTGTGACATCTCTTTAATTCTTGTCTTCATCTTTTGTCAAAATCTCCATTATTTTTTCCCACATATCTTCTTTCCATAATTAGACTTTAAGATTCTAGAGGAAATAAGCAGTGTCTTATACTTTTTATAACCTTCCTGCCTCAAAACAGAAGACAGAAAGTGGTCAATAAATATTGGATGAATTGTAGCTAAATATCAAATAGCCATGATTTCATTGTCATTTGTTGTAAAAGCCAAACTTGGAAAATCTTAAACTCCATCTAAAGAAAAGAGAATCAGATGCCATATATATTTCTGCCTCATAAAAGTTTTTATATACAAGGTTTATATAAAGGTTTTAAATACAGTCATGTCTAATGGTCAACAAAAATAAAACCAAACTTATCCACTCAATCAGCGTTTTTCAAGGTCACTTCTCAAACGATAATCTAATTTAAAACAGGTGCAATATCTAGAGTCAGAAGATCTATTATCCAATACTTGTTGTTTTTCAAAAAGACTTTTAAATTTAGTTTGGAAGTATAATGTTTTTTGATTGATTTTTAATCAAGATATGCAATCTCATTTTCCATTTTTATACTTTCCATTTTTGATTACCTTGTTTTCTTTTTATCTTATTTTGAAAGAGAATCTCTTGGTGTTTTTAATCTCAAAGAAAAGAACACACTGAAATGCAATGCCTTTCATAATAATCAGAGTTCTCTAAATTCTAAATTATGTAACCCACTTTAATACAGCATTTAGCATATTGTTGAGTAAGTACCTCCTAAGAAGAGGAAATCTCTGTAATAATATCCTTGAGTTTGCATTACAGGTATCAACATAAATAAACTTCAAAAATAAACTTTTCTTGGTTTTAGCTGATCAAATTAATTCAAGGGTCATGGCACTGTCATATTTCTTGTTTTTTTTTTTTTTCTTTCTTTTTTTTTAAACTCTTCATGATCTTCACAAGATAATACTATTAGGTGGCTGAAAATTTGTGGCAGAGTCCTTTCCTGCATGCCTGAAGAACACAGGTGAATACATGATTTTCTAGGATGATCCTGAGCAAACACGTTTTAAATACAATATGTGTTTGCATACAATAACATATACAGTTTTTTAAGTGTGCAGATTGATGCGTTTTGACAAAGCTATATTACTCTAGCCTGGTTAAGACTTGGAACATTTTCATCATCCAGAAAGTTCCCTCATGCCTCACCCTACTTCCCATAGACATGCTATGTTTCTAATATAAAAATTTAGTAGTAATTGACAGGTAATAGGATAGATGTCTATCTCTCTCTATATATATGTCTTTACGTATACTTTACAGGAAACACTGCTACGCTGCTTTCTAAAAGGGTTGTCTCATTTTCTTTTCTCACCAGCAAGGTATGAGCATTTTATACTGGCCAGTGCTTTTAATTGTCATTTTTTTTAATTCTAGCCATTCTAGTGGGTCTCTCATTGTGGTTTTAATTCATGTTTCCCTTACTATTAATGATGTTGAGCATCTTTTCAGGCACTTGTCAGCTATTTGTATATTTTCTTTCACCCAGTTTCTGTTCAAATTTTTCGCCCATTTTTATTGGATTTTTGTCTTTATATTGTTCAATTGTGTTCCAGAATAAAATTTTTGACCTAAATAAAATCGGTTTTGGTCCTGACCACCAGCTCTCTGCCAACCCTAGTAGAAATGGTCCATTTACTCACTTATTCCACAGGCATTTCACTAAGCACCTATTGAGGTCCAGTAGTTATAAGGATAAGACACAGCCTCTGCTTTGAAAAGGTTACAGTCAAATTTAGGAGAAATGTGAATAAGTAACTGTAACATAAGTTTAATGTAAAAAGAGCCATAGGAGATATTTAGAGACTGAACACGCCATTTCTAGTTAGGGTGATCAGCGAAAGCTTTATTAAAGGAGATAGTATTTGAGATGAGCTTCAGGTGAGGGGCAGAATTGCAACAGTGATACAGTTATGAGAGAAAACAAAGCCACGTCTATAGGAAAATATGGGATGTGTTCAGAGGGAAAAAAATAACATAATTCAGGCGAAAGGATAGGGTTGGAATGGTGTTTTGAAATCGTATTATGGACAACCTAATCTGCCTCAGCAGGTAAGGATGGCCCCTGTGGAAGTAGTAGTAACAGCTGCATAACAGATTAAAGTTTGTGGCCCTCAATTCACCTCAGCCCTGACTGTATTATTCCTGGATACCTCTGTCACAGCCACTGAGCTGGGACTGCTAATCTGTACTTCCTGGCAATTTGACAGGGACTGGATCTCCCTCTGATGGGAGGGAAATTGAGCTCCAAATACCTCATCAGCCTGGAGCTCCTTGACTTTCTTTCTGTGCTTACCAAGTGAAGCTCTTGGTGCAGCTCCCTTGGAGAAGGGAACCTCTTGCAGACGCAAACCCAGGGGAGGCTTGCACGCTAGGCTGCCCTGCTCACTGACTGTGAAATGAGTTGCAAACACAAGACAAACTGACATCTTGCACTGCCTAGCTTGGGCACCAAGCCAGACCCATGTCAAAGGACCTGAGTTGTTAGGGAAGCAACTGAAGTAGGTCATCCCTCCTAAGTCACACGCCCACATCCCCAGAGGCACAGCAAAGGGGCTGTGAGGAAAATCATGAAAGAATTTGAAGAGAGAGAGTAGGCAATGATCTTTCCAGAATGGTGTGCATGCTGACTTCTTGACAAGAACAGGGAATGGTCTGCTTCAGCCCTAGGAATTTTCACATTGACAACTCAGGATGCTTGGTTTCCCCAAAATCCTAATTTATTGATCGGTAGCATCTCCTACTACCATAGCCACTATTATGAGAAAAAAGAATTAATATATTAAATCACAGCAATCTATATTGGCAATGTTACTTTCATAACTATTGGAGAAATTATTTGTAGAGCTGTCCCCAACTAGTGGGCTGCCTGCTGGTGGGAGAGGGATAAAGCAGTTAGTGCAAAAATCCTCAAAATCATACAAACCTTTGTACTTCTTCAACTGACTAACAGTGCAACTACTATCATCCCCGAAAGATTTTTACTTTAAGTAAAAGTTCTCCAAAACACCGGCAGCCACTGTCTAGAGCAATGGCCTCAAATGGTCATGCATTTTATATCAGGGGATTCAGTCTGAGTAAATGTTTCCTATCTATGCCAGGCCAAAAAGTAAACTAGAGTAGCTTTTCTTCTCTAAAAATAATTCATAAATTCATAAAATATTTCTTTAGCATGGTTTTGCTAAAGTTACTTATTTAAGTAATGGCTTTTTACCTTGATAAAAACTGGTAGAGCATAAAAGAATTTTTGCTGAGAATGAATCCTAGGAAAACAACACTGCCAAAATGTTCTAAACCTTGTAAATTCTGAACCATTTTATTAACTAATTATCCCTCCTTAACCAGGAGCTCTTAACAGTAAAGAATCTGAAGTTTGTTCTTTGTTGAGCAAGTAGGACAATAATTACTTCTTCACTGTTCCTTCTTTGCAATTTTATGTATAAATAACTCTACCTGTTAGTGAGTACCTGCTAGGCTCTGTGCTATTTTTACATAAATTTGATTTCAGCCTTCCAACCCCAAAAGATTCTGACTTCTCCACACCACTCTTCTCAATTTTGGGTGATTTTGCCCATTTCAAGTCTCAATTATCTGTATAACGAAAGAAGTGAAACAAGATTGCATAGGACCAAATAGTAAAGCAAAAGCCATATGTACTATGTTCTGTAGCAGGTTTTACTTGTGATTTTACAATTAATTAGAGGATGCTGGCAACAGGCTAAATAATGAGAGGTATAAATCAACCTTGGATTAAATTTTTGAATAAATAACCTACAAACAGAAACACAAAAAGCAGTTTTTAGCATGTAGAATTAGGCACACAGTTCTTCCCAAGTAAATGTGGATGGGTAATAAATGTTTTCACTCTTCTGGGAGTTCACTCCTGGAACAGGTGGGAGGAAATAATGAAGCATTGTCATATGACACACTATCTCTGCCAGGACATGGAAATCCATCTTGTTAATTACATTCTGCCTCTGAGTCTAAAAGAAATAAACACTTAAAAAAAAGTGGACCTTTTATCTCACACAAGTAGCATTGAGCCTGACCCTTTTGCCTCTATGATGATGATCATTTTGGGTGTGGTTAGGGGTTGTGAGGTTGAGAAGGGAGGGGATTCGACATTGAGGAGGAGGCTATGCTTGTGTTTCAGCATCTGACTATTGGCTGTGTCCCCAACCAAATATCATCTTGAATGGTTGCTCCCACAATTCCCACATGTTGTGGAAGGGACCCAGTAGGAGATAATTGAATCATGGAGGCGGTTCCCCTATACTGTTCTCGTGGTAGTGAATAAGTCTCACAGAATCTGATAGTTGTATAAGGGGTTCCCCCTTTCACTTGGCTCTCATTTCCTCTCTTGCGTGCCGCCAGGTAAGACGTGCCTTGTGCCTTTTGCCTTTTGCTTTGTGCCTTCCGCCATGACTGTGAGGCAGGAGGCAATGTGGAACCGTGAGTCCATTAAACCTCTTTTTCTTTATAAATTACCCAGTCTCTGGTATGTCTTTATCAGCAGTGTGAAAATGGACTAAAAATTGCCCTGGTTTCCGTTTGTCACTGTGTGGTAGAATGCTGACTTACCAACTTACAGTATATGCCAGTTTTCCGTTGCAGAATCCATTATGTTGCAATAGTAAATGCTGAAAGAGTTCATAGATCATGGAAAGTAGAGGCTTATAAGAAATGATCATAGTAATATCTGAGTTACAAAGCAATTTTATTTGTACACATAGACTTTGAGAAATGATTCATAATTTCTGATCAATTTTCTGAATAGTCAGACAGGAATTTTCTTATTAATAATAAGTCATTTTTGAGCATTAGCATTGTGCTTGGTTCTTTACAGTCTATCATTTTGGGCCTAAGTATTCAATAGAAAGTATTCTTATTCCTATTTAACGCATAAGGAAACTGGTGCAGAGATATCAGGTAAGTCCCGCGAGGTCACCTGGCCGTAAGGGAAATACTAGGATAGATATTCAGTATTAACTAACTCTAAAACACAATCTCTTCCTGGTACCTCACGTCAACCCCTTTTATGTAAGATTATTCTTGTACCTGTTGTAATTCTGCAACTTTACTTAATCATTTTCTTAAGTTTCTGCTTAAAAGCCTCCAGTGGTGGTTTATCATCTTCATTTTTAAAGAGACGAAGTCCTCACAAACAGCCTTCAAAGACCTATGCTGTTTGTCGCGCACCCACGCCATGTAGTCTCTCATCCTACCTCCTATTTCTTTCCTCTTCCTGGTTCTACCCCAGCCACACTGAATAGGATACATGGCATGTTCCCACCTTAGGGGTTGGGCACTAGTTGTTTTGTCTGCCAGAGAACCCTCTCCCCAGATATCCATAGCTGGCTCCTTTGCCTGATACATGTCTTTGCTTAAGGGTAAGTTTCTCATTGAGGTCTTCCCTGAATGCGCTATTTAAATTCGAAAGCTGCCCACCACTCTTCATCCCACTCCCCCGTTTTATTTTTGCCCATGATGCTTATTACCATCTGACGTTCTAGACATTTGCCTACAGTGGTACCCCCTTTAACCATGGAGGATATGCTCCAAGACCCACAGGGATGACTGAAACAGAGGATAGTCCCTAACCCTATATACACCATTTTTTTCCCTCCAACACTGCTCCTGTCCTAACTTTATTTATTTCAATATCCACATGGATTATCTTTCCTATACCTTGACTTCTGAGCTCCACTCCCACAACAAGCCTGCCCTCCACTGTACTTCCAGGCTTCACTAGACCTGTCATGACCAATGACTACAGAGCCTCCATAACCTTAATCTTAAACATCCTGCTCTCTTTCTATCTCTTTCCTCAGAATACATTAATCCTTCAATTTTTTGGTTCTGCCAGGATCTACAGTCTGTTACTAACATTTCACTGTCTCTCACCTCCCTCATATCCTCACTCTTTCCTTAGGCAGCTTAAATGCCATGTTCCATCATTAAAAACACTGACTTGTATACGCAGCCAACTAACTACCTTGCCTCTCTGTCTCATCAGCCTCTTCTGGCCAAGTCCAACCCTGATTAGGTCTAACCACCCACCTGCTGCAGGCCTGGGCTTTTGCAGCTGAACATGGCAAGTGGTTTCACCTTAAATCACTCACCCAAAGCAGGCTCTACCTGCTGCACAGCGATCACATCCCACTTCCCCATTCCCTCTCCCACTCTATTGGATGACCGTGTCCTATGGCCTCCCCTCTCTTCAGTTCTCTAGTCCTCTTCCTCATTCTCATGTCCACTTGATCACCTTGATTTCCATTTCACTGAGCATAAAATCAATCCAAAGAGAACTCCTCATGTCCCACTACCACATCTACCCATCTTCCTGCATCTACACCCACATCCTTTCTCCTCTTTTCTGTATTTTAAGTCACTTTTTAAGGCTGGCCCCTTCACTGGGGCCCTAGATCCCATCCCCTCTCAAAAACTCAAGGGCATCGCTTCAGCAATCCTCTCCCTTCTTTCCTAATCATCTGTATTTCCCTCCCTACTAAATTATCTCCCATCAGTGTGTAAACATGCTGTAGTTTCTTCCATCTTAAAACAATATTTTGTGAATATGGATTCAAAGACACCTAAGAGGCATCAATTGGATACCTTTTCTATATCTATTTGGATCTGACTTAAACAAGGTAAGAACTACCTTGCCTTTCTTGGAAAACTGATTGAATATTACATGGCCTTAAAGAGTTATTGTTTTAGATTTTATTTCTTTTAAAAAGATTACTTAATTTTTAGGAAAATACTGAAATATTTATAATTTAAAAAACCCCTTCCTTTATATCTGCTTCCACCTACTGCCCTATTTATCTGTGCCTTTTTGCAGCAACTATCCCAATTTCTGTTATGCTTACTCCAATCAGGTTTTCACTTCCCACCATGCCACTAAAACTCTCTTTACAATGTCAACAGCGACTTCCACGGTTGCTAAATCAAATGGCCAATTAGTACTTATTTCAGAAGCATTTGACTCAGTTGCTGACTCCATCCTCCTTGGAATGTATTCTTCTTTTGGCTTCCAAGGCACTACTCTCTCTTGGTTTTTATCCATACCTCTGATTGTTCCTTCCTACTCTGTTTTTCTAGCTCTTCCTCTTCTTCCTGATCTCTTAAAGATGGAGTGCCCCAGGGCTCCATCTTTGATATTCTTTTTATCTATATCTTTATTCACTTCCTTGGTGATCTTATCCACTTGTATGGCTTTACCTAAAGCCTATGATACCCAAATAGAAATCTCCAGTCCAGACAATTCTCCCAAATTCTATGCTCATAAAACACCAATTGCCTGCCGTCACCATCTGGATGTCCAATAGGCATCTCAAACTTGACATGCCCAAAAGTGAACTTCTGATCATTCTCTCCAAACCTACCTCACCTGCAGCCTTCCCCATCACAGGAAATGGTAACTTCATTCTCCCAGCTGCAGACTAGAAATCTTGGAGTCATTCTCAACTCTTCTGTTTCTCACATACCCCATATCCAATCCATCAGAAAGTCCCAATGGCTCTACTTTTCAAATACCTACAAACTCCAACCATTTTCAGTGTCTCCACTGCTACCACCCTGGTCCAAAGCACCATCCTCTCTATTTTTGGTCTCCCTGTTTCTACCCCTTGCTCACTCTGGTTATTTTCAAAGCAGCAGCATGATCCTTTTTAAATAAGTCAGATTATACCATTCCTCTGCAGCCTTTTGATCTCACTTCCAGGAAAATGCAATGTTCTTTTGACAGCCTACAAGGCCACTGGCCTCCTTGCTTCCTCAAACATACCAGGTGCACTCCTCACAGTCTTTACACTGCTGGTCCCTTGGCCTGCAATGCTTTTGCCCCAGGTATCAGCTTGGCTGTCTCCCTCACCTCCTTCAGACATTTCCTCAACTATCTCCTCAATGAGGCCTTCCCTGACACTGTCCCCTCATCTCTCATTGTGACCCACTCCTGGTCTCTGCCTTTTCTCTTCCCTGTTTTCCTTTTCCCCATAGTGCTTATCATTGTCATCTAACATACTATGTATCTTCACTTTTTAAGAAAAAGTTACCTTTCTCTCCACTAGAATGTAAGCATGAGGACAGCAGGAATTTCTGCCTGTTTAGTTTACTGCTATAGCCCTAGCTTCTAGAACTATACTTGAGACCTAGACAGCAATCAATACATTCTGTACTTGCTAAATAAATGCATATTGCATTTCTAAATTATTTAAACATATTAATAGATAAGCTCACTGTCTTCAGTGTATACCTTTTAAACTTCTTTAACTTATTTTTCAATTCAGTATTCATAAATTAATTACATTGCATTTTAAACAGTAAATTAATCTTTCTGCTCTTAGATGCATTTCATCTACCAATTTACAGATGTAACTGCACATTTATAATGGAGCAGCTTCTACATATTGACCTTTGGGAAAACTTACTTTCATGACAAGCAAACAGAAAAGCCACTTGCAATTGCT
The DNA here is from genome assembly GCF_043159975.1 of Macaca nemestrina. Lineage (NCBI taxonomy): Eukaryota > Metazoa > Chordata > Mammalia > Primates > Cercopithecidae > Macaca > Macaca nemestrina. The sequence goes on along the minus strand of NC_092131.1, from coordinate 26,769,173 downwards.
GTTGGAACACTGGCAAGCCAATTAGCGCTTCTTTAATTTGCAATTGAGTTCATCATAAGTTAATCTTAAATAATAATCAATGACCAAATATCTCTCAAAAAATAAAAATAGTTCCAATGTTTGGGGATACTAGAGTACATAATTGCTTTTGAGGTGCAATTTGCTCTTCCTATGACATTAAACATAGTTAGCTCTTTTTTTTCCCTGGCATCATTAAAATCTCATGATATTCTTCTCTGTATATAACACTGCAGGACTCACTCTCTCCAAATTCAGGTCTTGTTACTTTCATTAGACACTTAACTTGAGATTATTCCCATGACCTAGGCAATTAGACTTCAAACCATCTGCCAGACTCAGCTCAGCTGCATTCTGATTTACAAGTAAATACTTGCTAGAGACAAATTCTCATGGAATTCAATGCCCATTGCTTGATGAGCTCTTTGAAGAGAGTGCCAGAGTCAACAAAACAGAGGGAAGCCCTCCAGCTTGTAGGTTTCTATCGATATGGCTACATCCATAAGTGATTTCAGACCCCTTCATCACCCATAACAACTCTTTATATTCTTCTTACTCAGAAAAAAAAAATACTACATGTTGACAGGTTTATTTTAGGAAAGAAGGTACATTATTTAAAAATCCTAGGCGGGGCACGGTGGCTCACGCCTGTAATCCCAGCACTTTGGGAGGCCGAGGCGGGCGGATCACGAGGTCAGGAGATCGAGACCATCCTGGCTAACACGGTGAAACCCCGTCTCTATTAAAAATACAAACAAATTAGCCAGGCGTGGTGGCAGGTGCCTGTAGTCCCAGCTACTCGGGAGGCTGAGGCAGGAGATAGGCATGAACCCGGGAGGGGAGCTTGCAGTGAGCCGAGATCACACCACTGCACTCCAGCCTGGGCGACAGAGCGAGACTCCATCTCAAATAAATAAATAAGTAAATAAATAAATAATAATAAAAATCCTGGATTTGAAGTAATCAAACAAAACTTTGGGTGAGTAGGAAAAAATACAGCCTCAAATAACTTAAAATGATTCCTGACTTGTTGAGTTTGAGGATCTCTTCAGACTGAGATTTATTCTCCAACAACTCCAGAATTGGGAGACTATCAAATGTGGCTCAGTACTCAACAAGTATTTGTTCCAAGCTCTTGCACAGTTCTGTGTGCTAAATACAGTGGTGATTAAAAGTTACAATGAAGCATTAAACCTAAGATTTTATTTTCTCTCCCTCCTGAGATCCCCTTAAAAAGATGAGAAAGGAATTTTTCCTATTTATACATCCACAAGAATTTTTACTATACATACATTCACAGAAGACAGGTGAGAGCCCATCCATGGCCTGAAGAGCTACAGAATTCAGAATGAAGAAAAACAGAAGAGAAGGAAGGCAAAACTCACAGTACTCAGAGGGAGCATAGTCAGAGACTGCTGTCTTGCCCTGTAAAATCTCTGGGAGGAATGGGACTTAGAGGTGATGGGTACGGCATGTGGTAAGAGTAAGACATGGGACTGAAAACAGAAGGGTTAACTGAAAGTTTATATCTGGAAACATTAATCCTCTACTCTATTTATGTAGAATTCTAACAGCTAAGTACCTCCTCAATAAGCTGAAGAAGTTGAGAAATCCTAAAACAAAAAAGACATTCACATTCTGGCACTTTAGGGTCTACCAGCATAATGGCCAGCTCCCTACACAATTACCCTAAAGCAAAGTCTGCCAACAGAAAAGCATCCTCTTAAATATGAAGTGTGCAACCAGAGATCACCAGTCAATGAATGCTCCTAACACGGAAGATCAAAACCAAGATACACAAAGCGGGGGAAATAAGCCTGGAGAAATCAAAGACACCACAGAAATGAGAAAGGACCAATAATTAAGGACCCGAGATAAATCTGAGAACACATTTCATCCCTATTACTATAATAATCATGATAATAATAATAAATATATAATAATAATAACAGCTAATATTTATTGAGAAGACACTAAGAGCTACTGTTCAACAAACTCAAGGAAACTGCAGCACTCAAAGTTTAAGTGACTAAAAGTAAGTGCAGAAGCCAGGATTTAAGTCCAGATGGTGTGAATTTAAAACCCATGATCCTAAACAAAGGGGTATGCTTCCTCAAATATGCTGTTTTTATTTTATTTAATTTTTTATTCTTTTATTTTTATTTTTAGGAGTTTCACTCTTGTTGCCCAGGCTGGAGTGCAATGGTGCGATCTCAGCTCACCGCGACCTCCACCTCCTGGGTTCAAGCGATTTTCTCCTGCCTCAGCCTCCCAAGTAGCTGGGATTACAGGCATGTGCCACCATGCCTGGCTAATTTTGAATTTTTAGTAGATACCGGGTTTCTCCATGTTGGTCAGGCTGATCTCAAACTCCCGACCTCAGGTGATCTGCCCACCTCGGCCTCCCAAAGTGCTGGGATTACAGACGTGAGCCACCACGCCCGACCAAATATGCTGTTTTTAAAAGGAACAGAACACAAGAAAGTTCTCTTAAAAATCTATTCAAGTATTTGACAAGTACATACTGAGAGTCTTCTGTTGGCTAAACACCAGTCTAGGTACCAAAAATATGGCAATAAACAGAGCAGGCAGTATTCCAGCTCTCATGAAGCTAAAATTAAAAATTTAATAGAAGAGATGGAAGATGCACTCAAGGAATTTTACCAGGCAATATAATAAAAGTAATAGGAGAAAATTCCAACAAAAGATGGAGATATGTCTGAGGGACCAGGAGGTGACTTTTCCTCTTATTAAGAATTCCAGAGACAAAACAGATAAAATGAGAATAAGTTATCCCAGAAACAATACAAGAAAATTTCCCAGAGGTGAAGAACAAAGGTCTTCAGATTGAAGGGGCCTCTCTTCCCCCAGTGCCCATTATAATAAATGGAAAAAGATTCCTATCAAGGTACACTTTCATGAAATGTCACATCAGGGATAAAGAGAAGGTCTGAGAAGCTTCCAGAAGTAATAACAAGTCAAAAGACTCAGAAAATATCTCCCTCACACGGCCTAAGAAATTACTTGAAAACGTGCTCTAGAAGAGAAAATCAAGAAAAAAGATGACACAAGATTCAGAAAGAGACTCCCATTGGGGAGGGGGGGAAATAGTCTCCTAGGAAACTTGAACTTCAATCTGTAGATATTATAGGAGGCATGGATTTCAAGCTGGAAAGCAATATGATAAGATCTGTGTTTTAGAAAGGACATTCTTTCCTAAGTCTTTCCTAATGTCCTTTAGAAAAAACATTCTTTCCTGAGTTCCTAAGATCGGAATAGTGGAAGATTTCTGAGACCAGTCACGAAGTTTTGGCAAAACTCAGGTGAAATATAGTTCAGACCTAAACTAAGGTGGTAGCAATGAAACTGTAGATGTGCAAACAGCTGGGCTGACATCTGATCATGGGGTGGGGGAGTTCCAGCACAATTTCATGTTGTTGTAAATATTCACAGCATGAATGTAAGGCAAGGGCAAGAGAGACTCCACAAGGACATAGAAGCTTTAAGCCCTGGAAAATGATAGATGGAAGACAAGAAATAAAGAAATTCCAGTAGGCTTCGAGGCAAGAATCATTATATTTGAGATATTTTGGGTGGACAGGCAGTGCTAGATCCATAGGAAAGTATAGAGGATCTCCTACCTTTCTGTCTGATAGCAACCAGACTGTCTGATTAAAACTGCAGATCACTGCAAGGGTGGTTAAATCAAAAAAGAAAAAAGGCGGTGGTTCCCCCGGCTTGACCCTGTAAATGCAGAGATAGTGTGGGTGGAGTGCACAGGAGCACTTAAGGTGCAGCATGCCTAATGGATACTTAGAACTATGACAAGGATTAAGATGTCTTCAAGTATAATAGATTCTAATTTTGCCTGTAAGTGGCCTTAGAACTCTGAGATGAGGTTACAGAGGTAGTCCAGTGCTAGATCTGCAAGAGCTTAAAGGGCGTGGCAGGAAGCACGGATGTTATTCATGGTATATTGAGAAGTCACTGTAGGCCTTTAGGCAGGAAAGTGACATTACTCACTTCATATGTTATGATTACTCTGGCTACTATGTGAGGAATGGATTGAAAAAGAATAAAACTGGACAGGAAAGATATTGCAGTAAGACATAATGTTAGCTTGGACTAGAAAGCTTACACTGGAGATGCAAATACATGGATTTGAGATTCCTTTGGAGTGTTCAGAATCATAGGTGTTTTGCAAGATTAAAGGTGGATGGGACAATGGTCTTGAGGAAATCCAACATGTAGTGATTCCAAGGTTACTAATTTGAGCAGTCAAGTGGATGAGAGTGTCAATTACCATGTTGGGGGGAAATAGAGGAGGAGCAGGTTGATCTGAGGGCAAGGGATGAAAAGTTAAGTTTTGAAAGGACCTATTAAGTTGGAGATGCCTGTGAGGCACCCAGGTGGAGATATCAAATAAGCAATTGGATCTACAAGTTGAGGTCTGGACTGGAGCTGTATTTGCCAACTTCATTGCTTTTGGCTTGAGCTCAGATAAACTTCAAATTGGGACAAGGCGGAAATTAACAATTACTGAGGACCTACCATATGCCAAGCACCCACTGTGTGATAAATGTTTTTGTCATAAGTTTATCCACATTTCCCCACACGTACTTTCTCCTTGCCTGACCAAGCACCCTCCTAGTTCAGCCCGAGTGGGACCTAACTTAGAGGCCACCTGGGATACATCATTACACATACTCAGACAAACTTTGGAATCAAATCTTCCCTCCCATTTTCCTACTGAGTCCATGGAGAGTTACTGCACCTGGATCTGTGTTCAAAGACTCCAAAGACCTGAAAGTGAAGTCTAGTTCCTGGGACACTGAAGCTGAGTTCTCTAGACCCAAATGATAGTTATGACGCCACCCTTGGTTCACTGTATCTCTTTGGACACAAAGAGATATTTCTTTGTCTGAATTTTAGTATCTGCCTGCTTCATAAAAATGCTTTGAGAATTGAAACCAGCTTCTGAATCACCTGGAGAGCATCTTAAGTAATGCAGATTCCCAGGCTCCACAAACAGAGATAATAATTCATCTGGTCTGGGACATGTCTCAATCTGTATTACAAATGATTCTGATGCTGGTCCAGAGTGATCCCTGGACTAGAAATGCTGATTTGCAGAGTGATAAACTGCCAGTTTTTCCCCAAATTATCTGCCTCAATGCTGTCTCCATCACTTAGATCATTAGGGCAGTTTTACAAGAAGGCACCGAATTCTTTGACACTCTTCCCATTAAGAGGTGGACTGTATGTCCTCTGCCCTTGAATTTGATAGTTCTCTTAGAATCTGGCTGATGTAATGTGGGAAGGTCAAGCCACCTGGAGTAGCCACAGCAACAGTCTCAGCTGATCTCAGTCTTTGAGTCACCTCAGCCCTGGCACCAGACATGCCAGTGAAAGAAATTGCGGATAATCCCAACCCAGGCATTGAGTCATCCCAGACTCCAGATCTTCCCAGCTGACGCCCCAGACATCACAGAACAGGGACAACCTATCCCCACCATTCCCTGTTCAAATTCATGATCCATAAAACTTATGCTCATAATAAAAATATTGTTGATTTATGCCGCTTAGTTTTGGGGTGTTTTGTCATGCAGTAACTGAAATAATTACTAACATGTTTTCTCAAGAAATAATGTGTTAAAATGCAAGCACATTACTTGGATCAACTCTTTCAGATGAACACACACAATCAGTGTATCTAGCAGACAACAAAGCAAGGAAATGAGCCACGAGATGCTCTGACATGAAAGCATCACTGGGAAGAGCAACCTAAGATGCTTCCAGAAAGCTGGAATTGAAAGATGGCCACACCTTGAAGACAGCATGGCTAAAAGAGAAAGACATGCCTCAAAAAGGACAGATGAGGCAGGAGAGCAAACCCAGCTTCATTTGCTTCACAACTGTGCTTAACTCTGGCTCAAAAGTCCCTCCACTCTCTCACTAACTGCAAAGGTGTTTATTTATGCCAGTTTATAAATGTCTAATGTTAAAAATCACCTGGGGATAATACAGAAACAAGCGCCAAGGGTATTTTTTGTTATTGTTGTTTTTGAGACAGAGTCTCACTTTGTCACCCAGGCTGGAGTACAATGGCGTGGTCTCAGCTCACTGCAACTTCCGCCTTCCGGGTTGAAGCGATTCTCCTGCCTAAGCTTCCTGAGTAGCTGGGACTACAGGCACAAGCCACCATACCTGGCTAACTTTTGTATTTTTAGTAGAGATGGGGTTTCACTATGTTGGCCATGCTAGTCTCGAACTCCTGACCTCGTGATTCACCTGCCTTGGCCTCCTAAAGTGCTGGGATTACAGGCGTGAGCTACCGCGCCCGGCCGCGCCAAGGGTAATTCTTACCACCAGTCAAATTTGGGAAATGCTAGATTATATATACTTTTTAATTAAATACAAAACAAAATAGCAACCGCACCAACACTTTCCTCACAAGAGTGACAGCCCTGTGATGAGAATGGGGTTAATACATGAGCTTCATGTTCTGAAGGCCTTGAACCTTGAGAATGTAAATCCCAGCTAAGTCCAATGACAGTGATGTGGGGGAAGAAATTGAAAATAATGGAATTCACTCACTAATCGGATACTATTAATTATATTAAATATTTTAAATGGAATTATCTTCTATGAGGAATATTTTAATTGACAAAATATAAAATAGGAGGGATATTAGGTTAAATATTCACGGATTTATTCAAGCTATTAATGGTGCCAATAAAAATGATGGAGCAAGACATGGAACCTGGACTCTTTGGGATTCAGAAAAGAGCAGAGAATGGCACACTAATGCCATGAATTCATTCTACTTTAGTAACTAACACTGATGTCTACACTGTTCCCAGCCTGACCGCCACCCCCTACCCCATTGTTCTCGGAACTGATTTGAATCTGATTTCACATTGTTAATATCAACATTTGAGTTTTCTTTCCAAGAATTGATTTATAGTCTTCTAAAGACACTGGAGGGGTGGGGGCAGGGGAATTGTTTTCAGTCATGAATTCCCAGTGTAACTGGTTATGACTCCGAGGTCTGCATCATTATCAGATTTTCATGGTACTGATGTTGATTCATATCAGTGATCAGTTTATCAGTCCCCAAACTCTAGTCCCCACAGCGGCTGATAGCAAGGTAGGCCCCTTTGTCTTTGTTCTACTTTATTTCTCTCGCCTCTTGAGACCCTTTCACAATCACATGGTGGCATGTTGCAGAGTAAAATTGACATCTCTCTCTGATTCCAAGGGTTTGTGTGTATTGTGATGGATAGAATAAAATGACCGTAGAAATAGCATTTGTACTGATGGATACTGGAATTCCAAGGAGTTCCTGTAACACAGACTTAGGAGCCTAATATCCATCCCTCCTTAGACCAGGAGCTCAGCTTCTGTACTCAGTATAAGAAAGGAGCATGTCATCTCCCCATTTACCTCAGGCCTGTTTGACTTCCTGGCCAAGGCTGAGAAGGCCCTGGCTGCTCACTACCTCTCTGCATTTTTCTGTTCTCTACCTCCCAGGGACGTGTCTCATACCAGTGTTACTGCCCTTCCATCCAAAGGCCTGGAGCACCTGAAGGAACTGATAGCAAGAAACACCTGGACTCTTAAGAAACTTCCACTTTCCTTGAGTTTCCTTCACCTCACACGGGCTGACCTTTCTTACCCAAGCCACTGCTGTGCTTTTAAGAATCAGAAGAAAATCAGAGGGTAAGTGGCAGGGACCCGGCATAAGTGACAAAAGACCTTGGTGGAAGTGGAATTCATTTCTTGGTTTTGGGGAAGACGCTTCCTGGTTTGAAAACCAGGTGGAGATGATATTGGAAGCATCCACATAAAACAGGAGATCCATGGGACACAGGGACCCTGAGGACCAAAAGTGGGTACAGCTGAGAAATAAGGCAAATGTTGCTGGATAGCTATAGAGCAGAAGAGGTGACGGATAGCACAGGAGAGAGAAACACAACCAGATCTCACAGAATCTTGTAGAGGTTATGCAGACATGATTTCCGGTTTCCAGGTACAATTCATAATTAGATACTGCAATACATATTAGACCCCAGACACCGCAACCATGAGAACAGACTTATAAATAACACAAACAGTTGGGTTACCTGATCGGTTTGGGCCTCGCAAATGTCATAGCTCACTGGTTACACGCCTGCAGGCTTTGGAGTCAGCTGGGTTTATACCGCAGCTCTTCCATTTTCCAAGTTGTGTTATCCCAGCCTCGTTACTTAACCACTCTGAATCTTTGGGAATGGAGATCGTAATGCTATCATTCATAGGAGTTTTGAGAAGATTAAATGGGAAACTGAATGGAAAACACTGGAATGGAATGGCCGGGAATATTATAAGATCTTCATTAATATTAACTATGATATATAGTATGTGCACATCAGGCTGCTTATGAGCCTGTGAAGGAGGGATGGCCTTTATTTTCTCTGCAGGCTTTCTCTGATTCTTTTACTTTTTCACTTTTACTCTGCATTATTTCCCCTGTTGTGTCTTCTACGATCTGTCCTCCTAATCCACCTTGATTATCTCTATTCAGTCCTCCTCAGCTTCTATGTATTTACTGATTGACTTACTACACACATAATTGCAGTCAGGAAAATATCAGATCAGGTGTGAGGGCAGAAGCTAAAACAGCCATACAAAGAAGGCCAATCTGGCAGCCGGGCACAATGTCTCACGCCTGAAATCCCAGCACTTTGGGAGGCTGAAGCGGCCAGATCACCTGAAGTCAGGAGTTCAAGACCAGCCTGGACAACATGGTGAAACCCCTGTGTCTACTAAAAATACAAAAAACAAAATTAGCCGGATGTGGTGGCAGGTGCCTGTAATCCCAGTTACTGGGGAGGCTAAGGCAGAAGAATCGCTTGAATCCAGTAGGTGGAGGTTGCAGTGAGCCGAGATCATGCCAGTACACTCCAGCCTGGGCGACAAAGCAAGATTCCGAGACTCCATCTCACACACACACACACACACACACACACACACACACACACACGCACACACACACACAAAGAAGGCCAACATGGGCATCATAACTGCAAAAAGCCAGGAGTGGGGTAGAGGATGGTGATAGTGTGATAGTGGACTCTACACTGATGCCATGCGACACTGAGAAGGACTGGACAGGGCTGGGTGGGAGGCTTAAGTGGACCTCAGGGACAGGGTCTAGCTTTCTCCTTAGCCTCCAAACAGTTGAGAAGATCAAGTCCGTTGGACATTTTAACCAGAACCCAAGAGATCAATCAAAATCTGCTCAACAGCTGAGGCAAGTTAAAGAATCCCTTTTGCTGTAAGTCTGGTGAGCAAGGAAAAAACTAAATCTTATTTCCACAAGCATGCCTGTATGGTAGTGTCCATTCGTTCATTTGTTAAACACATATTTACTGAGCACCTTCTATGTGCCTGGCTGTTGTGAATAGAACAGACAAGAATTCCCTCTCATATTTTACTTACTGTCTAGTGGAGGAAGTCAGAAAATAAGCAGGCTGGCCAGGGGCAGTGGCTCACTTCTGTATTCCCAGTACTTTGGGAGGCTGAGGTGGGTGGATCACTTGAGGTCAGGAGTTCCAGCTCAGCCTGGCCAACATGGTGAAACCCTGTATCTACTAAAAATACATAAATGTTTTATTTTTAAAATATTCAGTTTGAAACTAAATAATGATGAGTAGAGGGAGCCATGTGTTTTTCAGGCAATGGGAACATAGGATTTTGGAGCTTTGAATAGGAATAATAATAATAATAATAACAATAACCACCATATGGCACTTACAAAGCTATAGGTGCTATTGTAAGAGCCTTAAAAAGATAAATTCATTGAATCCTTTAATAACCCTATATGAAATAGTCACTCCCATTGTCCCATGTTACAAATGAGTTAACCAAACTTCATGGGCCTACCCAAGCTAGTCAATAATAAAGCCAGGTTCCCACCACGGCGACTGGCTTCAGCATCCACATCTTTTTTTTTTTCTTTAGACAGAGTCTTGCTTGCCCTGTTGCTACTCAGGCTGGAATGCAGTGGTGCAATCTTGACTCACTGCAACCTTCACCTCCCAGGTTTAAGCGATTCTCCTGCCTCAGCCTCCCAAGTAGCTGGGATTACAGGCATGTGCCACCACGCCCAGCTAATTTTTGTATTTTCAGTAGAGACAGGGTTTCACCATGTTGGCCAGGCTGGTTTCGAGTCCCTGACCTCAAGTGATCCGCCTGCCTCAGCCTCCCAAAGTGCTGGGATTGAGTCACCGTGCCTGGCTAAGTACAGGCGTGAGCCAGCACACCTGGCCACTTTGTTGGGTTTTTTTGTTTGTTTTTGTTTTTTAATCACTGTTCTTGAAGTGGTTGCAGAAGATAAATAAGACCAATGCCACTGGATCACAGTAGGGGAGGGGAGGTCATAGAAATGATGTCACAGAAACAGGCCTGCCCAGATCCTGTAGAACCTTACAGAATTATGTACATCATAGTAAGTAGTTTGCATATTTTTGTAAATGTGGGAACCATTCATGGGTTTTAAGCAAGCACTCTTTTTTTTTTTTTTTTTTTTTTTGAGACAGGGTCTCACTCTGTCACCCAGGCTAGAGTATAGTGGCCTGATCTCGCCTCACTGCAGCTTTGACCTCCCCAGGCTCCAGTGATTTTCCCACCACAGCCTCCCAAGTAGCTGGGACCACAGGCGTATACCACCGTGCCCGGCTAATGTTTGCATTTTTTATGGAGATGGGGTTTCGCCATGTTGCCCAGGCTGGTCTCAAACTCCTAGGCTCAAGCAATCCTCCTGCCTTGGCCTCCCAAAGTGCTGGGATTACAGTCATGAGCCACCGCGCCCAGCCTAGCACTGACTTTTTTGTTGCCTTGCAGAATCCTTGAGTCCTTGATGTGTAATGAGAGCAGTATGCAGAGCTTGCGCCAGAGAAAATCTGTGAATGCCTTGAATAGCCCCCTCCACCAGGAATATGAAGAGAATCTGGATGACAGCATTGTTGGGTACAAGGAAAAGTCCAAGTTCCAGGATGCTCATAACAATGCTCATTATTACGTCTTCTTTGAAGAACAAGAGGATGAGATCATTGGTTTTGGCCAGGAGCTCAAAAACCCCCAGGAAGAGACTCTACAAGCTTTTGACAGCCATTATGACTACACCGTGTGTGGGGACAATGAAGACATGGTGTGTACCCCCAAGTCCGATGAGTTCAACCCGTGTGAAGACATAATGGGCTACAAGTTCCTGAGAATTGTGGTGTGGTTCGTTAGTCTGCTGGCTCTCCTGGGCAACGTCTTTGTCCTGCTTATTCTTCTCACCAGCCACTACAAACTGAACGTCCCCCGCTTTCTCATGTGCAACCTGGCCTTTGCAGATTTCTGCATGGGGATGTACCTGCTCCTCATTGCCTCTGTAGACCTCTACACTCACTCTGAGTACTACAACCATGCCATCGACTGGCAGACAGGCCCTGGGTGCAACACGGCTGGTTTCTTCACTGTCTTTGCAAGCGAGTTGTCGGTGTATACACTGACGGTCATCACCCTGGAGCGCTGGTATGCCATCACCTTCGCCATGCGCCTGGACCGGAAGATCCGCCTCAGGCACGCATGTGCCATCATGGTTGGGGGCTGGGTTTGCTGCTTCCTTCTCGCCCTGCTCCCTTTGGTGGGAATAAGTAGCTATGCCAAAGTCAGCATCTGCCTGCCCATGGACACCGAGACCCCTCTTGCTCTGGCATATATTGTTTTTGTTCTGACACTCAACATAGTTGCCTTTGTCATCGTCTGCTGCTGTTATGTGAAGATCTACATCACAGTCCGGAATCCGCAGTACAACCCAGGGGACAAAGATACCAAAATCGCCAAGAGGATGGCTGTGTTGATCTTCACCGACTTCATGTGCATGGCCCCAATCTCGTTCTATGCTCTGTCAGCAATTCTGAACAAGCCTCTCATCACTGTTAGCAATTCCAAAATCTTGCTGGTCCTCTTCTATCCACTTAACTCCTGTGCCAATCCATTCCTCTATGCTATTTTCACCAAGGCCTTCCAGAGGGATGTGTTCATCCTACTCAGCAAGTTTGGCATCTGTAAACGCCAGGCTCAGGCATACCGGGGGCAGAGGGTTCCTCCAAAGAACAGCACTGATATTCAGGTTGAAAAGGTTACCCACAACATGAGGAAGAATCTCCACAACATGCAAGATGTCTATGAACTACTTGAAAACTCCCATCTAACCCCAAAGAAGCAGGGCCAAATCTCAGAAGAGTATATGCAAACGGTTTTGTAAGTTAACACTACGCTACTCACAATGGTAGGGGAGCTTACACAATAACAGTTTCTTGAATATGGATTCCAATCTCATGACACCCCCAACACATAGCTGCCCTCACTCTTGTGCAGGCGATGTTTCAATATTTCATGGGGCAAGAGTTTATCTCTGGAGAGTGATTAGTATTAACCTAATCATTGCCTCCAAGAAGGAAGTTAGGCTACCAGCATATTTGAATCCCAGGTGAAATCAAAATAATCCATACTATCTAGAAGACTTTACTGATACCAAGTCCAGTGATGACATCGTGTAGGATGTTCAGTAAATATTAACTGAGCCATGTCAATATAGAGCTTCTCAGTTTCGTATAGCGTTTCATACTAAAGATTCAGCAGATGGAAAATGCTATTAATTTGGTTGGTGACCACAAGATAAAATCAGTCCCACGTTGGCTCAGTTCAACTAGATGTTCCCTGATACAAAGAGAACTTGATTACCTTAAAACTGAAAAGCCAAACACAGCTAGCTGTCATACAAGAAACAGCTATTATGAGACATGAAGGAGGGAAAGAATTTGCTTTAAGTTTTGTTTTGCTTTGTTTTGTTTTTTTAACTCAACCTATTAATCATCTCTTGACAAGAATCCACCTGATGTGAGCAAGCTATGATGTGTTGCCTGGAAAAACTGGCAAGATTTCAGCTTATGTGGCCTAGCAAACTAAGAATTGCTCTTCTTGGCCAGCCTCACAGCATAAAAGATGTGAACCCTAGAAAGTCTTTCTAAGTGGCAATAAGTGGGAATTATGGGCAGAGCACACTCAATCCCCTGTTGATTAATAAAACAGGCTGGACACTAACTATGGGACTTTGGGCAAATCACTGGACCTCAGAAATCTGTAGAAATGAAGGAGTCCAATAGTCTCTTCCAATTTTAAAACTCTAGTACAACCCTTTCCCTCAAAAACGTATTTCTAAGATAAAGAGAAAGAACAGCACTAAGTAAGTAGAATCTGTTTTTCCTATTTTGTAGGGCTGCTGTCTCCTAGTCCTTGAAGCCTTGACATATGACCCAGGAAATTTTTCCTTTGTTTCACTTTTGATTACGATGTCTGAACCAAAAATTCAATTGAGTAACCATATTCGCCTGGATCTGAATCATTCATTTAATTACTAGATCTATCCAGCTATAATTATCAGGCCAAAAACAGATTCGTGTTTATATAGAAGAATAAACTATGGTTGCAAATTTTGGTTATTTAGAGTTGCCACTTCACCATGAAGAGTCACTTCAAAACACTTCGCTTGTCTTTAGGGATGGGTTTTGCCATTTCCAGCCCACAGTATGATACTAAAGCTGTCAAGAGAGGTTTCTTCTTTTCTGAAACTGCCAGCTCTTTCCAGCCCTATTTATCACTGGACATAAAACCTCTTTTCCCCAGTAATTCTTCTTTACTTAAAATAGTCAGGATCTTTATCTACAGATGTACTCTCCAGGTTACCTGTGATGATAGCCCTCTAACGTCCTGTTAGAAAAGTCTCCAAGCAGAGATGGCATTACTTCTGAATGCTCATAAACCACACCATGAAATAAAAGCTCTTTGTTGTTTTCAGATTGTGGAGTGAGGTTAATGGGGCCCCACAGATGGTCCCTGCTGGACTCACCTGGAATCTCTCCACAGCCATACCCATTCATCACTATCATTGAGACTTGCACATCTTAATAAAACTATTATAAACATCTAAAATCATGACTTACCTAGAAGTTCACTTGTAACTAATGAAATTAAACAAATGTGTTGCCTTTTGTCATATGTTTCTCTCCTGTGACATTTCAAAATATCACATCTTGATAGATAGTGTGTTTCATCTTGAACAGCTGAACTAATGCTTTGGAAACAGAGTCCCAGAAAAGTGACTTCAACAGAATTGTTACTAAAATTTGCACTCACAACATGAAATAAATTTTCTTCCTATGGAACAATGGTGCCAAGTCCTAGAGTGTTGTTCTTTTTTTGTTAACCTGTGAGTTTCTTTGGGGGTTACTATTGTATGTGTTAAAACTGAAGACAAGGAAAATAATTGGCACATTTGCTAATGAATCCATATTAATAAATAAAGTGTTGACAGCCAATTAATAACTTAAGTATAACATTCTGTCTTGATCATAAGTGGTTTTTATGTGAAAAACTTACTCCTGGTGAATTGAATTATGATTAATTGACAGGGATCACTAAGAGAAAAAACAATAAAACCAAATATATCAAGTAAATGATTGGTATTGACACTAGCAATTTAAATAGTGTGCTAATGAAGACAATAAACCTCTAAGTCCTGTTCAGAGTTCATGTTATCTAGCACCTTTCAATTATCTGAAGATAAACCCAAATCATTGAGGATAAATGGCCACAGACTAGTCACAGTGGAGGTCACACAATTCATTCTCTAAAGCTCATGCATGTTTCTCAAGAGAGTGTCTCTTAAAACACCCCCAAAATTTATTGACTCCTGCTTTAAAGATAATCTACTGCATCAAAGAAGCAGCCAGTGAGGAGAGGGTATTACAAGGCAGCACCATGAGAGTGGCAATAAAGAAAAAGGGCAAAAAGAAGAAAACTGTAACCACAATACTTTTTTAAAAAACAATAAAAGTTTGAGAACAGATGCTCTTACTTTGGGAGAAAACTGTTTCATAACATAATTGAGTGATTCTCATTCATTCCGAGTACCTAAGGGGCGCCATAGAAACTTGTTGGCATCAATGCATTCTGTTTTAAAAGCTATAAAAGTTCCAGTTCCTAGTGGTAGACTGACTTTCTTTCAAATCCCACTGACATGACAGGGAAGAAATTTAAAATGAGACCAAGCCAAAACTGCATGGTGAACGTGAGAAATAGAACCACCAGCAAAGCAAACATGTTGATAGCTTTCTGAAAGATGAAAGGTCTATGGCCTTGAGTTGATGGTAACTCACTGTAGAGGAGGTTACAGCCCAGAACATACTGACAGGGTAAGGCTGCAGCTGCAGAAGGATGTACTTCCCTGCAGAGTCCCAATGAGCTTTCCAAGCCTGAAGGTTACAGGATTGAGGGTTAATTAGGGCAATTAATTGAAAGTCTGTGTCACTTGGACCCTCCCATCTACCATCACTTCATTCAGTTTGAATAACTGACATATGCAGGGTTTGCTGCAATTAATATCTCCCAAAGAAAGTGAATGATTCCTGTAAACAGGGAACTCCTCCCACTGGCCCACTTCCTGCCCTCACATATAAGTGAAGCCTGATCATTGAGGTGTTATCATCAGCAACCCCCGCCACCCCCACATGAAGTCAGGGAGAAACATCATGGGGGAAATGATCTACACAATCTGCTGATGTTAGCCATTCTCATTCTTCACTCAAAAATGTAAACAAGACACAAGAATTGCCAGATATTTGAGAGAAATAAACTTCACATCAATAGCACACAGACACACACAGACACACACACACACACACACAAACACACACAGCCAGAATGAACAAAAGAATATTTCTCCAGAGAAAATAGATCATCCATAAACAGAATATTGTTGTTTAATTTCACTAAATAACTTCAGAGAAATTGGAGAGACTATCAGACCCCAAAACAATAAAAATTACTATTAAAACAATAGTAGTAATCAAAAATTAGAAAGAGTTTTGGAAAATTTTAAATGAGATTGCCAAAGTAAGAGATTTACCTAAAGGAGTGGAAGTTAAAGTGAGGAAATTTCTTGGGATGTTGAACAAGTAAACAAAGTTGTGAAATATCAGACAGAAGTTAAAAGATGTAGAGGATCCATCTCCAAGCCAAACATCTGTCCAAGAGGAATCCTAAAGAAAACATACAAGACATAATCATCAAGGGAACAGAAGGAGAAAGTTTTCCGAAGCTGGTAAAGAGTGATAGGGCCCACTTAGTGCGAAAGGTGATGAATGAAAAGGCACATGGGCAGAACAGTACTTATAAAATGTCAGAACACTGAAAGCAAACCTTAAATGCTTGAGGGAGAATCAAGAAAGAAAAGTAGACAATGGAAAAGATATTAATAACAGTATAAACTAGAAGACAATAGAGCAACATCTTCAATGCCTCTAGAATTAAAAAAAAAAACAAACTGGAGTTGAAGATCTGAATACAACTTTTCATCCCCCCAGAAACTTAGCCACTAATAGCCTACTGATCACTGGAGGCCCTGCCAGTAACGTAAACAGTTGATTAACACATATTTTGTATATGTATAACATACTATGTTCTTACAATAAAGTGAGTTAGAGAAAAGAAAATGTTATTAAGGAAATCATAAGGAGAGAAAATATATTTTCTCTTCATTAAGTGGAAGTGGATCACCATAAAGGTCTTCATCTTTGCCTTCACACTGAGTAGGCTGAGGAGGAGGAGGAAGAGGAGGGGTTGGTCTTACTGTCTCGGGGTAGCGGAGATAGAAAAAATCTGCCTGTAAGTAGACTGTAGTGTTCAAAGGCCAGTTGTAATTTCCTAATCTTCACTATATGCAGCCAAAAGATATGTCTAAATATTTATCGTTCAGAAAACAAGTACATAAGTATATAATACAATTACAGTGACTAAAATTAGAAAATGGCTTGAAGTGGTTTTCTCTGGAATTTGGACTAGGGATTGAGTGACATCAGGACTGAGTTATGTCTCCTTTAAATTTATATGCTGAAGCCCTAACTCCCAATGTGACTGTATTTGGAGATTGGGCCTTTAGGGGAGCAATTAAGGTTAAATGATGTCACAAGGGTTGGGCTTTAAACCAGTAGAATTATCATCCTTAAGAGGATGGATACCCCAATTACCCTGATGTGATTATTACACATTGCATGCCTGTATCAAAATATCACATGTACCCCATAAATATATATACCTGTTATGTACCCATAATAATTGAAAATGAAATTTAAAAAAAAAAAAGAAAGAAGAGTTGTCCCTCCTCCCCACTCCCATGCACACAGCAAGAAGGCAGAGGTCAACAAGTCAAGAAGAGAAGTATCCCCAGAAATCAACCCTCACACAGGACATTGACCTTGAACTTCTAACTTCCAGAACTGTAAGAAAATAAACTTCTGTTGTTGAAGTCAGCCAGGCTGTGGTATTTTGTTATGGCAGCCCAAGCAGACAAATACAAGTAGAAACTTTTCAACTGGTACTCTTCTGTACTGCTGATTTTTAAATATGTACATACCTTTTAAAAATACTGGACTGGAAATTATCATAATAATATTATGTTTTAAATAACAATAAAAGATGTGGCATTTAAATAAATTTGCAGAATGGCTAATTGAGTTATCGTGTATTTAGCGCTCTAGTAGGGAAGGCAGATATCACAGTGATGTGACTTGAATAATAATCAGGAAATTATGAAATTTAGATTTTTTTTGGGATGTGATAAATCTAAGCCAGTGAGTTGGGCTGGTTTTTTTTTTTTTTCCAATAAGTTATTGGAGTGCAGGTGGTATCTAGTTACATGAGTAAGTTCTTTAGTGGTGATTCGTGAGATTTTAGTGCACCTACACTGCACCATATTTGTAGTCTTTTATCCCTCACCCTCCTTCCACTCTTCCCCCCAGTCCCCAAAGTCCATTGTATCACTCTTATGCCTCTGCGTCCGCAGGGCTCAGTTCCCACTTATCAGTGAGAACATACGATGTTTGGTTTTCCATTCCTGAGACACACCACTTAGAATAATAGTCTCCAATTTCATCCAGGTCACTGCAAATGCTGTTAATTCATTGGCTGCATGGTATTCCACCGTATATATGTACCACAGTTTCTTTATCCACTCGTTGATTGATGGGCTTTTGGTTTGCTCCCATGATTTTGCAATTTTGAGTTGTGCTTAAGTCAGTGAGTTTTAAAGTGCTTATCTTGTAGCAACATCTGGTAAGCTGAACATTAAGAAGTTGAAACCCCTATATAATTTACTCCATTGGGCAGCATAGTCATATTCTGTCAGAATACTTGTTTCCCATAAATGCATAGCTATAAGTTGCATAAGGAAAATTAAGCAACTAATTGTTGTTTTTCATATGAATTTAGTAAATAAAAAGTTTTCAACAGAATAGAGAAAAATTTCTTTGTATAAGCAACTTCAAATCTATCACCTTCAATCACTTAGTATAATTTTGAAATTTCTCCTGGAAATTTAGAAATATTTTGGAGTATTCTGTTTCATTTGTTGAAGTATTTTCAATGGAGAGGGCTTAAGAAGGTAATAGCCATCATTATTTAACAGCACACAATTAAAAGTCTATATATATATATATATATATATATCAGTCCTATGCCTGTTGGTCTTAAAAAAACAATAACATGGTTCTTTGTAACCAATTTTGGGGGGATTCAAGTCATGAAGCACTATAGAAACAGCTCCATGGTATGGAAACCATGTAATGATGTATTAATAATTCACCATAATGGGATTTTTATTCTCTATTTTATTTATTTTTTGAGACAGAGTCTCACCGTGTGGCCCAGGCTGGAGGGCAGTGGTGACATCTCTGCTCACTGCAGCCTTGATGTTCCTGGATCAAGCGATCCTCTCACCTCAGCCTCCCAAGTATCTGGGAATACAGGTATACACCACCACTCCTGGCTAATTTTTGTAGAGACAGTGTTTCACCATGTTGCCCTGGGTTCAAGTGATCTGCCTGCCTCAGCCTACCAAAACGCTGGATTACAGGCGTAAGCCACCCTGCCCAGCCTGTAATGGAATTTTTTAAATTTTATATTATTTTAATTGGAAAATCATACTAGATTTACACAGTACAATGTGGTGCTTTGATGTATGTATGCATGTGGAATGGTTAAATCAAGCTAATTAACATATTCATCACTTCACTTACTTGACATTTTTTGTGCTGATACATTTGAAATTTACTCTCTTACCTATTTTGAAATATACAATGCTTTATCATTGACCATAGTTACCCTGCTGTGCTAGAGAGAGCAAAGCATATTTCTCCTGCCTAGCTGAAACTCTGTACCCTTTGACCAGTAACTCCCCATTCCCGCTCCCTCCGCCCTTTCCCCCAGCCTCTGGTAACCATCATTCTAATCTCTACCTGTATCAGATCAACTTTTTTTAGATTCCACATATAAGTGAGGTCATGTGCTATTTGTCTTTCTGTTCTTGGCTTATTTCACTTAGCATAATGTCTTCTAGATTTACTCATGTTGTCTTAAATGACAGGATTTTGCTCTTTTTTAAACCTGAACGGTATTTCACTGAGTAAAGATTAAAGATAGCAAGTGTTGGTGAGGATACAGAGAAAAAGGAACCCTAGTACACTGTTGGTAGGAATGTAAATCAGTACAGTCATTATGGAAAATAGTATGGAGGTTCCCCAAAAAACTAAAAACAAAACTACCTTATGATCCAGTAATCCCACTTCTGGAATATATTGGAAGGACTTGAAATCAGTATGTCAAAGGGGTATCTGCACTCCTATGTTCATTGCAGCATTATTTACAATAATGAGGTTTCAACACAGAATTCTAGTATTTAGGAAATTTGCTGTCAAGGCTGGGCGCAGTGGCTCACGCCTGTAATCCCAGCACTTTGGGAGGCTGAGGCGGGCAGATCACTTGAGGTCAGGAGTTAGAGACCAGCCTGGTCAACATGGTGAAACCCCCGTCTCTACTAAAAATACAAAAAATTAGCCGAGCATGGTAGCACATGCCTATAATCCCACCTACTCAGGAGGCTGAGACACAAGAATAGCTTGAACCTGGGAGGCGGAGGAGGTTCCAGTGAGCCGAGATCGTGCCACTGCACTCTAGCCTGGGCAACAGAGTGAGACTCCATCTGAAAACAATAATAATAATAATAATAATAATAAATAAATAAATAAAAAGAAATTTGCTGTCAAGAGCAGCACTATCTATCTGCCTATTGGAAGAGAAATATTTTGACAAAAATCTCTTCATAACTTATTCCTTCCTGTGACTCAATTTTCTCTTTCACCATAGACACTGCAATTTAAAGATTGACCCCAAGGGCAGCTGCAAAAAGTCCAAGCCTCAATTCTCCAGGAGAATTTTCAAGTTGCTCAGCGAGAGCTATATTAAAGAAATGAGGTAAAAGTTTGAGAAAAACAAGACTAATACCACCTCTGTTTCTTTTTAGCAAATCCCAGGTTTAAATTTTATTACATTCCATTTCAGTTCCCCTGACATCATGTGAAAAAGACCTCTGGAATGATAGAGGACAAATGGAGACACTTACAAACTAGATATTGACACAAGATTTGTAGATCCGTGGGAATATGGAACTCCCGTGATTTGTTATTAATAACGAAGAGAACCATTTCACATTATTCGCTCTCAGATATTTTTCTGATTTCTCAAAGTGTTCTTCAAGCGCTCTGACAGGAAAGAAACTGGGGGAAGTATTAATAGCTTCAGCAAATGTTGGAGAAATGAGATTCCCTGAGCAACCAATGCCATGGTCCGGATGAAAGAGGAGATGCCTGACATCACACCTGTTTTCATCATCTGCAGGCCAACTCTGGCGGAAAGGAAAGAGTGAGCACACACCTTTGGCTCTCAGAGGTCTTCCCAGACATCCAAGTTGCTACTTGATTTCATTTTAATTAGTACAGTTGAACCACTCATGGGAGCAATACTTGGAGAAAGTTGAAGTATTTTCTCCTGCTTCTTTAACTATTTGCCCATCCAGCCTCTTTGGTATCCATCAATTCTCCTCAAACCCACTCACCCTGCAGCCACGCCCTGTATTACATCTGGAAGACACTCAACCTACACCAACGCCTCCATCTTATTCTAATCCCAATATACTTTGTCCAACCTATTCCATTCTGTCCCTGTCCAACTCCTAAAAAGTACAGTTTCTGTGCGCCCATTGCCACCATCAAAAGGGAGAAAAGGGCCAGTGGTGGTGGATGCTGCATCTAGGATATATTGAGAAACTTTTCAAGAATCATCATCATAGATAGGATATGAAACAGAGAATAGGTGCAGAGTATAGTGGTAGGAAAGTTGGAGTGATTCAGGATTTAGAGATGGTAATCACACAGAACCAGAAAGAAACCTGTGGCTGGTGATGCTTTTCATCTGTCCCAGTCAGCTGAAAAGGAAACGTAGGGGCTAAGAATTACATACGTACATAGCTAACTCTTAGAGCAATTGCTTAGCATTATCCACGAGTTCTAGAGAAAGGCTCTATAACTGTTTCGTAAGTTAACAGCGCAACAAAATCAGTGGTTGAAAGAAATGTCCAGAAACATCTAATTCACTTATTTTCTTAAGATTTTATTGAACAAAGCTTCTCAAATATACCTGAGGCAATCTTCACCTTTGTCTTACACAAAGTACTTTTATGTACCTCTCTTAAGATGTACTAAATTAAATAGCAATTAATTGAAAAATGAAGCTCAATTCATTCATTTATTCAAAATCTGAGCACAGAGAGACACCAGCAGGCTGGAAAATCAGTCGATTCTCTAATGTTGGTCTTAATTCCACAGGGATGCTTGGAAACCTCTTTTGAAAAGTCTGCTGAGAACCTGATTACTGTTTCTATGATTCTGCCTTTTCTTCTCTCTTTTTTTTTTTTTTTTTTTAATTTTTTTTGAGACAGAGTCTCACTCTGTCGCCCAGGCTGGAGTGCAGTGGCACGATCTTGGCTCACTGCAAGCTCCGCCTCCCGGGTTCATGCCGTTCTCCTGCCTCAGCCTCCCGAGTAGCTGGGACTACAGGCGCCTGCCACCACGTCCGGCTAATTTTTTGTATTTTTAGTAGAGACGGGGTTTCATCACGTTAGCCAGGATGGTGTCTAGATCTCCTGACCTCGTGATTCGCCCGCCTTGGCCTCCCAAAGTGTGGGATTACAGGGGTGAGCCACCGCGCCCGGCTGATTCTGTCTTTTCAATTACAAAGTCCTCTGAGAGTTGTCAACAAAAGGTTAAATTGAAACTTATAAATTGAATGATTTAACCACTGATTTGACTGGGTGTGGTGGCTCATACCTGTAATCCCAGCACTTTAGGAGGCTGCGGGCAGGCAGATTGCTTGAGTCCAGGAGTTCGAGACCAGCCGAGGCGATATCGCAAAACCCCGTTTCTACAAAAAAAAAAAAATAATAAAATAGAAATAAAAAGCCAGGTGTGGCACTCACATGTAGTCCCAACTAGGAGGCAGAGATTGTAGTGAGCCAAGATGGTGCCACTGCACTCCAGCCTGGGCAACAAAGCAAGACCCTGTCTCTTAAAAAAAAAAAAAAAATGATTTGTTTCCTAGTAACCTATATTTCCTCTGATTGTGCTTGTTCTAAACAAACTAAGAAGGAAAAGGAGGATGAAATGGAGAAACTGGTATTAGTGATAACATACAGAAATATTTTTTAAGGGAAGAATCATTGTCGACTTTGTTGCTAATAAAATTATGGATAAATAAGACTAATGATGATAGCTCTATGGTCAGTAAAATGATACTGAATGCCTCTGTTAGGGGGAAGTTTAATGAAAAGGAAAATCAAGTTATCAGGTCAGCTTCTTTAACAGAAATGGGCCATACAATCCATCACCAAAAAGGCCTTGTAAATTCTAAGGTTGCAAGCAAAACTGTAAATTAAACATTAAAAACTTTTTACAGCTAGTTAGTCTAACTGGATTGGAGTTTTTTTTTTGTTTGTTTTGTTTTGTTTTGTTTTGTTTTGTTTTTTGAGACGGAGTCTTGCTCTGTCACCCAGGCTGGAGTGCAGTGGCCGGATCTCAGCTCACTGCAAGCTCCGCCTCCCGGGTTTACGCCATTCTCCTGCCTCAGCCTCCCGAGTAGCTGGGACTACAGGCGCCCGCCACCGCGCCCGGCTAGTTTTTTTTTTTTTGGTATTTTTAGTAGAGACGGGGTTTCACCGTGTTAGCCAGGATGGTCTCGATCTCCTGACCTCGTGATCCGCCCGCCTCGGCCTCCCAAAGTGCTGGGATTACAGGCTTGAGCCACCGCGCCCGGCCTGGATTGGAGTATTTTTATGTTATGTGTATATAATACACCTACTGTGATTATTGTAGACATTGATGCCCATTTCCTAGTAAAGGGAGTATAGATTTCCCTCTTTGAGGTATTATAAAATAATAAAGTTACTGTAATTGGATTCTCCTTTTTATATGGTGCCCCCAATCAGCATACAAACGTTTTTCTCATGTTCAGAAAAAAAAAAAAAAATCTTGGCTTGATTTCACTCTTCCCCCATTATTTCTTTGGCACCTTTGCAACAAAACTAGAAAAAAAAAAAATGGAGTTATCTTTATTCACTTTTGCAAAGTACTTCCCTTCCGTTCTCTGTTAAATCCATTCTAATTAGTTTTTCAATCCCATAGCTCATGGAAAGTGATCTTATTAAGGGCATCTGTGAATCCATATGGCTAAATCTAATGGTCAGTTTTTAGGCCTTATCTTACTTATCAGCAATACTTGATCCAATTGTTCACTCCCTCCTCATTGACATCCTTTCTTCCCTTGGCTTTGAGGACACAACAGTATCCTGGCTTTCTAGTTACCTCACTGACCACTCCTTCTCAATGGCCTTTGCTGCTTTCTTCTCTTTGCATCAACCTCCTAAAATACTCTGGGATTGAGTCCTTGGTTCTCTTTTGCCTTTTCTATCAACACTTATTCCCTAGGTGATCTCATGCAATCATAAGACTTTGAATGCTATCTACACTCAATGCTTCCCAAAAGTCTTATCTCCAGACCAGACCTTTCTCCAAACTCTGGGCTTGTATATCCATCTGCCTCCTCACCAGCTTCACTTTATTATCCAATAGGAATCTCATAATCAACAAGTCCAAAACCAAACTCCTAGTCTTCTACTCCAAAACTCACTTTGTCTACTGCCTTCTCCATCTTGGTCAATGGCAATACATCCTTCTAAGTGCTCAGACCAAAAATCTTGAAGTCTGCCTTGTTTCTTCTCTTTCTCTCACACTCCACGTCCAAACCATCAACAAATCTTTTTGGCTTAACCTTCAGTATATATTTAGAATATGGCCCCTTCTTACACAAGCACTGCCATTATCCTGGTCTGGATTACCACCATCTCTTTTCTTTGGATTACTAAATAGTCTCCATTGTTCTCCTGTCCCCCTACAATCTATTCACGGGGTTGACAAACTACTCCCCAGTGGCCAGACTGGGTTCACTGCTTGCTTTTGTACATCCTAAAAGCTAAGAATGATTTTATATTTTTAAAACAATTGGAAAAAAAATCAAAATAAAAAATCTTTTGAGGGACATGACAATTATATAAAATTTCAGTGCTCATAAATAAAGTTTTAATGGAACACAACCACACTCATTCATTTACATATTATGCATGGCTACTTTTGTGCTACAATAATTGAATAGTTGTGACAGAAACTGTATAGCCCACAAAGCCTAATCACTCTAGCCCTTTACAGAACAGTTTGCCAACCTCTGGTGTATTCTCAACAGGTCAGTTACAGTGGTTCTCTTAAAACTTAAGTCAGATAAGGTCATTCCTCTGCCCTCCAGTTTTCTCATATCAAAAGTCAAAGTCGGCCGGGCATGGTGGCTCATGCCTGTTATCCCAGCACTTTAGGAGGTCAAGGCAGGCAGATCACTTGAGGCCAGGAGATCAACACCAGCCTGGCCAACATGACAAAAGCCCATCTCTACTAAAAATACAAAAATTAACTGGGCACGGTGGTGGGCACCTGTAGTCCCAGCTACTCCTGAGGCTGAGGCAAGGGAATCTCTTGAACACAGGAGGCGAAGGTTGTAGTGAGCCGAGATTATAAAACTGCACTCCAGCCTGAGTGACAAAGCAAGACTCTGTCTCAAAAACAAAAAGCCAAAGTCTTTAAACAAGACCCATATGATCTGGTCCCAGTTGCCTCTCTCTTTCTTTTTTTTTTTTTTTTTTTAATCCCCTACACATCTTCTCCCTGCTGACTTCTTCTTGATGCTCTGCCTTCCTGCCCTTCTTTGGTCATACTTATGAACTCCCCAACCAGACCTGTGACATTGTCTCATCACTGTCTGGAATGCTTTTCTCCTGGATAGCTGTATGGATAAATCCCTCACCCCCATCAAGCCTTTGTTCAAATGGCACCTTTTAGTGAGGCCTGTCCTGACCACCCTAACTTAAATTTGTTACTTGTTCCATGCTGTATTCCTGGTCCTCTCACCCTGCTCTATTTTCCTCTTTTTTTCTACTGTACTTATCATTTCCTAATATACTGTTTATTTATCATGTTATAATAAACATAATGGGACATAAGCTCCACAATGGCAGACATTTTTGTCAGTTTTATTCACTGGTGCATCCCAAGAGCCTAAAACAATCCCTGGCACATAGTAGGTGCTCAATAAATACGTGCCTGGATTTGAACTGAATTTCTGATATATTATTTTTCATGTCTATGATATGTTTAATTGATGCTGAGCCCTTAAAAATGTATCCTCCCTCAAACCAAACATCATATGTTCTCACTTATAAGTGGGAGCTAAGCTATGAGGATGAAAGGCATAATAATGATATAAAGAACTTTGGGGACTCAGGGGGAAGGGTTGGGAGGTGGGTGAGGGATTAAAGAGTACAACGGGTACAGTGTACACTGCTTGAGTGACGGGTACACAAAGATCTCAGAAATCACCACTAAACAACTTTTCCATGCAACCAAACACTACCTGTTCCCCAAAAACTATTGAAATTTTAAAAAATGTATCCTCTCAAATATAATAGCTTATCCCCGTTAGAGCATGAACATTTGACAATTTTCTGCTTTATGATATAGTCATCCTCTGTAGTTAAAAATTAGACATGGCCTTATATAAATTCTTACAGATCGTAAAAAAGAGTCCACCGTCCATCATTTTCTCTGTAAGAAGCCTATTCATTGAGTCATCAATATTACAGTAAGGAAGCACTTGTGGTTACAAGCTAAAAACTCCTGCAATTCAGTAAAACTCAGTCTCAACTTCCCATTTAAAAGCCCAGAGAACTAGTCATCTACATGCAAGAAAGTGTTTGAATTGAGCATTTGTTTGACTTGTTATTCATTTATTGAGTACCTTCTGCAAGCAGAGCATATACATCAGAATTTTTTTTTTAACTGTGTCCCAGACTTTAAAAAAACTTTGAATCTAGACAGGAAGATAGATGTGTCACTGCAGTATAAAAATCATTGCAGTTTCTGAATGTTACTATAGAGCAGTGTTACTCCATAGAAGTCAATCCTAAGCAAAAAGAACAAAGCTGGAGGCATCACACTACCTGACTTCAAATTACACTGCAAGGCTATTAT
This sequence comes from Macaca nemestrina, assembly GCF_043159975.1. Taxonomy (NCBI): domain Eukaryota; kingdom Metazoa; phylum Chordata; class Mammalia; order Primates; family Cercopithecidae; genus Macaca; species Macaca nemestrina. Next base: position 26,742,543 of record NC_092131.1, on the reverse strand, counting down.
AACCAAAACAGCATGGTACTGGTACATACAAAAACACACATAGATCAATGGAACAAAATAGAGAATCCAGAAATAAAGCCACATACCAACAACCAACTTATCTTCAATAATGCTAACAAGAAGTTACACTGGGCAGAGGACTCTGTTTTCAATAATTGGTAAAGGAAAAATTGGATAACCACATGTGGAAGAATGAAACTTGACCCCTATTTCTCACGCTACAAAAAATATTAAGAAGGATTAAAGACTTAAACATAAAACCTGAAACCATAAAAATCCTAGAACACCTAAGAAAAACTCTTCTAGAAATTGGCCTACACAAAGAATTCATGACTAAGATGTCAAAAGCAAATGTAACAAAAACAGAAAAATGAAACTTAAACTAAAAAGCTTCAGCACAACAAAAGACATAATCAACAGAGTAAATAGTCTACAGAAAGGGAGAAAATATTTGCAAAGCATGCATCCAACAAAGGACTGATACCCAGAACCTACAAGGAAAAACTTAATAAGAAAAAAAGCACTTGTATTACAAACCCAAAACCCCTGCCATTCACTAAAACTCAGTGTCAACTTTCCATTTAAAAGCTCAGAGGTCATTCATATGCAAGAAAAACTGTTGAATTAAGCCTTTTTTTTTTTTTTTTTTTTTGAGACAAGGACTTATTCTGTCACCCACTGCAACCTCCACCTGCCAAGTTCAAGCAATCCTCCCACCTCAACCTCCTAAGCAGCTGGGACTACAGGAGAGCACCACCATGCCTGGCTAATTTTTTGCACTTTTTTGTAGAATGGGGTTTCGCCATGTTGCCCAGGCTGGTCTCAGAACTCCTGACTCAAGCCATCCATCCGCAGCAGCCTCTCAAAGTGCTGGAATTACCGGCATCAGCCACCACGGCCTGCCTGAATTGAGCTTGTTTGGCTCAATTCAACAAGAAAAAAACAAATAACTCCATTTAAAAGTGGGCAAAGGATGGCTAGGCACGGTGGCTCATGCCTGTAATCCCAGCACTTTGGGAGGCCGAGGCAGGTGGATCACCTGAGGTCAGGAGTTCAAGACTAGCCTGGCCAATATGGCGAAACCCCATCTCCACTAAAAATACAAAATTAGCCAGGCATGGTGGTGCACGCCTGTAATCCCAACTTCTCTGGAGGCTGAGGCAGGAGAATCTCTTAGAACCGGGGAGGCGGAGGTTGCAGTGAACCGAATTCATGCCACTGCACTCCAACCTGAGCAACAAAGGAAGACTCTGTCTCAAAAAAAAAAAAAAAAAAAGTAGACAAAGGACGTAAACAATGATGAATAGACATTTCTTCAGACACACAAGCAGCCAACGAACATGAAAAATGCTCAACATCACTAATCATCTGAGAAATGCAAATTAAAGCCACAATGAGATACCATCTCATGCCAGTCATAATGGCTATTAATTTAAAAATCATAAAACAGCTGATGTTGCCAAGGATGTGGAGAAAAGCAAACGCTTATACACTGTTGGTGAGAATACAGAAAAAGTATGGAGACGTCTCAAAGAACTAAAAGTAGAACTACCATTTGACCAACCAATCCCACCTAGTACCTACTCAAAGGAATAGAAATCATTCTATCAAAAAGATGCCTGCACTCTTTGTTTATCACAGCACTATTCACAATAGTGAAGGCATGGAATCACCCTAACTGTCCATCAACAAATGATTGGAGAAAGAAAATATGGTATGCATACATCATGGAATACTATGCGACCCTAAAAAAGAATAAAAGCAGGTCTTTTGCAGCAATATGGATGGAGCTGGAGGCCACCACCCTAAGTGAAATAACTCAGAAACAGAAAGTCAAACATTACATGTTCTCACTTGTAAGTGGGAGCTAAACAAGGGATACACATGGACATATAGAGGGAAATAATAGATACTGGGGAGAGTCGGAGGGGGCAAAGGTCACAAATTACCTATTGGGTACAATGTTCAGTATTCGGGTGATGGGTAGACTAGAAGTGCAAACCTCACAATTATACAATATAACCATGTAACAAAACTGCACATTAATCCTGAATCTATAAGAATAAAAAAAAATTTAAGGCTAAAAGAAAAAAGTGAAAGTTGTTTTAATAATATACTTTAACTCACTATTATAAAATAATATCATTTTGATGTGAAATCAATATGAAAATTATTAATGAGATATTTTACATTCCCTTCTGTTTGCTCAGTCTTGAAAATTCCATGTATACTTAAAACACATGGCAATTTGGAAACTAAATTTTCTTCAGAAATACTTGAGCCATATTCAAAGTTTGTAAAATGTACACTTGAAAAAAAGGACTTACAAACCCAAATTGATCTAAACAGACTTACAAGTTTTTCATAACTGAATTGAGTGTTTTGTTTTGTTTTGTTTTGTTTTTTGAGACAGAGTCTCACTGTGTTGCCCAGGCTGGAGTGCAGTGGCACGATCTCAGCTCACTGCAAGCTCCGCCTCCCGGCTTCACGCCATTCTCCTGCCTCAGCCTCCCGAGTAGCTGGGCCTACAGGCGCCCCCCCACCATGCCCGGCTAATTTTTTGTATTTTTAGTAGAGACGGGATTTCACCGTGTAAGCCAGGAAGGTCTCGATCTCCTGACCTCGTGATCTGCCCACCTCGGCCTCCCAAAGTGCTGGGATTACAGGCCTGTGTGTTTTTTTTAACTTGAAATTCAATTCATAAAAATGAAGTAAAAGTGAAAATTCAGTTTCTCTGTCTCACTACCCACATTTCAGATGTGCCGTAGCCACACATGGCTCACAGATACCATAGTGAATAGCACAAGTTTAGAGCAGGGACTGTCAAATATTTTCTGTAAAGGACTAAAGAGTAAATATTTTGGCCGGGCATGGTGGCTAACACCTGTAATCCCAGCACTTTAGGAGGCCTAGGCGGGTGGACTGCTGGAGCCCAGGAGCTCGCCACCAGCCTGGGCAACACGGTGAAACCCCGTCTCTACTAAAAAATACAAAAAAAAATTAGCTGGGCATGGTGGCCTGTGCCTGTAGTCCCAGCTACTTGGGAGGCTGAGGCAGGAGAATTGCTTGAACCCAGGAGGCAGAGGTTGCAGTGAGCCCGTGCCACTGCACACCAGCCTGGGTGACAGAGAGAGACTCCGTCTCAAAAAAAAAAAAAAAATGTAAATATTTTAGGCTTTGCAAGCCATAGATGTCCCTGCTCTAGAGGATTCTGCTTGAGGGATCAAAGAAATCTTTAAGAAGGTCACCTCTAAGCTGGGATTTTAAAGATGAGTAGGATTTCAAATGTATAAACATAGAAGGGTGCAGGAAAGAGCATTCCATTGAGGCCTGAGCGTGAACAAAATGACAGAAGTGTGAGGGCTGTGGTACTGCTTGGAAAAGGAATCAGCATACAGGATGAGAGGGCTGGAAGGAGGGAAGGCAATGTACCAGTTACTCTCCCTGTGACTGACCCAATTACAGGTATTCTCCAACTTTTCTGCCCTGCAGGGACTGACCACTATAGACTGCATCATGCATGCCCTTTTGTCCTCTGTGTTCCAATGGGTTTGGCCACAGGGGCTCTGGCTTGAGATCAGACTACAAGGGCAGAGACAGGTAGGTGAGCATTTATCCCTGGTTCCCTCCCTGCTTCTTGGCTGCTCCGGCAGTGTTAGCTCCATAGTTACAGGTCCTGTCTTCTGTGACTCCAAGTTCCCTCTGGGGTTCAGTATCATTCCCTGTTTTTTTCTGTTCTTTCAGCTTTAGGAGTGGTAACCGCTTTGCTGTGACTAATTCCTAAGTGTTTCACCATCCCTGATTGGTTCCTGTCACCCCACCCACCTCTTTGTAAATCGTCTGTACGTTTTCCTCAGTTAAACCCTTTGAGGAGACCATTTGTTTTTGGCCAGCCTCTTCACTGACTCAGATAGATTGAAGCTGCATCATCATCTGAGGGTCTCACATGACAGGCTATAAAGTTTGACCTGTATTCAGTAGACAATAGAGAGCATCAAGGCTCTTAGCATAGAGTTGTGTGGGTTGTGCACTGCACAACTATATATGGAAACCCTGGCTCTTAATAGAGAGAGAGAGAGATGATTAAAGAAAATAAAAAAGGAGGAGGGCTTGGGAGGCAGTTCAAGGAGAGAATCAGCATAACCGTGTCATCAGTAGCTGAGAGTATGTCATAGGCACACAGTGCCAGCACTGGGAGGAGTAAGAGTGGCCTGGTCCATTTTAGAGACTACCACAGCTGCTGATAGCTCTGAGTGAAGCAGCTCATATTCTGTGCTATGTTCCAGAGCTGCTCTTTGCAGCAACCAGCGCCGGTTCACTGCAGGGTCCTCCATGACTTCCAGCTTAGAAGCCAGTTGTAACTCAGAGTTCTTCAGCAAACATTTTTCCACTTCATCATTGTGTAATATTAGTGTGTGCTGGTTCCAGAAACCACGTATAAGGAAGACCACACATTTCCTTCACGATATCAAACCCAAGTCCTTTGTAAAGTAATATCTTACAGCAGTGCTCCCCAAATTCGTTCACATCATGGCATTCGGAGAATATAATCATATTGCACACACACTAGGTAAATGAACAAGGGTACTCCCAGCCACAGGTGACAAGTACAGAGGCTCTGGCTTCCCCAGACCTTGGCCAGCTTCCTCAAGGCACACTTGCAACAAACTTGAGACTTAGAGCTCAAGGTGTGAAGTTCTGCCTTAGAGCTCCAACTCCACCTGCACAAGAGTCTCATCCTGGTGGGACTCTCCCATGAACTATCAGTGATCTCGGGCAAGCCCTGGTCCCCCTTTAACATTTGACCCAATTACAGGCATATAACTCATGCCTGTAATCCTAATGCTTTGGAAGGCTGAGAGTGGAGGACCACTTGAGGCCAGGAGTTCAAGGACCGGCCTGAACCAAACAGTAACACCCTGTCTCTACAAATAATAATAATAATAATAATAATAATAAATTTAAGAATTAGCTAAGTGTGGTGGCATGCCCCTGTAGTCCCAGCTATTCAGGAGGCTAAGGCAGGAGGATCGCTTGAGCCCAAGGGTTTGAGGCTGCAGTGAGCCATGATTGTGCCGCTACACTCCAGCCTGGGCCACAGAGGGAGACCCCCGTATCTTTAAAAAAAATTTAAAAACCATTTGACCCAATTACAGGCATATAACTCCTCTCTGATTCTCTGAAGTCACAGCTAGGGTCACAGCTAGCCCATATCGAATCTTTGCACAAATTAGAAAAAGGTGCCCTTGCCCTGGATGGACATTGCCCAGCACCGGGGTACAACAGCCACCAGCTGTGATTAAGAATATTCAAAAACTCATGGGATTCTAGAATAAAGAGGAAGTGACACCACTAAATACTTGGTCTTACAAAATGCCCTTAGTCACACTTGGGGTATTGGGGCCCACATCAAGTTTGCCTCCTTATCTTGCTGGGAACCTTTCTAGCTCTCCTGTGAGTCACTCTGTCCTCATGACTCTTTAGCTGGGAAAGGGACTGTCCTGTCCTGTTGTGATGTGTTTCCAACCTCCAATGTTATACGGGACTTAACATCTGTCTTGGTGATACCCAATATCTCATGGAAGTTTGACCAGTTTTGTGATTTTCTCTCTTGAAGTTTCTACGTGTACTTCTGTATCTGGGCCACCATCAGCCAGTAGCTAGGTTAAATCCCATTAATCCAACAACACAACCCACTAACCATAATATATAGTGTCAGTGCCCTTATCAATGTCAATCCCTTGCCTTCAAAGACTGGCAACAGAGATTAGAAGGAGAAGATTAGAAGTTCAAGTTTTAAAGTTTAGGTACCCTTCTCTTTATGGAGTGTAGTTTCTTGGCCAACCTGAATCTGGGCCTGATTTTGTTAGTAAATCAACAGAGAATTTTAGTTTTTACTTTGTGTAAAGTAAGCGTAAGAGGTTCTCCCATGAGTCAGATACACATGCCTTCACACTAGGATTGAAGTTATTAACATGAATATCGGCCAGTTACATGTTTTATCTACATACGTCTATGTTCTCCCCTGAGACCTAGATAAGTCCAGTTGTTGGGCAGCTGAGCTCTGCAGTAATGGCCCAAAATGGACAGAGCAGACTCATCCTCAAAGTCAAAACATGGCAAGGGACAAACCTTTCTTTTGAATATGAGGCAGGTTAACATGACCTAAAACCAAAGCTCTTCTGTTCTTTGCCAGATAGAAATGACCTTCCTGTGAAGAATTAAAAAAAAAAAAAAAAGAAGCTTAATGAAATACACCTGCGTCATTAGGTGCTTATTACAGACACTTAGTAAATCTGTTAGGTCAGTGAGTGAGGCCAAGAATCTGCCAAACTGAAGGGTCATTGTCAACCAATGGAACAAAACAAATGGAGAAGAAAGAGGAAGAAAGTTAAGTAGTTTTGATCTGAGACATGAGGCACAGCCTCCTTCTTAGAGCTGCTTGAAAACCTATCTTTCTCCTTTTTCCTCTTGCCAGAGACTTAGGGCCCACTCGACATACTCATAGTTGACGATGCCGCACTCTAAATCCTTACCTGAGGAGCAGTGTCTCCCTCTACAGGCAGCACAGCTGAAACACAAGGAAGGCCTCTCTCCGCAGCAGTGCCCCTGTAACTGACATGTCCCTGTACCTCTCAGTCAGCACATTGTGATAATGACTCATTGCTCTGCTCCTGTTTCACAGACCAGGGAATACAAAGACACTGCCAGACAATGTGTGGGCCTGGAACTTGGTCATGCTTCTTTACCTTTTTGCATTGGTCTCTAATGTAGGTAACATGTCATACACATCCATGTTGCTTTGGATTTAACAATGCTTGGGCAAAGGAGATCAGTATACAGATAGGGGACAAGAAGGGTGGTGTCAAAGGGAGGCTAAATCATTGGTTCTGGCTTCATCTAAGGAATTCTTATGAGAAATTGAGGGAGAGACTGTCCTGGGAAGTCTGATGAAACACGTAAGTTAATAGGTTGCAAGAATCATTTCTATCAGCTATGTTTCTTTCCTTACATTTATTTCTGCTCCGTGACTGTTCCCAAGGTGACTTGAAATCAGATGGCCCTATCCTTTTTGAAAAGGATACAACCAGAAAACACCAACTAATGGAATTTTCCACATTCTATGGGTCCCAGCAGCACTTTTTTGTTTTAGTTAAAACTCTCCAAGATTGCTTGTCCCATTTGATGACGGTTAAATTGGAAAGGGTTAGGCCATGTGCAGTGGCTCACGCCTGTAATCCCAGCACTTTGGGAGGCCGAGGTAGGTGGATGACCTGAGGTCAGGATTTTGAAACCAGCCTGGCCAATATGGTGAAACCTTGTCTCTACTAAAAATTTAAAAATTAGCTGGGCATGGGGGCGCTTGCCTGTAGTCCCAATTACTCGGAAGGCTGAGGCAGGAGGATCACTTGAACCCAGGAGGCAGAGGTTGCAGTGACCCAAGATCGTGCCACTGCACTCTAGCCTGGGTGACAGAGTGAGATTCTGTCTCAAAAACAATTTTTTTTTAATTTTAAAAATTAAAAAAGTAAAAAGTTGGTAAGTGGTAGATTGTACCACCTCCCTGCCCTCTCACCATTACAAACTACTCAGGGGACTGAAAACAAGCTTCCCTTTTCAAAAAGGATAGGGCCATCTGATTTCAAGTCACCTTGGGAACAGTCACGGAGTAACAGTAAACGTAAGGAAAGAAACACACCAGACAGAAATGATTCTTGCAGCCTATTAACTTACATGTCTCATCAGACTTCCCAGGACAGTCTCTCCCTCAATTTCTCATAAGAATTCCTTAGATGAAGCCAGAACCAATGATTTAGCCTCCCTTTGACACCACCCTTCTTGTCCCCCATCTGTGTATTGACCTCCTTTGCCCAACCGTTGTTAAATCCAAAGCAACATTATTCTAGGAGGTGCTGTCACCACCCGTGAGAGTAGGCAGACGTGAAGAGTTGCTCTACATCTGCTTTGCTGGATAGCCTTCTTCATTTATGAAAGCTCAAAGTCAGAGTTCAAAGTTCATAGGTAGAAGAACTTAGCACTGCCAACATCCAAGTGCACTCCCCAGGCCACATGGAGGAGCATAAAGTGTTTGTAAATGGTTCGGTCTCTATTAAAGAATGTTATCTGTTTAAATGCAGAGTGGAAAATGATACAAACTTATGGGTGAATTAAATTTAAAAGACAAAATGTTGACAAACTTCTTCAACTAAAATAATGCAACATTTATTCTCTTCTCATCATATAAATAAGAAGCAAGCTGCACATTAAAAATACATATCTATGAGGCCAGACACAGTGGCTCACAGAGGCCTGTCATCCCAGTGCTTTGGGAGGCCAAGATGGAAGGGTCACTTGAGGCCAGGAGTTCGAGACCAGCCTGGACAATGTAGGGAGACCCCATCTCTACAAAACATAAAAAATATATGAATTGTTCAAGTATATAAATAAATGAGATAATGTTTAGGCCACAGGGCTCATGCTGATAGCTATCAAGAATTCACAGAAGGCCGGGCGCGGTGGCTCAAGCCTGTAATCCCAGCACTTTGGGAGGCTGAGACGGGCGGATCACTAGGTCAGGAGATCGAGACCATCCTGGCTAACACGGTGAAACCCCGTCTCTACTAAAAAATACAAAAAACTAGCCGGGCGAGGTGGCGGGCGCCTGTAGTCCCAGCTACTAGGAGGCTGAGACAGGAGAATGGCCCGAACCCGGGAGGCGGAGCTTGCAGTGAGCTGAGATCCGGCCACTGCACTCCAGCCTGGGCGACAGAGCGAGACTCCGTCTCAAAAAAAAAAAAAAAAAAAAAAAGAATTCACAGAAGTAATTAACTTGGAAAAACCATCAATGATCAATTATAAATGTGACCATGGCTTATTTTATCATTCATGTTATCTTTTTCATACTTTTCATACTTACAAAACAAAATCATGATTAGCACTCTCTCTCTTTTTTTTTTTTTTTTTTTTTTTGAGATGGAGTCTCGCTTTGTCGCCCAGGCTGGAGTTCAGTGGCGCAATCTCAGCTCACTGCAAGCTCCTTCTCCTGGGTTCATGCCATTCTCCTGTCTCAGCCTCCCAAGTAGCTGGGACTACAGGTGCCCACCACCACGTCCAGCTAATTTTTTTGTATTTTTAGTAGAGACGGGGTTTCACCATGTTAGCCAGGATGGTCTCGATCTCCTGACCTCGTAATCTACCCACCTCAGCCTCCCAAAGTGCTGGGATTACAGGCGTGAGCCAACACACCTGGCCAATTAGCTCTCTGATAGCAAACACCAGCATGTATACTCACCAAACCCATTTTCCCTACATCCTGGGCACACACCTACATATTCATTCCCCAGCTTCCCTTTCAAGGAGTGTCACATCCAGGCCCTTAAGACTTCTCACACAATCCTCTTGTGCTTTCCATCTTCCATATCTGCCAGACAGATGCAAAGGATCCCAGAGAGAGGGGAAAAAGAGTATCTGAAGACGCAGGGAAAAATAAATCACTAGATGGAAGAAACCTGTGTCTCTGAATTACTGCATGGAGAAGAGCCATCCATACCAACCAGCATTGTCCTGTGACATGCAGAAGAAGCAGACATTTGTTGAGTTAAGCCACTGAAATTTGAAGTTAAATACATATTACCTAAGTTTACCTTCCTGAACTCATTCACAGTCTTACATTGTATTCTTTCCTTTTACTTCAGAAGTTGAGCAACTATGGACAATTCATGTTTATTTTTTCCATAGTTAGAGCATACTTTAGCTCTTTGTCAATGTTACTTGACTTTCTTCTGTGTCAAAACAACTTGACCGCAGATAAGTAAGACAGCTGTGCAACCATCTTTTACACAGTCCTTTAGGCAATCATGCTATCTCACAGTGCTAAGATGGAATAAAATACATAAAACCCAAATATTAAATCACTGAGAGAAATCTTTAAAATAGTCCTAGATTCCTTCTTTTTAATAATTCCACGATGGCTGGGTGTGGTGGCACACACCTGTAATCCCAGCACTTTGGGAGGCTAAGGCAAGTGGATTACTTGAGACCAGGAGTTAGAGATCAGCGTGGCCAACTTGCCAAAACCCCATCCCTACTAAAGATGCAAAAATTAACCGTGTGTGGTCATGCGAGGCTGTAATCCCAGCTATTCGGGAGGCTGAGGTGGGAGAATTGCTTGAACCCAGGAGGCGGAGGTTGCAGTGAGCCAGGATTGTGCCACTGCACTCCAGAGCAAGACTTTGTCTCAAAACAACAACAAAAAAATAATAATTATTATAATTCTATGATGGCCATTTCATGAAAAAATAGAATTTATCTTCCTGTAATACACATTACTGTCAATAAACATGCCCAAATTACACAGGAAATCACTGTTAATGCCTAATGTACAAGAAAAGACAATAAAGAACCTTCAAAACACTTTTTTCTTAAAAGAAATAATTCTAACATATTTGACACCTGTATTAATGCTATCTCACTAATAAAATTATGAGAATTACCTGGACTAGGTCGGGCACAGTGGCCCTCGCCTATAATCCCAGCACTTTGGAATGCCAAAGCAGGTGGATCACCTGAGGTCAGGAGACCAGCCTGGCCAACAGGGTGAAACCCCATCTCTGCTAAAAATACAAAAATACAAAATTAGCAGGGTGTGGTGGCGCATGCCTGTGGTCCCAGCTACTCAGGAGGCTGAGACAGGAGAATCACTTGAACCTGGGAGGCGGAGGTTGCAGTGAGCCGAGGTTGCATCACTGCATTCCAGCCTGGGCGAGACAGAGCGAGACTCCATCAAAAAAAAAAAAAAAAAAAAAGGAATTACCTGGACTAAATCAAGCCCAATTACTGGGACTAAATCAATGAATACAAGTCAAAATGCATAAAGAGAAAGGAACACAGTCTTTGTCAGCTATAGATTTCCACCAGTGCAGGATAAAACAACATAAATGAAATAAGCAAAGTGTGCATTTTCCAAGTAGAATCAACTTGGGTTAGGAGAGTAATAATAGTGGCATCAACAAAGAACATTTTTGGCATCGTTTTTTGAGTTTTTGTTCTATCCGTATATGTAAGGAAGTTTTATTGGGTCATTCCTCTGAAGAGAGACAACTAAACTGAAATAAAAGCTTAATGATGTCTTTGTTTATTTAAAGGATACTGTGATGCTGTTATTATTGTGTGTTTGTGGTTTTACATAGGTTTCCATTCATGTTCCTGGCTCATAACTCCAATAGCTCTTGGTATAATGTTGGAGCACTTTAGGGCTCAGAAGCAGGCCTGAGAAAACAGAATCTCTCTCTGCTCCCCTCCTGCCCTCCTTGCACCTGCTCCTTTTTCTCCCCAAGTGAGGAATCTTCCTTGTCTTTCTATCTTGGCGCTGGCCATAAAGGAATTATCTGACCTACCTTGTCTGACTTGGGACGTAAGACCCTCATTTCAGAAGACCCTCATTTCAGACCCATTTTCTTGCCCCATATCCTAAAAGAAGGAGTCCTACACAGAGGGGCCAAAAGGAATCTGAACAGACAGGCCTTACTGGGTTTCCCCTCTCAGTCTATGAGTATTAGACCATACTCTTTTTGTCCAGTTACATTTCTACACAGTTGTCAGTCATGCCTATTCAATGATGTTTCCACGAAAGGCTCAAGCAAGAGACCAAGGTTCAGAGAGTTTCTGGATAGCTGAACACATGGAGGTCCCTAAAGGGTGGCATAGCCAGGGAGGTCATGGAAGCTCCATGCCCCTTCTCCCCTACCTTGCCTTTGCCTCTCTTCATCTGTATCATTTCTAACATCTTTTATAACAAACCAGTAATCATAAGTGTTTCCCTGGGTTATTTGATCCACTCCAGCAAATTAATTGAACCCAAAGAAGGAGTTATGAAAACCCCAACTTGAAGCTGATTGGTCAGAAATTCTGGAGGCCTGGAGTTGCAACTGACATGTGAAGTAGGGGCAGTCTTGTGGGAATGAATCCTCAACCTGTGGGATCTGATGCTATCTACGGGTAAACTGCAACAGAATTGTAGAATTTGTTGCTTGCTTAGTGGCAGGAAGAACACCTCCAGCCCAATTTGGTCACAGACATCTTTTGTGTTTATTGTTGTTGAGAGAGAATGGAAAAAACACTTTGAGTTTGAGTGTGTTTTTTTTCCACAGAGGTCCTTATTGTCTACAATTCATGAAGAAATTTAATGTCGTTATATGTTATATTTGTTTCACTGTCTTTTAAAACTTACCACTCTAATTTTTCTCTTACAGTCAATATTTTGACCTGTTCATGCTTACCAATTTCTTTGTTTTCCATTTCTTCTTTCGTCCCCTTTTGAATTTCCATAATCTTTTTTCTAACGTTTATTGTTTACTAGGTTTTTCTGCCTGGCTAGGACTTGTAAATAATAAACACTTTTAGTTTGTATTTTAAAATATCTTTATTTCATCCGACTGAAATAATATTTTTAGCTGAGTCTAGGTTCCTAGATTGAATTATTTCCCCTTAGCACTCTGAATACACTAACAAGGCCTTTATCCTCATTTTTAATGAGGAACCTGCTCTTAGTGGGTAAGTAGTCATCTCTCTCAGGGCCTTTCAGGGAAGGGTGTGGCCTGTCTGCAAGCCTTAGCCTCCGCGGAGAGAGCCCCACAGTTCCGAACACCCAACAAAGGAAACGTAAGTGCAGCTCCAGTAATTGGAGGGGGCTCCTCTAAGGGCCAGGAGAGGACTTGGCAAAAGGATCATCTCTCCCCTGAATATAGAGCATGGCTGTGAATACAAAATACCAAAGCGCCAGCGCTGAATGAGAGCCTGCTGGCCATTACACTTAAGCGCCCTCTACTGGTTTGCAGCCGAAATTACAATGCCAAAAATACTACCCAGAGCAAGAATCTAGCCACAAATAAAGATCCCATACAGAGCCTTGGCCCTCTGAGTGTATCCAGAAATGAAGCCAATTGACTCTACTCAGTATATATCACAGTTAAACCCTCAAGGTAAATGAATAATATAAAAACAAGAAGACAGAGGTACACCAGCCCTCTCAGAAGAGTCAGCACAAGAACTCTGGCACTTCAAAACATCAGAATATCCCCTCACCTCCAAATAAGCACACTAGACCCCCAGCAAGAAACAAAATGTCTGGAATGACAGACATAGAATTCAGAGTCTGGATGCCAAAGAAGCTTATCAAGATTCAAGAGAAAGTAGAAACCCAATCCAAGGAATCCAGTAAAAATGACCTAAGAATTGAAAGACAAAATAGCCATTTTTAAAAAGAACCAAACTGAACTGGAGTTTAAAAATTCACTATAAAATTTTCATAATAGTGTTGGAAGCATTAACAGAGGAATAGATCAAGCTGTGGAATCTCAGAGCTCAAAAACTGATTATTTAAATCAACTCAATCAGACAAAAATAAAGAAAACATTTTTTAAAAATATACAAATCTGCAGAGAAGTATGGCATAATGTACGACTCATTGGCATTCTTGAGAGAGAAGGAGAGAGAGTAAGCAGCTTGGAAAACATATTTGAGGACATAGTCGATGGAAAGTTTCCCAATCTCGCTAGAGAGGTTGAGATGCAAATTCAAGAAATACAGAGAACCCCTGTGAGATACAAGATGAGCCTCCCTAAGGCATGCTATCATATTCACCAAGGTTAGTATTAAAGAAAAAACCTTAAAGGCAGCTAGAGAAAAGAGTCAGGTCACTTACAAAGGGAATCCCATCAGGCTAGCAGTGGACCTCTCAGCAGAAACATCACAAGCCAGATAAAACTGGGGACCTATTTTTATCATCCAAAAACAAAAGAAATTCTAACCATGAATTTAATATCCTGCCAAACTAAGCTTCAGGAGCAAAAGAGAAATAAAATTATTTCCATATAAGCAAATGCTAAAGGAATGCATTAGCACTAGACCAACCTTACACGAAGTCCTAGGGAGTGGTAAACATGGAAATGAAAGAACACCTGCTATCACAAAAACACACTTAAGCATATAACCCAAAGACACTATAAAGCCACTACACAATCAAATGTACAAAACACCCAGCTAACAACACGATGACAGATGTTGTTAACATATCAGTGCTAACCTTGAATGTAAATGGTCTAAATGCCCCATCCAAAAGGCATTGACTGGCAAGTTGGAAAAAAGACAAGACTCAAATGCCTGTTGTCTTCAAGAGATTCATCTTCCATGTGATGACATCGAGAAGCTCAAAGTAAAGAGATGGAAAAAGATATATCATGCAAATGGGAAACAAAAAAGGGCAGAAGTTGCTATTCTTACATCAGATAAAACAGACTTTAAAACAACAACAATCAAGAAGAAGAACAACAAAGAGCATTACATAATGATGAAGGGTTCAATTCAACAAGAAGATTTAACTATCCTAGACATATATGCACCCAGCATTGGAGCACACAGATTCATAAAACAAGATCTTCTTGACCTACAAAAAGACTTAGATAGCCACACAATGATAGTGGGAGGCTTCAATACCTCTCTGACAGCATTAGACAGATTATTAAGGCAGAAAACTAACAAAGAAATTCTGAACTTAAACTCAACACTTGAACAATTTGACCTAATAGACATCTACAGAATGCTCTACTGTACGACTAAAGAATATAAATTATTCTCATATCCACATATAATATATTCCAAGATCAACCATGTGCTCAGCAATTAAGCAATAAATTTTTTTTAAAAATTGAAATCATACCAACCATACTCTCTAACCACAGTGCAAGAAAAATAGAAATCAATACCAAGAAGATCTTTCAAAACTACACAAATTATATGAACAACTTGTTTCTGAATGACTCTTGGGTGAAGAATGAAATTAAGGCAGAAATAAAAAAATATATATTCAAAACTAATTAAAACTTACCAAAATCTTTAGGCTATGACTAAAGCGGTGTTAAGAGGAAAGTTTATAGCCCCAAATGCCTATATCAGTAAGTTAGAAAGATCTCAAATTAACAGTCTAACACTGTACCTGAAGAAACTAGAGCAAAAAAGAGCAAACCAACCCCAAAGCTAGCAGAAGAAAAAAAAATAACTAAATCATAAAACAACTGAACAAAATTGAGGCACAAAAATGCATTCAAAAGATCAATAAAAGCAAAAGTTGGCTTCTCAAAAGAATAAATAAGACCAATAGACTGCTAACTAGACTAACAACCAAAAAAGAATTCAAAGAAACACAATACAAAATGATTAAAATGGCATTACAACGAATCCCACAGAAATATAAAAGATCCTCAGACTATTATGAACACCTCTATGCACACAAATTAGAAAATCCAGAGGAAATGTAGAAATTCCTGGAAACACACAACATCCTAAGATTGAACCAGGAAGAAAGCAAAAAACATGGACAGATCAATAACAAGTTCCAAAATTGAATCAGCAGTTTAAAAAAGTACCTACTAACAGAAACAAACAAACAAACAAAAAGCCCTGGATTAGATGGATTCACAACTGAGTTCTACCAGATGTATAAAGAACTAGTACCAATCCTTTTGAAACTATTCCAAAAAATCAAGAAAGGCCTCCTCCTTAATTTATTCTACAAAGCCAGCATCATCCTGATACCAAAATCTGGCACTGACCCAACAACAAAAAAAAGTAACCTCAGGCCAATATTCCTGATGAACACAGAAACAAAAATTCTCAACAAAATACTAGTAAACCATATCCACCAGCACATCAAAAGTTAATTCACCACCACAAAGTAGGCTTTATTTCTGAGACGCAAGGCTGTTTCAACATATGCAAATCAATAAATGTGATTCACCACATAAAACCATATGATCACCTAAATAGATGAAAATAAAGCTTCTGATAAAATTCAGTATCCCTTCATGATAAAAACAAAAACAAACAAACAAACAAAACCTCCTCAACAAACTTAGCATCAAATGAACATAATCCGCAGCCAACATTATACTGAACAGGCAAAGGCTGGTTCCCCTTGAGAACCAGCATAAGACAAGGATGCCCACTCTTAAACACCTATTCAACATAGTTTTGGAAGTCCTAAGCAGAGCAATCAGGCAAGAGAAAAAAAAAAAACAGGACATCCAAACAGGAGAAGAAAAAGCCAAACTATTTCTCTCCACTAACGATATGATTCTATACCTAGAAAACCCTAAAGACTGCCAAAAGGTCCCTGGAACTGATAAACAATTTCAGCAAAGTTTCAGAACAAAAATCAATGCACAAAAATTAGTAGTAGCATTTATATACCAATAACATTCTAGCTGAGAACCAAATCAAGAACACAATCTCATTTACAATAGCCACACACAGAAAAGAAATGCCTAGGAATAAATCTACCCCAGGAGCTGAAAGATCTCTACAAGGAGAACTATAAAATACTGCTGAAAGAAATCAGAGATGACACAAATAAATGGAGAAACATTCCATGTTCATGGGTTGTAACAATCAATATTATTAAAATGGCCATACTGCCTAAAGCAATTTACAGATTCAGTGTTATTTCTATCAAACTATCAATATCATTTTTCACAAAATTAGAAAAAGCTATCCTAAAATTTATGTGGAACTAAAAAAGAGGCTGAATAGCCAAAGCAATCCTAAGCAAAAAGAACAAAACTAGAGATATCACATTACTTGACTTCAAACTATACTACAAGGATACAGTAACCAAAACAGCATGGCATTAGTACAAAAACAGACACATAGACCGGTGGAACAGAATAGAGAACCCAGAAATAAAGCGACACCCAACCACTGGATCTTCAACAAACTGAAAAAAATAAGCAATGAGGAAAAGAATCTCTTTCAATAAATAGTGCTGGGATACTGGCTATCCATATGCAGAAGAATGAAACTGGACTCCTACCTATCACTATACACAAAAATTAAAAAGATTTAAATGTCAGACCTCAAAATCTATTGGGGGAGCCCATCCCCGATAGTTAACATGGCATGGGTTCTTTTCTATTTCCCTAAGCGTCAGCTGGTCTGAAAAATAAAGGGAAAGAGTACAAAAGAGATAAATTTTAAAGCTGGTTGTCCGGGGGAGACATCACATGTCGGCAGTTTCTGTGATGCTCCCTGAGCCATAAAACCAGCAAGTTTTTATTAGTGATTTTCAAAAGGGGAGGGAGTGCATGAATAGGGTGTGGGTCACAGAGATCACATGCTTCACAAGGTAATAAAATATCACAAAGCAAATGGAGGCAGAGCGAGATCACAGAACCACAGGACAGGGCGAAATTAAAATTGCTAATGAAGTTTCGGGCATGCATTGTCATTGATAACATCTTATCAGGAGACAGGGTTTGACAGCAGACAACCTGTCTGGCCAAAGTTTATTAGGCGGGAATTTCCTTGTCCTAATAAGCCTAGGAAAGCAACAGGAGACCGGGGCTTATTTCATCCCTTCGGCTTCGACCATAAAAGACAGCCACCCCTAAAGTGGCCATTTCAGAGGCCCACCCTCAGAGGCCATTCTCTCTCAGGATGTTCCTTGCTGAGAAAAAGAATTCAGCGATATTTATCTCTCCTATTTGCTTTTGAAAGAAGAGAAATATGGCTCTGTTCCGTCCAGCTCACCAGCAGTCAGAGTTTAAGGTTATCTCTCTTGTTCCCTGAACATTGCTGTTATCCTGTTCTTTTCTCAAGGGGCCCAGATTTCATATTGTTCAAACACACGTGCTCTACAAGCAATCTGTGCAGTTAATGCAATCATCACAGGATCCTGAGTCAACATACATCCTTCTCAGCTTACAAAGATGACAGTATAAGAGATTCAAGTAAAGACAAGCATAAGAAATCACAAGGGTATTGATTGGGGAAGTGATAAGTGTCCATGAAATCTTCACAATTTATGTTCAGAGATTGCAGTAAAGGCAGGCATAAGAAATTATAAAAGTATTAATTTGGGGAACTAATAATTGTCCATGAAATCTTTACAATTTATGTTCTTCTGCCATGGCTTCAGCTGGTCCCTCCATTCGGGGTCCCTGACTTCCCACAACAAAAATCCTATAAAAACATCCTACAAGAAAACCTAGGAAATACCCTTGTTGACATTGGCCTTGGCAAAGAATGTGTGGCTTAGTCCCCAAAAGCAACTGCAACAAAAACAAATGTTGGTGAGACTTAATTAAAGAACTTCCGCACAACAAGAGGAACTACCAAAAATGTAAACAGATAACCTACAAAATGGGAGAAAATATTTGTAAACTATGCATCTGACCAAGGTCAAATATCCAGAATCTATAAGGAATTTAAACAGTTGAACAAACAAAAAACAAATAACCTCATTAGAATGTGGGCAAGGACATGAACAGAAACTTCTCAAAAGGAGACTCACAAGCAGCCAAGAAACATATGAAAAAATGGTCATCATTAATCATCAGAGAAATGCAAATCAAAACCACAATGAGATACAATCTCACAACAGTCAGAATGGCAAAATCAAAACCACAATGAGATACTATCTCACAATAGTCAGAATGGCTTTATTAAAAAGTCAAAAAATAACAGATGTGGACCAAGCTGTTGGGGGCGTGGGGGAAGGGACATTTATACACCGTTGGAGGGAAAGTAACTTGGCCCAGCTAATGCAGAGAGCAGTTTGGAGATTTCTCAAAGAACTAAAAGTTGAGCTACTAATCAACCTAGCAATCCCATTACTTGGTATATACTCAAAGAAAAACAAATTGTTCTACCAAAAGGACACCTGTGTGTTCATTGCAACACAACAGAAAAAACATGGAATCAACCCAGGTGCCCACCAACAGTGGACTGGATAAAGAAAATGTGGTACATACACACCATGGAATACAATGCAGTGATAAAAAAGAATGAAATCCAGCCGGGTGCGGTGGCTCATGCCTGTAATCCCAGCACTTTGAGAGGCCAAGGCGGGTGGATCACGAGCTCAGGAGATTGAGACCATCCTGGCTAACACAGTGAAACCCTGTCTCTATTAAAAATACAAAAAAAAAAATTCGCCGAGCATGGTGGCAGGTGCCTATAATCCAGCTACTCGGGAGGCTGAGGCAGGAGAATGCCGTGAACCCGAGAGGTGGAGCTTGCAGTGAGCCAAGATGGTGCCACTGCACTCCAGCCTGGGCGACAGAGCGAGATTCCGTCTAAAAAAAAAAAAAAAAAAAGAATGAAATCCTGTGAATTAATGCAGAAGCAGAAAACCAAATACCACGTTTTCTCACTTGTAAGTGGGAGCCAAACATTGGGTATGCATGAACATAAAATGGGAACAACGGATACTGAGGATTACTAGAATGGGGAGAGAAGGACAGGGGCATGGGTTGAAAAACTACCTGTTGGATACTCTGCTCATTACCAGGGTGATGGCTTCAGTCATACCACAAACCTCAGCATCACACAATATAATACCTCTGTAACAACCCTGTACATGAACCTGATGATCCTAAAATAAAAGTTGAAAAAGTAAAAAGAAAAATCATGATTAATCTCTCTTCAAATATTGCCTTTCTTTTATCTTTTTCTATGGGAACTTCTAATTAATGTGTGATTGCCTTCCTTACTGTAATCACCATGCAGCAACCTCTCCTCCTTTTAAATCTTTACTTATTTGTGCTGTATTTTAGGTAATTTCCTTAAGACTAACTCTCAGTTCACTAATTCTCTTTTCAGTTCTGAGTAATCTGTTGCTTAACACAGGACTTTGCTGTTGTTGTTGATTTTAAAGACGTAGATTTTCAGGTCTTTATTAGGGTTCTCAGAGAAACAAAACTAATAGAATATACATATATGGAACTTAATTGAACAAGCAAAAAAACAAATAACCCCATTAAAAGGTGGGCAAAGGACATGGACATTTCTCAAAAGACTAACAAGAGACCAACGAACATATGAAAAGTGCTCATCATCACCAATCAGCAGAGAAATGCAAATCAAAACCACAATGAGATACCTCCTCACAACACTCAGAATGGTTTTTGTTAAGAAGTCAAAAAATAACAGATGTTGGTGAAGCTGTGGAGAAAAGGTACACTTATACACTGTTGGGAGAAATTTAAATTGGTCCAACCACTGGATCAATCACATATACAGACAGAAAGAGGGAGAGAAAGATAATCGGTTTATTATGAAAATTGGCTCATGCAATTATGGGGACTGAGAAGTCTCACAGTATGTTGTCTGCAAACTGGAGAACCAGGAAAGATAATGGTGGAATTGAGTCTGAGTCCAGAAGCCTGAAAACTGGATAAACCAATGGTATAATTCCCAGAGTCTGAAGGCTCAAGAACCGGGAGCTTTGATGTTCAGGGGCAAAAGATGAATATTTTATTTAGCTCAAGATGAGAGAGAGAATTTGCCCCTCCTCTGTCTCCTTATTCTATATGAGACCTCCTCTTCATCCTGTAAGTTTCACCTTAAATGTTATCTCTTCAGAAAAGACTTCGTCAGCCACATTTCCTGGAGTAGTACTCACTCCCTTGTACACTGTATATTTCATTGTCCTTCTCTGGTCTCAATTGCACTTATCATTTATGTATTTATCTACTTATTTAATTTTAAATTTTTACTTACTAATCATTTGTCTTTCCCAACTAGAATGTAAGCTCTGTGAGAGCAGGGGCTTGGTCTGTTATGCTCTCCACCATATCCCTAGCACCTAGAATAGTGTCTGTCACATTGTAGGCTCTTGGTAATTTGGATACACTGAATTGGCAAATGAATGAATGAGTGAATAAAAGAAACTGCAACTACTTTTGCTTTACATGTTCTTTCCCTGATGTGGTCCTCGTCAAGTTGACAATAATGGCGTGTACCCTGCCTTCTTTGGGTAGAGGTAGGCATGTGACCCAACTTGGGACAATTCTTGGTATGGTTTGGTTCTGTGTCTCCACCCAAATCTCACATGTAATTGTAATCCCCATGTGTCAGGAGAGGGGCCTGGTGGGAGATGATTGGATCATAGGGGCGGATTTCCCCCTTGTTGTTCTCATGATAGTGAGTTCTCACGAGATCTCATGGTTTAAAAGTATAGCACAATCAACCCAAATGCCCATCAATGATAGCCTGGGTAAAGCAAATGTGAGATATATATATATATATATATATATATATATATATATATATATACACACACACACACACACACACATACACACATATATACACACACACCCCCCAGAATACTATGCAGCCATAAAAAGGATGAGATCATGTCCTTTGCAGGAAGGACATAAGCTGGAAGCCATTATCCTCAGCAAACTAATGTGGGAACAGAAAACCAAACTCTGCTTAGTCTCGCTTATAAAGGGGAGCTGAACAATGAGAACACATGGAAACATGGGAAGGGAACAACACATACTGGGGCCTGCCAGGGGAAGGCAGGAGGGTGAGCATTAGGGAAAAGAGCTAATGCATGTTAGGCTTAATACCTAGGCAATGGGTTGACAGGTGCAGCAAACCACCATGGCACACGTTTGCCTATGTAACAAACCTGCACATCCTGCACGTGTACCCCGGAACTTAAAAATAAATAATAAAATAAAATAAGTGTGGCACTGCCCACTTCGCTCTCGCTCTCTCCTTTTCCACCATAGTAAGATGCACCTTGCTCAATTGTAAGTTTCCTGAGGCCTCCCCAGCCATGCAGAACTGTGGGTCAATTAAATCTCTTTTCTTTATAAATTACTCTGTCTCAGGTAGTTCTTTATAACAGTGTGATAATGGACTAATACAATTATGAACCTACACTCTTTTGAATACAGTGATTAGTCCAAGGATTGTCCACAGGTCCAAGCCAGGCCAATTGGTGTACTTCAACAAAAGTTTCAAAATAGAAAATTAAAATAAGAAATTCTCGTGGCTCACAAACTTTAAGGATATGTATGTAGGGTCATGGGTAGCCACCATCTTCTTTTGAAGCATTAAGGGTCTGTCAAGGGTAGACAAATGTGAGATTAAAACTTAAAGTGAAGCTGGGCTAAGAGATGTAGCTAGAAAGAGCGCCTTGATAACTTCAGTTAAACCTGGTTTCCAGTCTTGCTTGAAACTGGTATTGCAGTTCAGTGAGTCACTACATTTCTATTTTTGCTCAAGCCAGATTGAGTTGGGTTCCTGTACCATGAAACTAAGAGTCCTGACTATGAGTAGGTGCTTCACAGTTGGGTTCCTGTACCATGAAACTAAGAGTCCTGACGATGAGTAGGTGCTTCACACAGGTAACTCCCAAGCTTTCTGCTCCTCTCTGCCAAATGAAAGACTAAAGTATAGCAACACCAAGCAACAGCCATGGCATTTGGCAGTTCTGCCATCCTGGAGTGCAGTTCAAAAACTGAGCTTGAGAGAGGACAGCTACAAGTCTACTCCCTGTTTCAGAGCAGCTGCATGCTGCTGAGAGGTCCTGCTGCAGTTCCCTTTCTTTCACTCCTCATTAAGCAACAAGGAGCAAGGCTGATGGCCAATGGAGGGTAGCTTTTCTTTCTTCCACCCCAGACCCACTCTGAAAAAGATCCCTTGTTCCAGATCAGATCATTAATAGCACTGGCAATGGCTATGACCCTTCCTCCCTTTCCACCATCCCCACTCCTCCTCCCAATGTCCAGGTCCGGATGAGAAGCAAATTGAAATCTTATGCCAAATCACAGAGCTGTGGCTGGCTTCCTTATTCTACTCCTTTATGAAAAGAAATAGCAATGATATCAGTAGGGTTGGTTGTGCCTGGCTGGTTGCAAAACAAAACCTTTTCTGCCAAGGCCAGAGTCAGAACAATTCTTAATGAGTACTTTAAAGCTCAAAAGAGAAACTTAGCAAAAGGCGGCAAAATGTTCAGCAAAATTCATACAAGAGAGGTGAAGTCCTTATCTCTCCACTTAGCACTTGACTGGGCCACCTGGCCTCTCACTCTAATTCATCATTTTCTTGAATATGCTTATAACCTGTCAGGGATCTATTCCTTTCCCTTAAACTTCCTCGCTTAGGGACAGCATCTCCCTCCAGAGTTCTCACCTTCTCCCCATGTGTTCCCTTAAGTCCAGGGTTCATCAGAAAAAAAAGACCTCCTCATATGCAGTGAAGCCATTCCCGTTCATAAACTTGATTTCTGTTGCTAAGACCTAGGGGCAAGAAAATACAGAAATTGAGCAGCTTCTGAAGTCTAACCAGTTCTCAGAACCAAGTAGTGAAGAGAAGACTGAGAACCAAAATTTATTCTATTGTTTTAAGCCACCCAGTTTGTGGTCATTTGTTATGGCAACCATAGGAAACTAATGCACTAGGCCATGGCACGCCTGCTGTGTGCTTAAACCTGTGCTATGTGCTCTGCACTCCTTATTCATGGCAAAAACATGCTTACAAGGGAGGTACTGTTATCCTTGTTTAACAGACAAAGCGCTTAAATGCCTTGTCCAAGGTCTGCTGAGGAGAGTGGAGCCTGAATTCAAATTCAAGTCTATCCAATTCTAAAGCTCATGCTTTCTCCACCATGCCACTATTTCTGTAGTTAATAAAATGTTTGTTTTCAAATAATTAAAGAATACGATCTGGCCAGGCACGGTGGCTCACACCTGTAATTCCAGCACTTTGGGAGGCCGAGGTCGGTGGATCACTTGAGGTCAGGAGTTCGAGACCAGCCTCGCCAACTTGGTGAAAACTTGTCTCTACTGAAAATACAAAAATTAGCTGGGCGTGGTGGTGGATGCCTGTAATCTCAGCTACTCAGGAGGCTGAACCAGGAGAATCACTTGAACTTGGGAGGTGGAGGTTTCACGCAAAGGTTTCAGTAAGTCTAGATGGCGCCACTGCACTGTAGCCTGGGTGACAGAGTGAGACTCTGTCTCAAAAAAAAAAGAAAAAAAGAATAGGATCTGATTCCGATTCTCTGATTTCCAGTTTTTAGCATATTTGATATCCAGAACATTTCATTTCTTAATACTTCTTCCTCTCTTATATGACACAATTATTTTCAGTAATAATCATAAAATGAAATGAATGTATTTCATGTACGGACCAAAATTTACATTTACCAAACAAAATGATTGCACTTCACAGTCCACGCATTTGTTTCATAATTAAGCAGAAATAAAAATTCCCAGTGGTCACATAGAAGGATGTAATTGAAGAACTAAATTTTGTTTCTTTCCTTACAGCTGTTGTGCTCCAACTCTTCCTTTTTATTCTACTGCTTAAACACAAAAATAGACACTACCACAGAAGTTGGAGGCGTGTGCTGAGCCATAAGTGAGTAGAAACAATTCTAAACCTACAAGAATCTACTTTAGAAACAAACTAATGTGGCTGTGCCCTTTGGAGTCTGACTATATAACTGGGAGTTGTCTGAATTAACTTCCACACTGAACACAACGTTCACTAAAAAATATGTAGGCCAGGCACAATGGCTCACACCTGTAATCCCAATACTTTTGGAGGCCGAGGTGGAAAGATCGTTTGACCCCAGGAGTTTGAGACTAGCCTGGACAACATAGCAAGACCTAATCTCTACTAAAAAGATAAAGAATTAGCCAGGTGTGGTGGTACGTACCTGTAGTCCCAGCTTCTGTGGAGGCTGAGGAAGGAGTATCACTTGAGCCCGAAGGTTGAGGCTGCAGTGAGCTATGATCATGCCACTGCACTGCAGCTTGGGTAACAGAGCAAGATGATGTCTCAAAATAATAATAGTAATAATAAGCTTTTCTTCTTTTACTACTGTAGTAAAAACAAAAAACACACACAACATAAAATTTACCACCTTACCCAATTTTAACTGTACAGTTTAGTAGTGTTAAGATCATTCACACAGTTGTACAACAGATCTCCAGAACTTTTTCATCTTGCAAAACTCAATCTCTATATCCACTGAACAATTCATCATTTCCTGCTTTCTCCAGCCTGGGGTAACCATCATTCTACTTTTTGTTTCTAAGAATTTGATCACTATAGATAACCTCATTTAAGTGGAATTATGTAGTATTTATCTTTTTGTGATTGACTTATTTCATGTATGTGAAAGGTAAAAAAAATGAAGTTAACAAATATTTTATTATAACTAAACATTAATGTGTTTCACGCCACTGAACTGTACACTTAAAAATGGCGAAAATGGTAACTTTTACATATATTTCATCACGGTAAAAAAAAAAAATGGGAAAACACTCAACACTAATTGTAACAGACCAGTTAGAACAAAAAAATCATTTCTTATGGAAAGGTGTTCTATCATTGACATAGTTT
The DNA here is from genome assembly GCF_043159975.1 of Macaca nemestrina. NCBI lineage: Eukaryota > Metazoa > Chordata > Mammalia > Primates > Cercopithecidae > Macaca > Macaca nemestrina. The sequence goes on along the minus strand of NC_092131.1, from coordinate 26,717,340 downwards.
AGGATTGCTGGCACGTTGTAGTAATAAAAAGCACACTAAATTTAATCAATTTAATTATGATTGTGTTTATATTTTTGGCCAGCAGTTCACTTCCTTATTGCCCGTCCCTCAGGACTGACTGCCCCCCTCCCTGGGCACAACACTACTGCAAAATATGCCAAGAGCAGGATCTGACAGCTTTACCATGAGGCTGTCCAGCAATGTGGGCTCCCATGCTCACATATTTAAAGTGGGGTTTTTCAGTAACTGTCTTAGTCAGTTCAGGTTGCCGTAACAAAATACCATGAAATTGGTAGTTTCTAAACAATTGGCATTTATGTCTCACCGTTCTGGAGACTGAGAAGTCCAAGATCAAGGGGCCAGCAGATTTGGTGTCTGGTGCGAGGCTGTTCCTTGTTGCACCCTCACATGGTGGAAGGGGCTAGCTAGCTCTCTGAGTCTCTTCATAAGTGCATTATGCCCTCACTGCCCAAAAACACCCTCTTCTAATACCATCACCTTGGGTTAGAATTGCAGCATATGAATTTGGGGGGGTAGAAACATTCAGACTATAACCACCACCACAGGACATTTGTCTCCAAGTTTCTATATTCTTGATGCATCCCGCCATGAAACCGGCAAAAGCCATGCTCACTTTAATTGCATTAGGGAGCTCTCTTAGGAATAAACTTATTTCACCATCAGATTCACCAGAAGAGAAGTGATATGAGGTGAGGCTAAACAGATCTCCTTCAGGCAAACAAACATACTGATTTGTGTGTGTGTGTGAAAACATTCTTTTCCTTTAACTCATTGAACTATTAGGAGAGGGTAAAAACAGAACTGACTACTTTGCCAATCCCCAAGTCTTCACTGAATGACTCTTCAGGACTTTGCTGTCATGGTCCCAGCCAGTGTTTTTATTTGTCTGTCTTTTCAGAGTGGTGAGTACGGACAGAATATCTCCTCTGAATAGAAACAAGAGACCAGGTTGCTGCAAGGCCACAGCCTCTTATTAACAGTATCTAAGATGGAAACCATTCGTTCCTGGAAACTGAGGTGATGAAAAGACCCATCCCATCCTAAGCTAGGGATGGAGTATCTTGACCTCACTCTGCCAATCTGCCCTAGCTTCAAACTATAGTCTCACTGTGTGGCCTTAGGCAAATTACTTGGCCTCCACACAAAGCTCCATCAACTCATCTGTAAAATGAAGATAAAAATAACTACCCTCAAGGGTACTGTGTGTATTTGAAAAAACAGACAATGCATTTGGCACTCAAGAAGTATTTATTCCGAGTCCCCATCCCCCTCTTCTTCATACTTGCTGCATACTTCAAAACCAGTATTTCCAAACACTTCTCTCTGTTCCACAAAAGCTGTGTCTAAAATCTTTCAGTGTCCTTCTTCTACCTGTAATGCCCTCCTTGAGAACAGGAACTCTTGGTTGTGGGAGACGAATTCTATGGAAAGGCTCCAGAACACATGTCAAAAAGGAAGTTTTAAGAACATGAAAATAACACTAAGTATATATAGCACACACCCTCTTTATAATGTAGAACTTAAAAACTGAGTGCCAGCTCAAGACAGAGCACAGGGTCCTTATATATTTCACACCAAGGAGGAGAGGAAGTCTTGGAAAGTAGATCAAAGCAGACTTGTGCTAGAACAAGTTCAGGAAGATGTCAAGGACTTTGGAGTCTCTGTGCTCTTTCAAATCCTACAAATGGACCTCCAGTGGCCTCATCCAGTGAGGCCCAGATTGGCCCCCCAGAGAGAGGCTATGCAAGGGATGAAGAATCTTGAAGGGACTCTGCCAATTCTACCAGTCACTTCATGAACACTGTACTGGGTTTGAATATGGGTCTAGTTGTCACGATACACATAGTAGGTACCCAAGTATTTGCAGAATACATGAACGACAATATATAATGGGCTTAAATGTAACAAACTCCTTTATGTTCCAAGGTAATCAGCCAACCACAATTGTGATGCTGATATTACAAGTATTGCTATTTTGGTAATTCACTGAAGATTTTTGAATAGGATATTGAATGCCTAATTGGAAGACAGGGCTAATTGTGAAGGCAAGACTCCTACAAGGGAAATGTGATTCTTAAGACATACTTTGCATGAATAATGCTTTTTCTTGGTTGCAAACAATAGAAAGAGACTGATTATTTTAAGCAGAAAAGGGATTGGAAGGGTACAGTAGTTTGCAGCAAAAGTCTGCTCAGAAGGTTGCCAATAGCCCTCTTGCCCCAGTCACTATCACACCACCAGACCTGAACATATACAGGACCTCTGATCCTGCAACTTTGTTTCATGCTCTTAAGACTCAAAGTCCTGAGTGTAAGCATCAGTCTGACCACTTCTCAAGATTTTGGTCCCTGTTTCTGGATCCAGTGATGGGTGACTTCTTACTTGCTATTCTACTTCCATAAAGAGGTATATATTACCCTCCATTCTTCTTGGTATGAAGCAAGACAGTAAGGGTATTCTGACACTGAGAAGCCAAAACAAATGTCCCTTATGCATCCCTGCTGAAAGTAAACAGCTCTAAAGAGCTTTACTCTCAGGCGGGCATGGTGGCTCACGCCTATAATCCTAGCACTTCAGAAGACTAAGGCGGGTGGATCACGAGGTCAAGAGATCGAGACCATTCTGGCTAACACGGTGAAACCCTGTCTCTACTAAAAATACAAGAACAAAATTAGGCAGGCATGGTGGCGGGTGCCTGTAGTCCCAGTTACTTGGGAGGCTGAGGCAGGAGAACGGCGTGAACCTGGGAGGCAGAGCTTGCAGTGAGCCGAGACAGTGCCACTGCACTCCAGCCTGGGTGACAGAGTGAGACTCAGTCTCAAAAAAAAACAAACAAAAAAAACCCCAAAAAACCTTTACTTCTTCATCTCCGGCAACTAACCTGGGTGAACTTTAGTTTTCCTGGTCCTACTTGCCCCACTCAGCAAAGCCACCCTAACCTATGCATCATTAGCATGGAGGTTCTGTCAACACAGAGAAGTCAATATGCCCTTTTCAAAGTGGAGGAGGCATTGTGAGAATCAGTGATGTATCCATATCTTCAGTGTTTGACAACTCTGTTTTTCTCCCTAAATTAACTGGACAGACTCCATTAATATTTGGAAAAGTCAATTTTTAAAATGATAGTTCTATCATAGTTTTAGCTTTCAGAAAATTCGACTTACTTAGACATATATAATCTAGGACTTTTTTGGCAGGGGGAGAGAGGGAGCTTAAAAGCCCTCCCACTGTTTCATTACCCCTCTCCCATACCCAGCACTCAATTTTCTTCCCTCTGACACTTTCTGCTGTAACCAGATGCATTGTTTCACCAACTTACCCTCCCAGGCTTGTTTGTGTTTCACTGACTCTCAATTTGTTTTTGCTACTTTTGATCGTTAATTTTTTTTCCTGGTGCACAATTTTAAATTATGCAAATAATTATGAAATTAAGCAAATAATTGTGACATCTGAGTGCTGACCATGTACTAGGCACCAGCCTAAGAGCTTTACATGCATCACACCTCATTTCATCCTCAAAATCTTGTCATTTTACAGATAGAGAAACAAAAGCCAAAAGCTTAAGCTTAATCAAAGTAGGAGCTTCAATTAAACTGCAAAATACAAATTTGCTGGCAATAAATAAGATATCTTTATTATGATTACGTTAATAGTTAAAATTTGCATGTTTTCTAGATAGTCTGTTAACAGGATAAAAAAATACAAAAAGGTGAGGTTCTTAATGATTCAGCTGAATTAACTATAAAATTAAAATACCTGCTAATTATTTAGTATCTTCTAAAATAACACAAAATATATTCAATATGCAATACAAACCTCAGTAACCCAATTCTCCTAATATGCAATTATTTATAACCTCTGAACTAAGAGGACGTGGTTTGCCTAAACAGAGAAGTAACAATGTTTTTATCCTAGGTAATCTATACTTTGGAGTAGAAATACTCATTTAATACAATATGTTAATTATTAATATTTCACAAGGAGTAATCTTTATTTTTAAAAACAATGTTAAATATACCAATTTTTAGTTATAATTTGTTAATGTGAATTTGCCCAACCTAAATTCCTGTGTGCCTGGAAAATACAACTTTTTAAAAGCTACTATTAATAATTTGCAACACAGTTTACTAATTCAAATTGACATCTCAACCTACTTATCTTTAAGGTACAGAATTTAGCATCTTTTTGTTGTTAAATGGAATTCTCATTAACAATGTAAAGCATTTTCCTTTCTAAATTGTATTTTATTCAATTATCTATAACAATGCCATATACTAGTAAGCAAAGCAAGCAACATTACTTTTTTTAAATAACATCTTTAATTAAAGTTTTTGCAAAGGTAGAATATTAAACTTAAAATAGGTCTTAGTACATCAAAATACTAAGTTCTCTAATTGTATTCCAAGATGGTCTTTAAAACATAATATCCCATATATCACAGAAGAGCAACCTTGATCTGCAATGAATTTTACAAACATAATAAATATATTTACGCCATTACACATAACAGTATGTACAACAGCAGTTGACAATAGTAGCTCAGAACAGCAAAAAGGATTAGCCCTGCCCCCCAAATCATAGTCCTGATGCAGACTGGACTTACTAAGGAACCTTGACTGAAAGAGTAATTACTAACTCAATGTGTAGTAACTTCCCTTAAAAGAGAAGAGAAAAAGTTTTTTTGTTCCTCAAAATAAACAAAAATGTTAGTTTGGTGTGTTCTTCATTAAACCATAGACAATGACAAAAGACAGAGTAAGGCAGGCTTAAAAAGGGAAGAATATAAACTTCATAATCATTTCCATAGCATAATAGAGGACTAAAATGCAAAGCTATTTAACAAACTCATGAGGAAACAAATAAAGCAACTATTTTTTAACTAAAGAATTCAAAATCTGCTATAGCTGATTCTGACAGGTAGGTGGAAGAAAGACATGAAATGAAAATGTACAAAGATGGATCAACAAACTATTACATTGCACAAAAGCTCAAAAAAAAGTTCAATATGAAATAATCGGAAAAACAGGAATTTTCTCAAGTGGAAGAAAATGCTAAGTCATAAAGAGAACTCCCAAGAGGAAATTACGTCTGTTTTCCTATACAAGGGGTATTCACCCTCTGGTAAGAATGGTGACATTATTGCTATGAGAATCAAAAATTACTCTTAGAGGGAGACAACTCTTTTCATTCCTCCATAAAAGCCAGGAAAAAAAAAATCTTTGATTTTCACTACAGCAAAAGAAAATATTCATATAAAAGCTATATGTTATTTCCTAAAACCAGAATCTATTATGCTCATCAAGCATACATTTTAATTACTACACACTGCTCGTCTTGATGTAATCTTAGAACAGAGTGGCTTTGCTTTTAAAAGAGGCAACAGTGTAAATGTGACATTATGATGGCATTTTAATTAACAGAAAGAAATGTGAACATTTAAAAAATAGAAAAGCCCAATATAAAGATCCCCCTCATATAACAGACATTTTACTCTAGAAATTAATTGCACATTAAAGAGTTGTTTTAGCCATATGTGGCACTCCACAGAAATTAAACATGCTCTCAGGCATTCAAATGGTCTGATTACACAAATGACCACCAAGCAAGAGTTTGTATACTGAAAGGCACACATTTCCATGTTTTATCTTGTAATTTTGGGTAAATTTTCTTTAGCACTGTTGATTAATGTTTTTTTAAGTAAAAGGTGCCATCACCATCTGTGCAAATCTAAACAAATCCTCTCCAGAAACCATTACTTATTTTCATAATACCAAGTCTGAACTATTTTCTGCCTTTAGATAAACATGCTACTTTCATTTTAAAATTCTCAAAGTGGAAATCCCTTGCCTTTTCAAAGGAATGACATTTCAATGGAACCTAATACGAAATGATTTGTTAAATACAATGTTAAAAGCATGATTAAGAATTCAAGTACAATAAAAGATAAGCAAGTGACATTCTTACAGCAAAAGCTACTATAATAAAACTAAAACATGCTATTTGATTAAAAAAGACACAATGCAAATAATATGTAAGAGCACAATTTGGTATGCAATGTAGCTTGGACCAGCCTTCAGAATTTTCACAGGTAAAAGAAAAGCATTTGCCAAGTATACCATAATTAATATGCAATACACAGGTGCAAATACAAAGGGTTATTTCCTGCTTCAAAAATAACAAAATAACCACTCTGAAAGCAGTGGTTGTTAATATTTGAAAAATAAAGTTATAAAAACAGGCCAGTAAACAATGCTACTATGAATACGAATGTTTGTCTACATAGAGGGCCCAAGACAAGCTGAGTATCATACAGTAATCCAAGTTTCAGTAGCATAAAAACTACTAGATAGCCAAAGGGTTTCACTTAAGCAACACTGCAGCACTGCTGAATTTTTATAGGTAGTTCAGGTCACTGACTTAAGCTTTATTGAGTAAATACAAACCTACTAGCAACTATATTAAAGAACAGTTGAACAACAGGACTTCTGTGATGTTACTCCCTCCCATTTCCTCTTCTCTCAGTCTCACTAATAATAATATATATTCTAAAACCTCTGTGTGCTTTAAGAGTCGCAGAATAAACAAACTTCCCCTCAAAAAACTAATTAATATAGTCAAAATAAAAACTGTATTACCAGTTATGGCAGCTAAATAAAATCTAACTACTAGCATGCTAGACACCACCATTTACACCAAAGTTTAGAACATAATTTAAAGAGATCAAGGTGGTAAGCTGGGTGGGAAGTTGAAAAAAAAAATTTTTGCCTTTTTTTAAAGTTAAAAGATTTGTGTTAAAAAAGGAATACTATATAATAGCTCACAGTTTTCTTCTTTGTAATGTACTTTAAAAAGTGTTGATGTGTTACTTCTGAAAACACAAAGGCAAAAGGAAGACAAAAACTGAAGATTAAAAAAATATATCAATATACAAGTAACCTAAACACATGTAAATTTTGTCAAGATAAACCATGGAAAGTTGAATTCGTTGTAAGAACACAATGGTGAAGACAAGCATTCCTGCAGTTCTCCCAGGCAGCGAATTCACACTGAACACAGCAATGCCATATTGTTCTTCAGAGCCCCTTACAGAATACAGACCTATGCATTCTTAATATACATATTACATTTCTATTATTTTTAATATACAAGTCAAATTTCTATGCTTTCTTCCCGATGTGCAAACTGGAGCCAACGTCTTTATTTTCAATGGCCTGGAAGGGCCACCAAATGAAAGAGAGGTAACTTAGTGGCCCGCCCACCTCTTCCCCCCAAATTTTCCCCTCAAATTACAAAGTTGATTTTAAAAACTTGTTGAATTAGAATAGATTTTTAAAATTCTTTACTAGTAAACACAAGAAACTTTTATAATTACTAAATTGTTTAATAAAAATCCAGGTCCTCACCACCTGCCCTATGCTAATCAATGCACAGACTGTTTACTGGATGTTTAGCTTAAAAACTAAACACATTTATAAGCACACACTTCAGCCCAACAGGAAAAGTCTACATATATTCATGTGTATACAATTTCAGCTAGATGGTATGCTTGCAAAATAAAACTATATTCCTGAGGAGCTAGTTTGGGGTTTCTTTTTAAGGTGTGGCACTAAAAGAAACAAATTAAGTTTTTCTGTAAGGAAATTAAAGTTGTCGTTTCAATTCCACTGAACTCAGACAAGACCCAAGTCTTTAATTACATTTAATAAGTATGAAAACCTAATTAAAATAAATATTCATTCCTGGGTCAAATTTTATCTCCAAACTATGATCACTGATAACTTTAAATCTTAAATAGATGTTTCATAAAGCTGGAAAGGAAGAGGTATATATCACTGAGGGAGAATAGCAAGTAAAAATATTTAAGACCTACTATGAGAGTTTTAAACTGTTTTCTTATACAAGTGAATTAAAATTCAACACAATTCTTACCCTTTTGTAAAAAGCTCACACGCAACTTTTACCAAATATAACCACATACAATAAGCAGTTTCAGTTCAATCTATCAAAACCGAAGTTTCTTCAGTTCATTCCAACAAGTATCTTCTGATTGAACCCAAGTTGGAGGAAGGAATATAGACAAAGCTTTACATGCTAATTACCGGTGGCAGGTACCTGTATTTAAAATCAACAATTATGGTTTTCCTACACAAAACCCCAACCCTCCCACCCAACAACCCCAGGTGCTACAGTTCCATGGCTTGCCAGTAAGTAGTGTCTATGTTGTCAAGGTCTATCTTTGTTCCAGTAGCTTTGCTTCTACTGCACTTTTCTGACATGCAGAAATGAAGTTTTGGTTGGCGTATGCCCCATGTTTCAAACTGTCCGCTTTAAACTTTTTTTAAGTTTCTTTTATTTATAAAAGAAAAAAAGCAACTCTTCACCATTCTGCATCTCCAATGGCTTTGGAAAATATATAATCTCTTCCATTAAGATTCATAATGCCATCCTTGAGATGAAATTTCCATTTGTTTTTACTTCTGTGTATCTAAACGAAAGCAAAATATAAAAAATTGAGAGATACAATCAGAAAACAGAGAAAACAAGTAACAAAAAATCCATACATACACACACACACACACGCACGCACACCCACACCCCCCCACCTCAACAAAACAGTATTTACAGTATTGTATTTACAAACTGGTTTATTCTGTTTTTGCAGAGGCAGGGTCTCCCTATGTTGTGCTGGCCGGGCTCGAGCTCCTGGCCTCATGTGATCCTTCTGCCTCAGCCTCCAAAAGTGTTGGGATTACAAGTGTGAGCCACAGCACCTGGCCTAAAAATTGGTTTCTTTTTTTTTTTTTTTTTTTTTTGAGACGGAGTCTCGCTCTGTCGCCCAGGCTGGAGTGCAGTGGCCGGATCTCAGCTCACTGCAAGCTCCGCCTCCCGGGTTTACGCCATTCTCCTGCCTCAGCCTCCCGAGTAGCTGGGACTACAGGCGCCCGCCACCGCGCCCGGCTAAGTTTTTTTTGTATTTTTTAGTAGAGACGGGGTTTCACCGTGTTAGCCAGGATGGTCTCGATCTCCTGACCTCGTGATCCGCCCGTCTCGGCCTCCCAAAGTGCTGGGATTACAGGCTTGAGCCACCGCACCCGGCAAAAATTGGTTTCTTAATAAAGTTTTTCACCAAAAAACAAAAACACACACACACACACACACCAAAAACAAACAAAAAAACCTCACTAGGTGGGTTTAAAAACAAATTTTTCTGTAATTAGTACTATTTTATAGCTTTTAGTACTTGTGTTCATTAAAATAGTTAAAAAATATTTCTTTACAAAATGTCTTCTCTCTCTACCAGGTTTGCATATTTTCAAGGTCTACCTCCAAAAGACTATCCTCCACAAAGTTTTCCCAAATCTTACCAGCTAAAACTATTCTTTTCCACTGTTAAATTCCCAATGGTATTTTCACTGACATTTCTTACATTATTTGTTAAGTAATACAAGTATGGACTCGCTTCTTCTACCAAAATAAAACTCCTTATAGCGCTCTCAAGACCTAACGTGGAACCTTATACATAGCAGTATTTTAAATATACATCTAAAGGATGCTAATCATCCAGTCACTTACAGCAGATTTCAAAAACTATGTACATCCACAGTTAAACAAAAAGAGCCGAAGGGCAGGCTCTGGGCACTCCCATCTTTGCCTTCACTTATAGTCCTTAGTTGTTTGTAATTCCATGGATTTGGTGGGGGAGAGGAGTTGTAAAACTTAATGAACTGAAGTGACCTTTCTTCCTTTTCCCAGTAAGTCACACTAATTATTTAATGTTCAGTTCAAGTTCCACATCTTCTGCAAAGAAGGCCCCATGGTTCTCCCTATTCTATGATCTAAAGGTACCTAAAAAAAAAAAAAAAAATCAACTAGTTCAGGCTTTCATTTTCAGAAGAAGAAATGACAGCTTGGATAGGGTTCAATGGCTTGACCAAAGGTATACTGCTACTAAGTGACAATCATGATTTTCAAGTCTTGGTCCAGTACTCTTTTTACTAAATCAGTCTGTTTCACATAATAATGCAGAAATGCTCAACAGGTACAGATATTTTCTTTTTCTTTTTTTTCTTTGAGACAGAGTCTCACTCTGTTGCCCAGGCTTGGAGTGCAACGGTGCGATCTCAGCTCACTGCAACCTCCCACTCCCAGGTTCAAGTGATTCTCCTGCCTCAGCCTCCTGAGTAGCTGGGATTACAGGCACTCACCATCACACCTGGCTAATTTTTGTAGAAATGGGTTTCACCAGGTTGGCCAGGCTGGTCTTGAACTCCTGACCTCAGGTGATCCGCCCACCTTGGCCTCCCAAAGTGATAGGATTATGGGTGTGAGCCACTGCGCCCGGCCAGGTACAGACATTTTCCAAGATCTCATTCCTAAAATTCCATGGCCTAACCTCCCAGTGCAAACATTCTTTATGACATATTCCTGGCAAATGGTTGTGCAGTATCTGCTTAAATACGATTAGAAACAGTAAGCAAAGAATTTCAAATTAAGTTATTCCTTTTTGGAACAGCTCTCTTGTAAAATCTTTCAGAGTTTACCCTTACTGAAATCTGCTTCTCCAACTTCCATTTGTTGATCCCAGCTCTGCTTTTTGAGACTTTAAAAAAAAAAAAAAAATCACTCTATCAAACAACCTTCATCTTATTTGGAAACCACTCTCATGTTCTTCTTCTGGATTCAAACTTTTCTTACTTATTAAAGCAAAACAAAGCACAATAAAGGTAAAACAGCAGGTAGGGCAGAGACTGCTGGACTAAGAGCTAATTATACCTCTGGTCTAAATACACTACGTAAATGCTAAATGTAGCATCTTAAGATTGATGACTTGAATGTCTAACAGACATACCAGACTTGGCATGTCCAACCAGCTCCACATGCAGCTTTTCCTCATCTGAATTGATGGTATCACCATCCTTCTTTCAGAATCCTCATCAAAAAATCTTGAGAGTCATTCTTGATTCCTCTTTCTTTTCTACCACACATCTCAAGAGTCAAGAAATCCTGTTAACACTCTTCCTTCAAAACAAATCCAAGATCCAACTAGTTCTCACCAACTTTAATACCATCACCATAGGCTGAGTCACCATTATCTCCCATTTGAATTATAATAATATCCCCCTAAATAGTCTTCCTTGTTTCAGCAACCTCTGCTTCCTCCTCATATTCTGCTCTCTACAAAGAAAGCAAAGTAATCCTTTCGAAATTTAAATCAGTTCATACCATTTGTCTCACTGAAACCTTCCAGTAACATTCTAATTCACTTAAGAGTAACAGCCATGTCCTTACAAAATCCTTACCATCCACCTTCCCTTACTCTACCTCTCCACCTACTACTGTACTCTCCCCTTCCCTCACTCCAGTCCAGCCACACAGGCCTCCTCGCTGTTCCTCACATACAACAGACTCTGCCACCAGACAATAGGGCTAACTCTTTCCAAGTCTTTGCTAAAATGTCATTTTCTCCAAAGACCTATTATGACTATCCTATTTAAAACTGAAACCAAACCTGTCCTCTTTCCCTGATCTTTATTTTTCCATACCAATTATCAGCTTCTAACATAATATATTAATCTTTTATTATGCTTTAAATAAATAAATAAATAAATCCTAATTTATTATGTTTTAGCATCTATCTCCCCTGACTGGAGTAAGCTTCCCAACGGCAGGGACTGTTCTGTTTTGATCACTAGTGTATCTCAAGCTCCAAGAATAGTGCCCAGGGACATCATAAACAGTAAGTATTTGTTGCATGAAAAGACCTCTGTCTCCTCTTTTTCTTTGATTTCCTATAAAGTAGTATTTATCCTACAAACATGTATATAAATGTATTTCCAGCATGAACCAAGTGACTGCAACCAGAAAGACAGTGGGCTTAACTAGCCAAAAACAAGAAAGTGATGAGCAGCCAGGAAATAGAGATTCTACAGACAAGTAAAGAAATTGACTGCATTTTGTCACAGGACAGGACAATTTGCAAAAAATAAATGTAGGAAAGTTTCATGGGCCAAATAATCCACACAGTTAACAATGAAGTCATGTTGGGTAATAAATGAAAAATATTTTTATATTCATAGAAGTACAAAGTCACAACTAAAAAAGCAATCCATTTCCTGGCCCTGAGCCCTTCATGAGGGAATGTTCTTAAAGCCAGGAGAAAGCCCTCTTAAATTTCCTAATTAAAAATGTGTTAAAGCAAGTTTACCTACATCTGATGCTATTTTTGCCAAATGCTGTATCAGCCCTTATACACCCACATGTAAGCAGGAACTCTGCCATATTATTAGCATTTAACTAAGATTCTCATTTGATTGGCAATACAAGCTTTATTATTTCTTCTATGATCTCTTCTAAAATTCACTCATTGTTGACATTCTAAAGTTTAGGCTTCAAAACTACATTCCTGAAATTCAAGTTGGCTCAAACAATATCCAACCTCATTTTATGCAGTCACAGAACACTGCTATTCTTTACTATTGGCTAAAGACATCAAGTCACCACTCCCCTCCAATCTCCAGAGCAACTCATTTGATTCTCAAAATTAGACCTCTGCAAATTTTAAAATTATTTATCATTCAGCACACTATTTAGAGCTATTTTCCACTTATTAATTTAAAACACTAAAGTAATGTCTCTGGGAGCAAAACAAACCAATTTTAACATTTAAACTACTATAAGTACAGTTTGTGCCAAAGGAGAATACAACCATTGTCTTAAAGTAGGAAGACACTTAGAAGTATATTCTTCAGTCAGGCTAAAACAAAGGTCCTCTGTTGCCTGATAAATCTGACATCTCATCATGAAATTGTGTTCTGGATAATTTGGTTGCAAGGAGATCCTCTGAGACTTCCTAACAATAAAGATTTAATGGTATCTCTTGTTTTAACCTCATAGTCTTGCTCTATGTGTATCTAACAGGAAATTACCCTTGTTATAATGCGCATGGTATATGGTTTTAAAAATAGTCTCTCAGAAGTCATTATGCACAAAAATGAACGCTGTAAAACTCTCAATGACCTTACTGTCTTTATTCTATAACTTCACTGGTAAAAAACTAGTCTAACTCCACCTTTTTATTAGCAAATAAGATCCATAGTACTGGCATTCTCCCTATAGATCTGTTTGAAGTAAGCACGGCTACTTATCACATTCATTTCCATAAATGCAACAGAATTAAGATTTTCTTCATCTATAAAGGAAACTTCATGCAGGGCACGAATTTTACATGTTCATAACTACATCTCCAGGGCCTAGAATAGTGTCTGGTACATTTCTGCACTCTATAAATGTTAAATAATAAGCTTCTGTTAGAATTTTCATCATGTGGTAAAAATCTCTACTAAAATTATAAATGCAACGTAATATTTGCTGTATTATAAATTTAATGATTGCAGTAAAAAAAAAGTATTCCAGTTTAAATGTCTTAAAAACAAAAATCTCAGAAGTAATACAAATAAATCTAACAAAAATACTTAGAAAGCAGCACCCTGTTTAAGAATTAAGAACATAAGGAATCAATGGCTAGTTTTCACGGTATCTGGTTTAAAAATTCCTTAATGTGAGCAAACTACAGCAAAGTTAAATAATATTTTAAATGATTTTCAGTAAAAATGTATCTGTTTTTAGTACTGTTCATTGCCTTAGTCTTCTCCTTAATAATAACAGTTATAGAGATTCAACTGAACCCTTCTAGTTTTGAGATAGTTGAGGCTAAATAGAAAACAGAATTATCTCATTGAGTGAGCTATTACCATAAAGGACAACCTCAAAGTGGCTGTTTACTCTGCTTACAAGTTGAAAGACTGTCTAAATAGAAAAAGATCGTAGCTCTTTTCATTTCATTCATAACTTATTTTTCAAAGGTAAAGCTAAGAAATTAATCTTTCATTCTATTAAAATAATCCACAAAACTCTTTAACAGTGTTTTCATACTATTCATAATGAATTTAAGAGGTATGAATCAGCTGCGCAAATGTTTCAATAAGGCAGAAAGAATAACGTAGGGAAGAAATTACAACACAAATAACGTCAGTAATCTGAAGATGATATCCTTACCTTATCATATTGGCATACAACAACATTTTCTGTGTCAAAGAGTTCCTGTCCTTCCTCATCACTCACATCATCTTCACTATTGAGGGGCTCCTACAAATAAAAGGAGAGTTTATTTATGTATTACTATAAGAAGGCCTAATACTCACTGAAAAAAAATATAGTGACCTTGATGTTCTTTGAGAACCAAACGCCAAATGCATAATATGTACGTCATGAATTTAATACTGTCAAATCAGCTGTTTAACAGTTTGCCAATATTACTGAAATCTTGTAAGAAATTAAATATAATTAAATTAGTTAAGCTACGTAATTTGTAAGTCTGAAAAGATGTTTATGTTTATTTTCGTTTTTCTTTTTTTGAGACAGAGTCTTGCTCTGTAGTCAGGCTGGAGTGCAGTGGCGCAACCTCGGCTCACTGCAACCTCTGCCTCCCAGGTTCAAGTGATTCTCCTGCCTCAGCCTCCCAGTAGCTGGGACTACTGGCACGCGCCACCACACCCAGCTAATTTTTGTATTTTTAGTAGAGATGGGTTTCACCATGTTGGCCAAGATGGTCTCGATCTCTTGACCTTGTGATCCACCTGCCTTGGCCTCCCAAAGTGCTGGGATTACAGGAGTGAGCCACCACACCCGGCCTATCTTTATTTTCTTTATTCTTTAAAAACAGTTCAAGAAGATAATTCTCCACAATAACTGTTTAAGATGCCTAGAAGAGGACCTAATATGAAGGTTCAAAGGAGCTAATGGCACTTTGTACTACAAATCATATAAAACAGGTTAACAGTGGAGAAATTAGAGGAGAAAAGAAGGTCAATACAATAGGCTAACAGTCTATCTTGTTGTCTTTACGTTAAAGAACCTGGACTCTAAATACAAATCAGCATGTTTAGCAAGATGATGGTTATGGTAGAGGTATGAAGCGGAATTAAGACTCAGACTTTTTTTTTTCTTAAAGGCAGAAAGTAGGAAATCTCAGCATTAAAGAGAGTTAGGGGCCAAGATAAAACCTAACTAGAGCATAAAATAACCAACCATGTTAAATTTTGCTTCAATTGAGACAGAAGATAAAAGATGTAACTGAGATTTCTAATAAATGCAGAAAGAGAAGACAAAACGAAAGTAGAGAGGACAATAATCAAGACTATATTATGGACAGGCACAGGGGCTCATGCCTGTTAATTCTAGCACTTTGGAAGGCCTAGGCGGGACAATCACTTCAGGCCAGGGGTTTGAGACCAGCCAGGGAAATACAGTGAGATGCCATCTCTACAAAAAAAAAAAAAAAAAAATAGCAAGGTATGGTGGCATATGCCTATAGTCCCACCTACTCAGGAGGATGAGGTGGGAGGATTACTTGAGCCCAGGTGGTTGAAGCTATAATAAGCCTTGATCACACCATTGCACTCCAGCCTGGACAACAATCTGAGACTCTATATCAACAACAAGAACAACAACAACAAAAAAGAATTATGTCTAGATATTCTTTAACTTAAAATAGGTATCATCAATGTAAAATGAAAAAAAATTTCTAGGCCGTGTGCGGTGGCTCACGCCTGTAATTCCAGCACTTTGGGAGGCTGAGGCAGGCGGACCACGAGGTCAGGAGATCGAGACCATCCTGGCTAACACGGTGAAACGCTGTCTCTCCTAAAAATACAAAAAAATTAGCTGGGCGTGGTGGCAGGTGCCTGTAGTCCTAGCTACTCGGGAGGCTGAGGCAGGAGAATGATGGGAACCCAGGAGGCAGAGCTTGCAATGAGCCAAGTTTGTGACACTGTACTCCAGCCTGGGCGGCAGAGTGAGACTCCGTCTCAAAAAAAAATTTTTTTTGAGGTAAAATTCTTGTTAACAAAATTCACCATTTTAGCATTTGTACATGTACAATTCAGGTGCAATGAACATTTATAGTGTATATAACATTCACCACTACCTAGTTCCAGAACATTTCATCACTCTTACCCATTAAGCTGTCACTCCCCATTCTCCCTGTCCCCTGGCAATCTATAATCTGCTGTCTGTATGGATTTGCATTTTTCATATAAATGGAATCATATGATATATGGTGTTGTGTGGCTGATGTCTTTCATATAGCATGTTTTCAAGGTTCACCCATGTTGCAGCATATACGAATACTTCATTCCTTTTTATGGCTAAATAATATCCCACTGTTATCAGTGCATTTATCAGCTGATGAACATTTGGGTTTATACCATTTAGGTATCATAAATAGGGCTGCTATGAAGAGTCATATACAAGTTTTTGTTGAAAAACATATTTTCAGTTCTCTTGTGTATATAAAGAGTGGAACTGCTGGGTCATATGGATAATTCTATACTTAATTTTTGAGGACTATCAAACTGTTTTCCACAGCAGCTGTACCATTTTACATTTCCACCAACAATGCACAAGGGTTACAATTTCTCCAAATCCTCACCTACATTTATTTTCTCTTTCTTTTTTGAGTATAGCTATTCTAGTAGGTGTGAAGTGGTTATCTCACTGTGGTTTTCATTTGCATTTCTCTAATGACTAATGATGCTGAGCATCTTTTCACATGCTTGTTGCCTATTTGTGTATCTTCTTTGGAGAAACGCCTATTCAAGTCCTTTGCCAGTTTTTAACTGCGTTATCTTTTTGTTGTTACACTGTTTAAGAGTTCTTTATATATTCTGGATAGTAGATCCTTATCAAATACATGATTTGCAAATATTTTCTCCCAGCTACTCAGGAGGCTGAGGCAGGAGGAACACTCTAGTCCCGGAAGTCAAGATGCTGAGGCTGCAGCGAGCCACAATCATGCCACTGCACTCCAGCCCCAACAGAGTGAGATTCTGTCTCAAAAAACAAAGATAAAAAACACCTTTTTAATCTACAAAGTCCACTTTTTCTTTGATTGCTTGTACTCTGGGTGTCATGTCTAAGAAACTGTTGCCAGCGGCTGGGCACGGTGGCTCATGTCTGTAATCCCAGTACTTTGGGAGGCTGAGGCGGGTGGATTACAAGGTCAGGAGATCGAGACCACCCTGTCTAACATGGTGAAACTCCATCTCTACTAAAAAAAAAAAAAATACAAAAAATTAGCCAGGCATGGTGGCAGGCACCTGTAGTCCCAGCTACTCAGGAGGCTGAGGCAGGAGAATGGCGTGAACCCGGGAGGTGGAGCTTGCAGTGAGCCGAGATCGCATCACTTGTACTCTGGCCTGAGTGACAGAGCGAGACTCTGTCTCAAAAAAAAAAAGAAACTGTTGCCAAAGCTATGGAGATTTATCCCTATGTTTTCTTCTAAGAGTTTTATAATTTCAGCTCCTAGATGTGGGTCCCTAATCCACTTTGAGTTAATTTTTGTATATGGTATGCCATAGGGGTCCAACTTAACTCTTTTGCATGTGGATATCTAATTGTCCAAGCATAATTTGTTGAAGACTATTCTGTCCCTACTGAACAGTCTTGGCTGATGTAAAAGTTTTGCAACAAATAGCATAAATAGCAATATTCTACCTTAAAAAGATAAACCTAAAGTTTACAGATCCAAAATGTTTGAAAAGTGAAAGAATGAAAAAAGCTGTACCTGGCAAATTCTAACCACAACAAAGATGGTACAGCTCTATTAGTATTACACAAACAGACTTTATGGTTAACAAAAAAATTACTAGCAATAAATTAAGACATATGATCATAAATGGTTCAATTCACTGAGAAAAAAACAATGAATGTGAAACTTACATGCACCTGTTTTGAGGCTCAAAATATAAAAAGGAAAAATGGCAGAAAAACAAGAAGAAACGTATCAACTACCATAGTAGGAGACATGAACATAACTCACTCAGTAGTAAAAAATGGATCAAGTGGCCGGGCCCGGTGGCTCACGCCTGTAATCCCAGCACTTTGAGAGGCCGAGGTGGGCGGATCACAAGGTTAGGAAATCGAGCCCATCCTAGCTAACATGGTGAAACCCCATCTCTACTAAAAATACAAAAAATTAGGGGGACGAGGTGGCAGGCGCCTGTAGTCCCACCTGCTCAGGAGGCTGAGGCAGGAGAATGGCATGAATCCGGGGGGTGGAGCTGCAGTGAGCCGAGATCATGCCACTGCGCTCCAGGCTGGGCAACAGAGCAAGACTCCGTCTCAAAAAAAAAAAAAAAAAAAGAAAAGAAAGGATCAAGCACACAAAAAATATCAAGGATACACAAAGAGCATCTGAGCAAACCTACTGCCAGTGTAAAAATGTAAGTCTAACAGACACATACAAGTACCAAACAGGTGCAGAAAACACATTCTTTTCAAAGCATATACAAAAACCAAAAACCAAAAACTGACCAAATCAAGCAAGTCTCAAGCAATTTCAAAGGATTCACACATCACACAGATCATATTCTTTACAAACAAAACAGTTAAGTCAGAATAGAATAGAAAAGAATAAAATGGGAAAAACACACTAGAGAGAATAAAGCTAAAAGTTTAGTCTTTGAAAACACTGATGAAATCTACACACCCCTGACAAGACTGAACAGGAAAAAAAGAGATGGCACAATAATTATATCAGGAATGAAGATGACAAAGGATTCTGGCATCAAAAAGACAATATCATGATTCACTTTATGTTAATCAACTTGAAAATTTAGATAAATATACAGAGAGTCCTAGAAAAACATAATTTATCAAAAAGGTCTCAAACGGAAACAAAATACTTGAAGGGCATGAGATTACTAGACCCAGGTATCTGTAGTGGCATGTTTTAATAAATATCAACAGAAGAATAAAATACAATCTTTGAAAAAAAAAAAAAGAGCTCAAAATAGAGGAAACATGTCCCCAAATTCATTTTATAAAGCTAATGTAACCTGAAAACCTCATAAGAGAATGAGAACAGAAAATCACAGACAGTATCTATCACTCATAAGTATCTACAAAAAAGGCCCCAACAAAATGAATTCAGTAATTGATAAAAAGAGAAATATAAAATGATCAAGTTATGCTACCCCAGGAATACAAGATTGGTTTACAAATAGAAAATTAATTAATGAAATTCATTATAAATAACATTACAGTGAGAAATTACACAATCAATCATCGCAGAAAAACTGTTTAATTAAATGCAACATCCGCTTACAGTTTAAAAAACAAAGCAATGCAAAGAAGGGAATGTACTTAAACCTGATGAAGGTATCCATTTAAAAAAAAAAAAAAAAACCCACAATGAACATTAAACTTAACAGTGACGCATGGCAAAGATTAATTTTCAGTTTCAGAAGAAGAGAATGGTGCCTGCTATCACCATTTCTAATCAATATTGTTCTGGAAGGCTTAGCCAACAAGCCACAAAAAAACTGCCATTCTTCATATAAGATGTGAATGTCTACACAGAAGATACAAAAGAATCTACAGATACATTATGAGGACTAACAAAAGACATTAGGAAGGTGGCTGGTTCAAGGATGAATATTAAACGCTCTACATATTTCCATACTACCAATAAACAACTGGAAAAGGTAATAAAACATGTTACTTAAGAGTAGCATTCAAACTATAAAGAATTTAGGGGGAATATGGGCAAGAGACCTCAATAAGCACTTCCACACAAAACACAAATATCAAATAAATATACAAAAAGAGGCTAAAACTCCTAAGTGAGGAAATGCTAACTAAAACCAAAATGAAATACTATTTTCTACCTATCAGACCAGCAAAAATTAGGAAGCCTGACACTATTAGGTATTGATAAGGCAGTATGGACATCTGCACAATTATGTACTGAATGGCAGAAGTGATTTGGCATTTTATTGTAAAGTTGCAGAAGTGCATGCCTTAGGAGCCAGAAGTTCAATGTTTAGGTATAAAATTTAGAGAACCTCTTGCATTTGTGTCCCCAGAAGACATACACTACAATATTTTATAACTGTTTGTAACAGTAAACAATTAGAAACAATCCTGATGTCCACTGGATTAGAAAAATTGATAAATAAAATTATGGTATATTCAGCAATGAAAATAATTATAGCTATAAGCAACAACTTGGATAAACCTCAGGAATATTATTTTGAGGGAAAAAAACCAACTTGCAGAAGAATACATAATTACTTCACTTACGTTATAAACATGCAAAACTAAACAATAAGCTATTTAGGAATATAAATATATATGGTAAAATATAAAAGCAATTAATAATCAACACAAATGTATGAGCAAAGGTACTTTGATGGCCTAGGAAAGAATATGGGATTAGGGAGAGGCACCCAAGACGCTTTAAATAATGGAATTTTATTTTAACCAGATGGTGGGCACCAGGATGATTTTTATCTTGAAACATTTCTATTCATTTGTGTCTATTCAATATTCAATAATAAACTATGTTTTCTTTAGAAAAAAAAATTACTTAATTTAGAAGAACTTTGTACTAAGAAACAAGAAGACTGCATTTTAGGCTAACAAAGGCAATTAAAATGAAAACTGTGGTGGGACAAATAGTTTTTGGAGCCTAGTAACTAAGCTAGAATAGTGAGGAAAACAAAGGCATACTTACATGCTTCTAGAAGAACACAGACATTAAGGGTACATGGGTTTTTAAGGAAATGGTACAGAACATGGACCAAAAGGTTTTAAATATTTAATAAATTTGTGACATTTGGTTCTTGAGTTTGCTCTCTCCCCAAATGTTGCCATGCTTTTTATAATACTGAAGCAAAAGCTTAACCACATCTATTTATCTACCAATGTCTTATGTTTAAGCCACATTATAAATGTGTAAGCCAGAGTTAGAATTACCTGCACTCTTTACTACACATATTAATACAATTTAATTTGTTATAATTTATTACCAGCTATATGAAATAGTTGTATTTTATGAAGATAAATATAGCCAGAATATAAAAACCTTACTAAAGTTAAATCAATCTAACTTTATCTTTAAAATCTTACGTTGTACAGCACCTGTCTCTGAAAAAATAGGATATAATTTACCAGTTTTGCACCAACTAAAAATGGAAATAATCAAGTAATCATTGTAAGTATTTTACTAGAAACTTACTTCTTCCACCTGCCCATCTTCAGTTCCATCTTTCTCTTTGTCTTCCTCCTCATCATCATCATAGTCTTCTTCTTCATCTTCATCTTCTTCAGACGATGTATCCCCAGTTCCATCAACTTGTAAGACCAATGGAGCTTGTGTTTGAGCAGGCTGGGCCTGCGGTTGCTGCTGGCCAGTTGCAGTTATCTGTGCTTGCGCTGGTGTAGGTGCTGCCACTGTCGTAGGTATAACTTGAGTCTTATTTCCTGTAAATAAGATTTGCTGAGGCTGGATGATGACTCCTGTCTGTGGTGAAATCCCTCCAGGAAGAGGAGCCAGTACCTAAAGCAAAAGAAAACCACATAACAGTAACTAGTTAAGAGGATCAAGTACGGTACACAGAAATAGGAACAAATGCTGAAGAATCACCAGAATGGCCATATTTCACACACAGTTAAAACTACTAAAGTGCAAAAGCAATGTTTAACTAGTGTAGTGACCCACTAAATTTCCACTTTATCAAATTTCTGGAAAATAAGGATTTTCTAAAGATAACTGCTTCATTCACTGAGCACATACTATGTATATGCCAGATACCAGGCCAAGAGTTATACACTGCCTTCACATGAAGAACACGGGACTGAGAATCTGAAAACCTGGGTCTACCTTTTTTTTTTTTTAGATGGAGTCTCGTTCTGTCACCCAAGCTGGACTGCAATGGTGCAATCTCAGCTCACTGCAACCCCTGCCTCCTGGGTTCAAGCGATTCTCCTGTCTCAGCCTCCTGAGTAGCTGGGACTACAGGTACATGCCACCATGCCCAGCTAATTATGTATTTTTAGTAGAGAAGGGGTTTTACCATGTTGGTCAGGCTGGTCTCAAACTCATGACCTCGTGATCCGCCCGCCTCCCAAAGTACTGGGATTAAAGGCATAAGCCACCGTGCCTGGCCAACCTGGGTCTACTTTTGTCTAAAGTCAGACATAAATACAGTAGAAGCAAGTCATTTAACTTCTCTTGGCCTCTGCCATTTCACTGTCAGACTAGGATTAATGGTTCTCAACCCTGGCTGCAAATAAGAACCACCTGGCAGCTTAAAAAGTACTGATACCTTGGTCATACCACTAATATTCTGATTCAGTGTGAGATAAACGCTAATTATTTTTCTAAAAACCACCAGATCAGATTTCTAAAGTTCCTTTCCAGGTTCTGCATCTAAGATTCTAAAGTAAGCCACAGCTTGAAAAAATATACACTAACAAATATTAACTATACATACTATACGTATTACAATAAAAGAGGAGGACTGGATGTTTGATGTTTGTTACTTGCCATTAGGTTCAAGGAATGCAAAAATAAGACACAGAATTTCCTTTAAAACGCTTACACATGGTGTAACAGCACAAAAGACAAAAAAAAAAAGGTAAAATAGACAAAGCACTAACAACTCAAACAGAGACAAGACGTAGTACAAATATGACATAGTGTTATGGGAACACAAGAGAGTGTACCAAATTCAACTTCGGGGACAAAGCATGATCAAATATTACTTATATTATTAGTAAATAATATTTGAGTTTGTTTGTGCTTAAAAGCAGCGATCCCCAACCCCTGTTAGAAACTGGGCTGCACAGCAGGAGGTGAGTGGTGGATGAGCCAGCATTACCATCTGAACTCTGCCTCCTGTCAGATCAGCGGCAGCATGGGATTCTCATAGGAGCAGGAACCCTACTGTGAACTGCACATGCAAGGATGGAGGTTGTGCACTCCTTACACCTGATGGTCTGAATTAAAATTTCATCCTGAACCCATCCCTGCTGCCCAGTACGTGGAAAAGCTGCCTTCCGCAAAACCAGTCCCTGGTGTCAAAAAGCTGGGGGACCGCTGCTTTAAGGAGATTAGCCAGGTTTTTCTATTTGTTTAGGGGAAGTGCAGGGAGTTGCCAGACGGCATTCTTAAGAGACGCATAACATCAAGTGAAACCCAGAAGTGAAAGCAGTACATAATTTTGGAAAGATGTAAATAAACTGGATTAATATTACTGATCTGATCTTGTCTCTATCGTCATACTATTTTACTGACATTTAAAAAAGAGACAGACACATAAACAAATAAAGTACATAAGTTCCTCAAGAAAATAACCATTCCTCTTTCATTTTAGTGCTCACAGCACAAGAATATAACACAAGTAGATCCAAGTGTTTATTTTGATGTAAATGCAGCTAAAGAAAATACCTGGGAGTACGGCAAGAAATAAACCTGGAGACTTCAAAGAAACAAGATCCACAAAAAGATCTTATAAACCATGTTGAGTTGTTTAGGCTTTTCTCAGTAGGCAATGAAAAGTTGTTAAAAGGTTTTAAGATTTTTAGAAAGACAGGCCAGGCGCAGTGGCTCATGCCCATAATCCCAGCACTTTGGGAGGCCAAAGCGGGCAGATCACCTGAAGTCAGGAGTTCAGGGCCAGCCTAGCCACCATGGCGAAAGTCCGTCTCTATTAAAAATACAAAATTTAGCTGGGCGCAGTAGTGCGTGCCTATAATCCCAGCTACTCAGGAGGCTAAGCAGGAGAATCGCTTGAACCCAGGAGGCGGAAGTTGCAGTGAGCTGAGATTGTGCCACTGCACTCCAGCTTACGCGACAGAGCGAGACTCTGTCTCAAAAAAAAAAAAAAAGATGGCTATAAATCAGCCAGGATAGGAGGGCATAAGATGAGAGGCAGAGAAACCATTAAGGAGACAATACAGCATTTACTGACAAATTATGGACACTATGAACTAAGGAAATGAAAAGAGAGGCTGAGAAAAAAAAAAAACAGTGTCAAACATATTAAGGGACTGCAACCATGGCAAAACTGCAGTTAAAGAAAAAAAAAGGCCGCGTACAGTGGCTCACGCCTGTAATTCCAGCACTTTGGGAGGCCAAGGCGGGTAGATCACAAGGTCAGGAGACCATCCTGGCTAACATGGTGAAACCCCGTCTCTACTAAAAATACAAAAAATTAGCCGGGCGTGGTGGTGGGCACCTGTAGTCCCAGCTACTCGGGAGGCTGAGGCAGGAGAATGGCATGAACCCAGGAGGCAGATGTTGCAGTGAGCCAAGATTGCGCCACTGCGCTCCAGCCTAGGTGAAAGAGCAAGACTCCATCTCAAAAAAAAAAAAAAAAAAAGAAAAGAAAAGAAAAGAAAAACTATTAACAAGAATTGGTAGGGCTTGATACCTTGGATATTAGAGGTAAGGAAAAGGGAGGATTCTACACACCCAGTTCCAGAAAACAGAGTAAGCACCATAAAACTAGAGTCATGTCTGCCTCATTCACTCCTAAATCTCATGACCCTTATAAATAGCCCGAGACTCAGTAACTGCTTATTGAATAAAGGCCGAATGAACAGCGTAGAAGGCTGGAAGGAGAGTGCTGCCACCTTTGAGGGGATGATGAAGGATGGGCACAGATAACAGTAATTTTTTAATACATGTTTAATACATGTTGAATCTAAGTTAAGCTGTATACAGGAGAAATTAGAAACAACTGGGTCTATAGCACTGAAGAACAGTCTTTTGTGCATATAAGAAGAGGGAAAGTACCCAGGGAATACATACAGAAGAAAACAGAACCCCATACTGATCATAATAGAAGATTATTTTACCTGCTGTATAACAGGAGCTTGTACTCCACCAGGCTGCATCTGTGGTATAACCTGTTGTTGTAGAACCACTGACTGCTGAGGCTGAAAGATATATTGGGCACCATTGGCTGCTCTGACCACCTGAAGAAGCTGGCCTAAAGCAAAAAGCATGCATTCCAAGTTATCATTTTAGCAGTGACCATCTCAAAAGAAATGAATTCATATTTACTTTCATACCACCAAAGGCACAAGAAATTATCAAGAAAACTGACAATTTTATTAAAGACTATCATTCATACACAGTATGCATAATCCTCCCCTTCTCTGACTTCTCGCCATGTTCAAATACATTCCTTAAAATGTTTTATTTTTTATATTTACATCCTCATTCAGCTATTTCCAACAAGGTTTTAACAACAGATTATGAGACTTGACTAAAGCTTACATTATCTTTGCTAACCTTAGGAGTCAAGAAAGAGCAATAAGATCAGACACTTTAGGAGCTGTTCATTTTTAAAGTTTTAAAGGAACAAAAGCTTAATAGCTCATTTAATATCTTGAACCAAACAAAGTACCACAGAACTTTGCTTCAAAATTGGTAAAAGCAATAAAAGTTCACTAACTAGTTATCGTCATACAATTCACACAGAATCAAATTCCCTCAATATGTTCCTTTAGATGACCCAGAATCTTGAATTGATTAAAAAGCAAATTACATCTTATTAAACATGTAGCAAGATAAGCCCCTAATTTCACAAATTTACAATAACAAAAATAACATACATACATAGAATAGAAAATAAATAAGAACTATATAATCAAGATGACAGGGGACTTAAAATCCATGTAAATAAATTTTTCAAGTACTAATATGCCAAAACACATGAGCTAGACATTGGTCTTTTGTCAATGAAGAGATACTATGTATAATAATAGCATACAATAAATTTGCTCTTAATATGCTCTAGGAATTACTTTCATATCACAAGTTCAAATAAGTTTAATACTCACTTGGCATGGTAAATGTGTTTAATAAAAAACTAAGTAAGCATTTTTATATAATCATACTTCAATAAGAGGGTTATCATGCACAGATCAAAGGTTCAAGTACAATCTGCATCTTCTTTACTGTATCCTCAACAACGATTACAGTTGTATGTGTTACAGCCCTCAAATAAAGTTATTTTAATAACCTAAACCAAATGGTAAAAGAAATATTAGTATTTTCCGTCTTTCAAAGAAGACAAAACCTAAGGGCTAGATAGTACAATTTTCTGAATTACATTTTAAAATGGTTCCATCATTCCTAATTACCTGAATTTGTTAGTATCTGCTGAACAGGAGTCACACCTGCAGGGAGTGCTAAGGTAGCAGCCGTAGCAGCAGCACTCTGAAAAAAACAAAGAAAAAATATCAAAACCACATACATATATAATACTATCTGTTTATCTCTAGCATATTTTAATAGTATATGAGACTTTTTGTTTAGAATATATCAAAATTTTAAGAATCTAGTAAGGCTAAATCCCATTTTATAAAATGGTACAAGAAAGATCAACCTAGCCTAAACAACCTACTAAATTATTTTAAGTCATTAAATACAACAATATCATTGGGTTTTTTCCCCTAGAGAAGGTGTTCTAAGTAAATCTCACAGGTACTGTAGCTCTTTTTTTCCTTCTCGTCCCATCAATCTTCTTTAAGGTACCAAGCCTTCCTATACTTGATCTAACCTATACACTTTTAGACAATACCCACATTAACAACGCTGTACAACATATGAAATAGCTATTTCATTACTGCTTCCTTTCCCACTGTTTCCTTATCCCCATTTCCTTGAGGTAGAAGTGTAACTGTCTACTTTTTAGAATTCTTAACTTTTAAAATTTCTACTAAATCAACAGATATCTATAAAGAACACTGTATCAGAAGACTTCACTGGGAGTATAGCTGACAATTCTTCTAAGATGTCATATTAGCAAAGAAAAAAAGGGACATATTGGCATTATATTCTAGGTGAAACATGTATTAAGAACAGATTAATACAAAAATTCTGTAATTCTTAAGAAAAGCCACACCAGGCACAGTGGCTCACACCTGTAATCCCAGGACTTTAGGATGCCCAGGCAGGCAGATAGCTTGAGCTCAGGAGTTTGAGACCAGCTGGGGCAATATGGTGAAACCCCATCTCTACAAAAAATACAAAAATTAACTGAGCGTGGTGGTGCACACCTGTAGTCCCAGCTACTTGGGAGGCTAAGGTGGGAGGATGGCTTGAACCTGGAAGGTGAGGTTGCAGTAAGCTGAGATTGCGCCATTGCACTCCAGCCTGGGTGACAGTCGCAAACTTTAATTTCAACATTTTGAAATGAAGTTAGCATGTGACACTTAAGTTATAAAGATATACATGGGATTATATTATGAATTTCTTAAAATCCAGGACAAATTCTTGACTTCCTGGAGAGTTCTGGAGAGTTTTCTCCTCCTGTCCTCCCACAAAGAATTATGCCATTCTCTCGTTTTCTATTCTGTACTTTAAGTATTTTCCTGTATCCCACTAGAGCTACACATTTTGGTAGTTTTTTCCCTTTCTTTTCAATCTTCTTTGGGTACCAACCATTCATATATTCAATCTAACCTATACATTTTTAGAACTACCCATATCTAGAAAAGCTTAAAAAAATAACTGCTTTGGAAATGCTAGTGTCAGAGAAGTCAACAAACTTGGAAAATTATTAAACCAAGTTAATAATTCAACTATTGTCTAGTCTGGGCTCTAGGTATATAGCTTTCCAAGAAAATAAACTTGTTGCCACTTGACAAACCTAAGTAATTTCTACAACTTGGGCCTGAAATGCCCACTATGTCTCCAGAATTTAACGATAGCCCACCAGGTTGATCCGTGTTTAAGTTGAATACTCAATTATCCAATTTAAGATAAATCTTGTCTATATAAGCAAATTAAAGGTTATCTAAGTTTAAGGGAAATATTAACCACCAAATACTACTAAGAAATATTTAAAAACAAAAAAACAAAAATATTATTTAGAAATATCAAGGGCCTATAATTCGTATTTTGAAAGATAACAATTCTTCCTCTACCAGCAAACCGACATAATAGTTTCCATACAGAATACATGACCCAGTAACTACCTGCACACCCCCCCCCCCAAATTCAAGCTGCATAACAGGTATTTGCTGAGTCACGTACCATACACAAACCACCTTGTACTTAGTAACTATTAAAATTTCTTCTTGTATTCCACAAAACAGCCCAAACACAAATAATGCATTAGACCAATCATTTCATAAAAATGAACTGAAAACAATGGTTTAATAGAAGTTCCCTGAAATAGCCTTCCACTATTATTATCTCACATTTTTATGATTAGTTCATTTCTAAAGCAAACAGAGCCATTAGAAAGAACAAATGTATTTCTGCTGAATATTTCTGAATCAGAAGTAATAATGCAAACCCACAAAAACCTAAAACACTTTCACTGGTACAAAGCTTATACTGATTATGTTCAGAAATACATGAAGGAAACACTGACTAAAAACAATAGAGTAAAATGTAAAATATACAGAAATGTTAAATCAATTTTTCCTGAATAACTGACCTACAATTTGTTTAAATACATCTGCTCTTTAGAATAAAGGAGATTTAACCAGTAGTAGAGATGGACCACTAATTTTTATCCCAGAAATAATTTATTAATTCAAAATTATCTTCCACAACATTTAAAAATCTTTTAAACGTTAAAGGAGATTCTGCCAAAATTTGTTTTAAAATAATGCGAGTTATTCCCTAGGATATAGTCTTAATAACATCAACTGTAATATGCAACATATAGTGAGACTTTTTTTTTTTTTTTAAGGGTGGAGGTTAAAAAAAATTGGGGCCTGAGACTTAAAATGGAGTTTTTTTCCAATAAAAAATCTTGTGAGAAATAACGGGCATGAAATTTATTCTCATGTAAACGAAATGATTCTAGTAACTGTAACTACAAGTACAAACAGAGATCCTTGATATTTGTGAATTTAAAAACTGCAATTTCTACTATCATGTAGAAACTTTCAATTCTGCCACAGTATGAATCTGTGAGGCTGGTAATGTGTAGGAGGAAGTCATTTGCCTAGTGGTAAGCCCTTCTCATCTGGCTTTTACCACAAATGAGCTTTGTGATTCACTATCACTTGCAAAGTAGAACTGATCTTTTCATATACTGCTTTTTTAAAAAAAACTTGAGGCTGGGTGTGATGGCTCACACCTGTAATCCTAACACTTTGGGAGGCCGAGGTGGGCGGATGACTTGAGGTCAGGAGTTGGAGACCAGTCTGGCCAAAATGGTGAAACCCTATCTCTACTGAAAGTACAAAAAAATTAGCCAGGTTGGTGGCATACACCTGTACTCTCAGCTACTCAGGAGGCTGAGGCAGGAGGATCACTTGAACCTAGGAGGCGGAGGTTGCAGTTAGCCAAGATCGCGCCACTGCACTCCAGCCTGGGTGACAGAGCGAGACTCCATCTCAAAAAAAAAACACTTGAACAGAAAAAAAAAAAAAATCTCATTCCTAGTACTAACTACTTACGTAGGCTAAAAGATCTTTTTACAAATATTGATTCTTTCTCCTTTAAATAAAATTTTGGCTGAAGAATGAAATGTAAGAACTGAGTCAACACTCAATGAAATTAACAGTCTGTATATTTTAAACAGAATAAAGAAAAACCATTTATAAGGAAGTATTGAACTACTCTGACTGTATTTTAATGTTTTATCCAAAAAAAAAAAAAAAAAAAAAGAAAACAACTTCAAGCATATAGGTAAAGATTTTCTAAGGATCTGAAGAGGTTCTTTCAAGTTCACAGTTAAACTATACTACATTTGTTGAGAAATACTATATGTCTGAAACGTAATTTGAAAATGAGTGGGGACTTGTAAAGTTTAGTGGATAGTCCTCAGAAATATAAAACTTCTAATGTAACTCAACTGGTTAAAATGTATTCTATGGTAATTTACACACTATAATGACTTATTAGACTATACTATGGTTAAGTCAAAGCAATATTTTTAAATGCTTGATTTTAAAAATAGTTATACTGAACTATCCAAACAGTTCATCTTCATTTTTTAAAAGTTAACAATTCTTAGCCTTCCCAACTTCTTGCAATTACCAGGTCTCCTGAAACAGAACCATACTTGGCATTGTAAGTTTGGCATTATAAACTTTTTCGGACATAGTAGGGAATGGAGTAACTCTCACAAAGCACCATTCTTTTAGTATTCTTAAACAATTCCGTAATTTTATGAACCTTAATGTCTAGGTACCAAGCTAAACTTCAGATCCAATATTCAGGAAACTAAAATAGCTGTTCTGCCTGAGTCTTCAATAAACTTCAAGTTGTTAATATATGACATATATAGGCATAATCACAATTTGAGTTAGAATTAAGTACAGCCAATCAAACTGCTACATTCTGAGTCTTACCATGTTTGATGCATTCATATGCTGTATCAACTTAGAATCTGGAACAATAACTTGTGGTGCTGTGGCTACAAAAAAACAAGTACACATGTAAACAAGGAACCATGAGGCTATTTTCTGATCACAAGAACATTTTACATACAATGATGAAAACTATTTTCATGTTTTCCATGTTTTCTGCACTCAAATGCTTTCAATCATTTGCTCTCAGGACAGTATAAATTTATACGGCAAATAACAGCTGTGATATACCCACCCTATACTAGAAAACACAAATATTTAAGCTTTGGGAGGCCAAAGCGGGCGGATCACTTGAGGTCAGGAGTTCGAGACCAGACTGGCCAATATCATGGTGAAACTCCGTCTCTACTAAAAATACAAAAAAATTAGCTGGGTGTCAGGCTGAGGCATGAGAATCACTTGAACTCGGGAACTGGAGGTTGCAGTGAGCCGAGATCATGCCACTGCACTCCAGCATGGGTGACAAGCTCCATCTCAAAAAAAAAAAAAATTTTTAAGTGACAATTCCTAAGGATGCAAGGGCATTTAGGAACATGAAGTAGTGAGTTACTTAACACCTAAACATACACACATACACAGTTCTATGCATTCCTAAGTAAACTGGATATTTTCAAACATAATTTTGTCTTAACTCAAGGTTAACTGTTTTACTGATACAATGATACCACTGTTGCAATGAGTTACTAATCCAATAAAAGTAAGCTCAAAAAATTGTGACTAGTTTTTGAAACCTACATAGTCCTTTTCTTCCAACATGAAAGTTGACAGACTCATGCTACTTTCATCGGCTGTTTAAAAAATACAAATCAGCCGGATGCAGGGATGCATGCCTGTAGTCCCAGCAACTCAGAAGGCTGAGGTGGGAGGATCGCTTGAGCCCAGGAGTTTTGGGCTATAGTGCGCTATGCTGACTGGGTGTCCAACTAAGTTCGGCATCAATATGGTGGCCTCCTGAAAGCAGAGGACCACCAGGTTGCCTGAAGAGTGGTGAACGGGCCCAAGTTGGAAAAAATACAAATCAGAAATAATGGCAATGTTACTTAAGCATAAAAGGAATTAAATGTTTGATTCCGCAAATTTCAGAGAACAGACGGATAACTCCATTATCCTAATATTCTCTGAGTGAAGAAAATCAAATTTTAATTTATGATGACCTAAAATCCTAATGCCAGGTCTGAAGGCAACAGGAAGAACAGTCATCAAAAAATAATAAAGGGATAAAATTATTTGATACAAAGTATACACTAAAATTAGGTATGAAAACTACCACTAGACGTCAACAGTAAAATAACCCAAATAGACTCTTCTACTGTGTATCATTACCAATTTTGAGACACATATATATACTGTCAAATGAGGCAAATAAGTAACTAAATGATTACATTAAAATGAACTTTTCATCTACTTCTAGTGTCCTCTCCCATAAAAGCAGATGCACTGAATTAGAATGCTCAGAAAGTTTTATAACTGAATAGACGTGTGTCATGAGAGAAAATACAGATCAAGTTTCTTAGCGTTTTCTGGGCTCAGATTTTCCTCAGCTGTGAAACTGAGCCAACGGCTATTTTACAAAGCCCTTATAAGGTGCCAATGAAACAGTATCTATAAAATGACTTGCAGAGTACAAAGCACTATGGACACAGTCTACGAATATTTGCTTTTTCTTAGCTTTAATCCAAGAAATATAAATTAAGATATGTTATATATCCACGCTTAACTTATAATAAATCTAATTCAGTCCGTTTAGGCTTACATAAATTACTATGGAACTGAATTTTCAGATTGCCAAAGTATACAAAAAACTCTAGAATTTAAGATATATTTTAAAAACTAATCTGAAACATGTCTCTGAAAGAACATGTTTCATAGAGAAAGCAAATAACTATTTTACCATATAAAATAATAAAGTCCTTAGTAAATAAACCTTTTAGGTTTAACTTATTTCAGGAAATCCATCACTACATAGCCTTTTCAAAACTAAATAGTAATACAACTTAGGCTTTCAATTAGTAAATTACTTGTCTACCATTACTCTATAGATACAACCTACGTTTTATACAAATTTATATACATTTACATACACCCACACCCCTCAGCCAAGAGAAAGGGGAAAAAAAGCCCAAAATCAACATAGGGGTTTTTGTTTGTTTATTTTTAGGTTCTCCATGCGCCCCTTAAAAGACAAGATCCAAGAAATGTAGAATATTTCTCTTCTTTCATGACGACAAACTTAATTCCAAGTCATAAGTAGGAAAACAAATCCAGTCTCACCTTGCTGTGATGCAGGAATAAGGACCTGCTGGGTCTGCGCTTGCTGAGGTACTGTCTGCTGAGGCTGAGCTTGCTGATGGTGGTGATGGTGGTGATGCTGCTGCTGCTGGGGTTGATGCTGCTGTTGAACTTGCAGTAGAAGCTGCTGCTCTTCTGAATGAAATCCATCTACTGCCCTGGACTGCATTAGTTTGTTTTCCCATAACTAAGGCAAAGAACATTAAAGATTTCTAAGTGAAAAATAACTCTGGACAGACGAACACAACAGTGTTATTAATCTCTTTATAAAGTTATTCCATTTTAAAAACTGATACAGACACAGAAATACAACAAATCTATAATTCTAACCCAAGTGTAAACAATAACAAAAACAAAATTTTAAAGTATCAAACCTCATTTTTGCCACATCAGAGTACTGGAGATTTTGTTTCTTTTTCTATCTTCAATAAACTTTCTATAGTAATTCCTTAATCAGCAACTATTATTTAGCAATGAGTTTCATATAAGCTACTTCTTTAGTAATCAAAGATTATCCTTTATAATATCAAAATCATTACTAAATTATTTTTATATGGAACTTTTTCCTTATAAAAATACAAAATATAAAATTTTCTGCTTCAACATGAAAAACATAAATTCTCAAATAACATACACAATATAAATTCATTTAGCATAGTGAGAAACAGAGATAATCCCCCGAAGAAGAAAAGCCTAACTTTCCATCTGTCCAATCCTACAGAAAGAAAAAGAACCGGCGATGCCTGAAGGTCTTAGTAGTTATCGCAACACTTCTTGAAATGTCCTTCCTTCTTCCATTATGCCAATTGGCAATCCTTTTCTGCTCAGCCATTTCTATTTTCTCATTTCACCTTAGGTTCTATGATGGGAAAAATCAGAATGGACAAAAAGAAAGAAAAGAAAACATGTGCAACGATTTCATTCTTCTACCTAACACATTTCCTCTCTACCAGGTTTAGTGTTCATTCTGGAGCCTTAACCTTACAAGAAACTGGCCAAAAAGTCACAAACTATTCCCTGAAAATGCAGATAAAACTTCATTCAGTCATTCTGCACACAAGGCTTTGTCTTCTCTTCTAGGATTTGCTCTTGGGATATTGCCTAATTGACCTTAAGCTTCTATCATATCCTTCAAGAACGTCCCTTTGCCATACTCACAGAGAGTTTTTTATTTTATTATTATTATTGTTTTTTAATTTAAGAATTAGAGACAAGATCTCACTATGCTGCCCGAGCTGGTCTCGAACTCCTGGGCTCAAGCAATCTGCCCGGCTTGGCCTCCCAAAGAGCTGAGATTACAGGCATGAGCCAACATGCCTGGTCATACTCCGTAGAGATTTTTTATAATCTCCTGACCCTCCCAATCATTCCAGACATTCTAGATTTGTTGTCTTGATGCTAGTAACAATTCCACTAAATCTCTAATGGCTTACTGAAAAAGCAAATATTAAGCTCAATTTCCTAGGGAATCCTACTGGCAGGCACAGTATTTAGATTTACCTGAAGTCTATTCTTAGAGAGATGGTAACAAGATCTATCTCACTGGTTGTTGAGAGGATTAAATGGCATATCTATGTAAAACAATTATCAGTGTTACATAAAATTGGTGATCAAAATATATTATTATTGGTGGCAATGGTGGTGACATTAACTGTTTAATAAATCCTTATACCAGAAGTCAGGAACCCAGTTAGTCCTGGTTTGGCCACTTACGTAACCTAATCATTTATCTTTCTTAGGCTTTTTTTTTTTTTTTCTTTTTGAGACAGAGTCTTGCTCTATCGCCTGGGCTGGAGTGCAGTGGCCAGATCTCAGCTCACTGCAAGCTCCGCCTCCCAGGTTTACACCATTCTCCTGCCTCAGCCTCCCGAGTAGCTGGGACTACAGGCGCCCGCCACCTCGCCCGGCTGGTTTTTTGTATTTTTTTAGTAGAGACGGGGTTTCACCGTGTTAGCCAGGATGGTCTCGATCTCCTAACCTCGTGATCCGCCCGACTCGGCCTCCCAAAGTGCTGGGATTACAGGCTTGTCTTAGGCATCATCTTTACCCAAAAGGGGAACCAATCGGATTAGATTACTTCTAAACTCACTTCCAGTGAATAAATTTAAGTCTCTGCTAATCCCAGGCGAAAGACAGCTAGCTTCTTCCCGTAGTAACAAGCACTACTTTTTGAGAGCCCATGTTGTGTCTGATTCATCTCTGTAAAGTGGGCATCTAGCATAGCACACCATCAAAATAGATACTCATATGCTAAATAAAACACATTATGACTAATGTATTATATATAGTAAGGCTTCCAAACAGTCTGTTATCACCCAAACCTTCTACATCTTCTCCTCTCTTCCAAAACAAAACAAAGCCTGTTTCTTGTGAGCCAAAAATCAAGGTGAAAAAAAGTCTTATTAATGTTTTGTTTAAAAAGTGTTTTAAATTGTAATTTTCTAAATTTTATGCTTCACTTTTATCACCTACAATTGGTTTACCCACAGCAATCTGGACCCATCACTTCAACGAAGCTCCTATGATAATGCCAAGTATTAATGAATATACATTATGTGTGGCTAAGTACTGGGCACCATGACTCACCTAGACTCCCGTGTAAATGACCTAGGAGTCACAATCCACCCCAACAGTCCACCATTACCGTCTATTCTGATTCACTGTTCCAATGTATCTCTATGACGCGGCCCTGGTCCTTTCTGCCCAGCAGTACTGCAAACAGTAGTAATGTAGTGACTGAGCGCTTGAGTTTCTTGCATCAAGTCATACAGTCCACAAATAATTATGTCCTATATGCCGAACACTGTTACAGGCATTGAGAAGATACTGTGAACAAACCTGAGAAAAATGCTTGACCTTACAGAGCAGACATTCCAGTGTACGCTTGCCCTTCCAATCTATCCTCTATAAATCAGTGATCCTCAAAATGCGGTTCTAGACCCAACATCAGCATCACCTGGATACTTGTTAAAAATACTGAATCAGCAGCTCTGGGTGTAAACCAGAAATCTAATTTAACAAACTGTTCATTCAGGTTATTCTGATGGATGCTAAAGTGAGAACTGTTTTAAAATCTAAACCGATGTTTTTCAAACTGAAGACTGCAACCCACTAGTGATTCAAAGTCAATTTAGAATTTTCTTTGTAGCCCTCTCTCCTTCTCTCCCTTTTCTCTTTCTCTCCCCTTCCCTCCCCTTCTCCGTCCCTCTCTCCCTTTCCTTTCTCCTTCTCCCTCCTTCTCTCCCCTAAGGATGTTTTCTGTAAACAAAATAGAATTGAAAGGAAAAATCAGACTGTACTGCACTGAGAAAAAACTTTTGCAGATTTGTCACTCATATACTTGTGCATATATTTATTCAAAATGTTAAATACTATTAATTCTTAAGGAGAGTCCTAGTCAAGAAGTTTGAGAAACACTGTTCTACACTGTTATCAAGGTGAATTTTTTTAATTTATAAATATATCCTCTGTTTAAAAACTGGAACCACAGAGCAAAGTAATTTATTTACCTACCTACCTACCTACCTACCTGATATGGTTTGCCTGTGTTCCCACCAAAATATCAACTTGAATTGTATCTCCCAGAATTCCCATGTGATTTGGGAGGGACGGGTAACTGAACCATGGGGGTTGGTCTTTCCCATGCTATTCTCAGGAGACCTGATGGGTTTATCAGGTGTTTTTGCTCTTCCTTGTTCCTCATTTTCTTTTGCTGCCAACATATAAGAAGAGCCTTTTACCTACTGCCATGATTCTGAGGCCTCCCCAGCCATGTGGAACTGTAAGTCCAATTAAACCTTTCTCTGTTCCCAGTTTTGGGTATGTGTTTATTAGCAGCATGAAAACAAACTAATATAGTAAACTGGTACTAGTAGAGTGGGGCATTGCTGAAAAGATACCTGAAAATATGGAAGCGACTTTAGAACTGTGTAACAGGCAGAGGTTGGAATAGTTTGGGCAGCTCAGAAGACAGGAAAATGTGGGGAAGTCTGGAACTTCCTAGAGACTTGCTAAATGGCTTTGACGGAAATGCTGATAGTGATATGAACACGGTCCAGGCTGAGGTGATCTCAGATGGAGATGAGGAATTTGTTAGCAACTGAAGCAAAGGTGACCCTTGTTCTGTTTTAGCAAAGAGAGTGGCAGCATTTTGTCCCTGCCCTAGAGATTTGCGGAACTTTGAACTTGAGAGATGATTTAGGTTATGTGACAGAAGAAATTTCCAAGCAGAAAAGCATTCAAAAGGTGACTTCGGTGCTGTTAAAAGCATTCCGTTTTAAAACGGAAACACAGCATAGAAGTTCAGAAAATTTGCAGCCTGACAATGCAGTGGAAAAGAAAAAGCCACTTTTTGAGGAGAAATTCAAGCTGGCTGGAGAAATTTGCACAAGTAGCAAGGAGCCTAATGTTAATCTCCAAGACCATGGGGAAAATGTCTCTAGGCCACATCAGAGACCTTCACTGCAGCCCCTCCCATGATGAGCCCAGAGACCCAGAAGAAAAAAGTGGTTTCGCTGGCCAGGCCCAGGGTCCCCATGCTGTGTGTAGCCTAGGGACTTGGTGCCCTGTATCCCAGCCACTCCAGCTGAAAGGGGTCAACATAAAGCTCAGGCTGTGGCTTCAGAGCGTGGAAGCCCCAAACCTTGGCAGCATCCATGTGGTGTTGAGCCTGCGGGTGCACAGAAGTCAAGAATTGAGGTTTGGGAACTTCCACCTAGATTTCAGAAGATGTATGGAAATGCCTGGATGGCCAAGCAAAAGTCTGCTGCTGCAGAGGCAGAGCCCTCACGGAGAACCTCTGCTAGGGCAGTGCAGAAGAGAAATGCGGGGTCGGAGGCCCTACACAGAGTCCCTACTAGGGCACTGCTTAGTGGAGCTGTGAGAAGAGGGCCACAGTCCTCTAGATCCCAGAATGGCAGACCCACCAACAGCTTGCACCGTGCTCCTGGAAAAGTCGCACTCAATGTCAGCCCGTGAAAGCAACTGGAAGCAAGACCACCCTGCAAAGCCACAAGGGTGGAGCTGCCCAAGACCAGGGGAACCCACCTCTTGCATCAGCATGACCTGGATGTGAGACCTGGAGTCAAGGGAGATCATTTTGGAGTTTTAATGTAAGACTGCCCTGCTGGATTTCCGGACTTGCATGGGCCCTGTAACCCCTTTGTTTTGGCCAATTTCTTTCTCCCGTTTGGAACAGCTTTATTTACCCAATAACTGTACCCCCATTGTATCTAGGAAGTAACTAGCTTGCTTTTGATTTTACAGGCTCATAGGCAGAAGGGACTTGTCTTGTCTCAGATGAGACTCCAAACTGTGGACATCTGTGTTAATGCTGAAATGAGTTAAGACTTTGAGGGACTGCTGGGAAGGTATGATTGGTTCTGAAATATGAGGACATTAGATTTGGAGGGCCAGGGACAGAATATGGTTTGGCTATGTCCCCACCAAAATCTCAACTTGAATTTTATCTCCCAGAATTCCCACATATTGTGGGAGGGATCCAGCGGGGAGGTAACTGAATCAAAGGGCCCGGTCTTTCCCATACTATTCTTGTGATAGTAAGTCTCACGAGATCTGACGGGTTTATCAGGGGTTTCCGCTTTTGCTTCTTCCTCATTTTCTCTTGTCGCTGCCAAGTAAAAAGAGCCTTTCACTTCCCATTATGATTCTGAGGCCTCCCCAGCCATGTGGAACTGTAAGTTCAATTAAACCTTTTTTTGTTCCCAGTTTCTGGTATGTCTTTATCAGCAGTGTGTATATGTCCTTATTAGCAGTGTGAAAACTAACTAATACACCATCTAACAACCTGGAATACTTATTTGCAAAAGATTCCTAGGTCTCATTTTACTACCCCTATCAAGCCAGACTCTCTGGAAAATCCAAAAATCTGCATTTTAACTAGTACCCCAGATAATCCTCACTCTAAAGACCAAGCTCCTTAGTATAGCATGTTACCATATACCAATTGCTACTACAACTTGAACTCTATTTTCTCACAGTACCAAATTACTTGGAGGTCCCTGAATATATCATATGTAACCTCAATGAACTATTCCTTATGATCAGCAGTTTTCTCCCACAATTCCCTATACAAAACAAATGCCGAAGTCTCAACAGCCTCAAAGAAAAGGCATCACTCACTGCCTCCACGCATAAGAGATATTTCTATTTTGTACTTACCACACAAAGTCTACGACTTCTATCAAAGTATGAATATCTTCTAGGCAGCAACTGTCTTATTCAGGATCTAACTTCAAAGAGGGAAAACAAAACTATTTGTCTTCTAGAATACTGTTCCTATATAAGGATGCTACTGACATTTTGGGCAGGACAATTCTTTATCATACAGAATGGTCCCACAAGAAATATGCAGGAATTGCAACATTCCTGGCTGCTGTCTAGTAAATGCCAAAAATCCTCATGAAATGTTGAACATGGCCCCAGAGATTTCCAACAGCTTTGGGAGAGGCGGGTAATCTACTGAAAATCATTATGTACCAAGTACTATAATACTGGTTCTAGGTAATGTAAGACATGCAAAAAGAGGATCATACAAGTACTTTGTATTAAGCTTATAATGCCAATTACCATAAAGTTCAAATTAATTTAATGTCTATAGTTTCTCTACAATTCCATTTTCACACAATCTTTATTTATCAAAATATTAGATATCAACTATTTAAAATGAACAATGAGGCTGGGCGTGGAGGCTCATGCCTGTAAACCCAGCACTTTGGGAGGCTGAGGTGAAAGATCACGAGACCAGGAGTTGAAGACCAGCCCAACCAACATAATGAAAATAAAATAAACAATGAAACACTATTTTGGCAATAGTAATCATACTAACATATTTCTTTCTTCTTTTTTTTTTTTTTTTCTGATGTGGAGTGTCACTTTGTTGCCCAGGCTACAGTGCAATGGCGCGATCTCGGCTCACTGCAACCTCTGCCTCCTGGGTTCAAGCAATTCTCCGGCCTCAGCCTCCCCAGTGGCTGGGATTACAAGCACGTGCCACCACGCCCGGCTAATTTTTGTATTTTTAGTAGAGACGGGGTTTCACCATGTTGGCCAGGCTAGTCTCAAACTCCTGACCCCAAGTGATTCGCCCACCTCGGCCTCCCAAAGTGCTGGAATTACAGGCATGAGCCACCGCACGCAGCCTCTAATACAGTATTGAAAACAATCAGGAATACTAATCTTTGCAAGGTATCTGAAATTAGATGGAGAAAATTCATCTTCTGTACCCAAAATGATTCACGTGTACATTTGTATATCATGTTAACCAGACTGGTAACTAAAACTTACTAAATTCTGTGTACTTTATAAACACATGTACAGACTAGTTTTTTCACAAAAATTCTGTAAGATAGATATTATTATGACTTTTTACAGAAAAAGAATCTGATGAGAAAGAAGTTAGGTAGCTTATCCAAGATCACTCTAACTAATGGCAGACAGAATAGGGATATAAACCAGGTGGTCTGACTCCAATGTCCCAGTCAGGGCTAGAGAGTGAATGTCTCTTTGTATTCTGCACCCCAGGACCCTCACTTGCCTCCCTTTAATCCCAGTACTAGTTTAAACTCCTAGTCTCTAAACTGGACTGCTGCTATCAGAGCAGGTCGCCAACCCTCAAAACCATCTCAGGTGCCACCCACCAACAACCCAAGATCTAGTCAAAACTCTCTTACCTTCCTTCCTCCTGCTAAGTACTGTATATGTCACATGGATGCAAAAGGGCTAGGTTCGTGGCTCTATCATTTATTAGCTAAATGACTTTGTCAAAGCACATTCCAAGTCTACTTGGAATATAAAATCATGAGATTTTATAGATAGGTGGACTTACTGCTCCCCAAGTTAATCCCCTTACTGCTTCCCTGTTAATCCCCAAGACCATGGAGAAAATGTCTCCAGGCCATATCAGAGACCTGCATTGCAGCCCCTCACATCACAAGCCCAGAGGTTAGGTGGCTAAACCTGGCAACATGGTGGGCTAGAAATTCTGAAGGATTCTCCTACTTTCACAAAACATCTAGCTCCTGGATAAAATGTATTATACTTCTGGGTTCCCAAGAAACAGTGCTGGAGAAACAGAGCTTTCCCTAAGAGTAAATGAAATGAAATAGTAGATTATCATTCAACGTATGGTCCAAATATTTATATATAATTAGAGTATATCAAGTACTTTTTATGTATACAGCTAGAGTATATTTAGAATAGTGGTTCTCAGCCAGAGGTGATTTTGCCCCCCAGCGACATCTGGCAATGTCTAGAGACATTTCTGGATACAACTGAAGGGTGCTACTGGCATCTAGTGGGCAGAGGCCAGTTGTGCTGCTAACATCCTACAATTAATAGGACAGCCCCTGCAACGAAGAATTAACTGGTGCAAAATGTCAATAATGCCAATGTTGAGAAATCTGAACCAGAGGCAGATAAACTGAATTTCAGATATACTTCCAATTGAGGCAACTCTTCTCATTTTATTTGTTTTATTAAAAAGAGAAAAAATGTTTTATATCTCCCACAGAACTTGATGTCTGGACATAGGCAGGTCGGAAAATCTAGAAATCCGGCTGATTTTATCATTCACTTTGAAGAGAATTTCTACAGTGTCATTCCCACCCATAGACACTCATCAATCCAAAACATATTTATATTCAAATATAGATTTACTGAAAACCAGGGCTGTATTTTGTTGTTTTTTCTACCTCTCATAGTTTACACATTAACATAGGCCCGCAGTGGTTCAAGAGATAACCTCGACGACTGG
This sequence comes from Macaca nemestrina, assembly GCF_043159975.1. Classification (NCBI taxonomy): domain Eukaryota; kingdom Metazoa; phylum Chordata; class Mammalia; order Primates; family Cercopithecidae; genus Macaca; species Macaca nemestrina. Next base: position 26,676,065 of record NC_092131.1, on the reverse strand, counting down.
GTTGAAATATTCTTATCATCTCCCTTTCTGCATTACCTCATTAACCCTCAAATTACATGCATTCTCATCATTCATCTTTGTCCTCAATCTAATTCACCACTGCCTCCTTTATAGCCTTATACAAGCTTTTGATAAGTTTGTAAAATGGCCCCAAAAAGTGGGGAGAGGGGCTAGAGCTAATAATGCCAGTGTTTCTAAACCATAAAATACGAAATTAAAGTTCTTTTTATTAAGCAAGAATGTCTAAACCTGAGCAGTCCAATATGGCAGCAATCAGCCATATGTAGTGATTTAGGTTTAGATTAATAAAAATTCAGTTGCTCAGTTCCACCAACCACATTTTGAGCGCTTAATAAGCACATGTGGATAGTGGCTACCCTACTGAAGAGCACAGATACAGAACACTTTCATCACTGCAGAAAGTTCTATTGGACAATGCTGGCTGTCCAGCTGTTAAATCTAGGGCATATTCTAGAAATTCTAATGAGATCCTGAAGAAATTCAGTGCAGAGAATTAAAATAAACTCATTTTAGTCTAACAGTTTTATTTTTAACTTCAATACAACCCAGATAGAAGAGTATGGCCCATTTAAAAACAACAAGAATATTACACTATTTTGTTCAGTTAGATTCAGGTGCCATATCTGTTATCAAACAGTTCAATCAAATACTTACTGAATGCCAACCACATATGCCCAGACATTGCGGTAGAAGCTGGGGATTCAAAGTTGAGTAGGTTACATTTTTTGCCATTAAAACCTAAGTATTAAACTAAAAATCAGTGTGTTACCTATAAAATATGTACCAAAAAAGTCATATATAATAAAAAAGGAGGTGGAAACATTTGGTCTCAAAAATAGCGCATTCTCTTCAAGAGAACGTCTCGATTCTACTGTTAAAGATAGGAAAAATAAATTCTCCAGATTTTCATTATGAAAAGCAAGAGTAGATAACAACCCAGACTGACCACTAGAATTTGACCTAGAGAAAATTACCTAACATCTTTAGAACTGATTTTCTACACCTAAAAATGCTGCATTTTCTATACAAGGTCACGAAACCACAAGGACAACCATTATAAAAGTGTAACATAAATTGCAAAAATCTCATTCCACGTTACACTAAGGAAACAAAATAAGCTTGTTTTCTAATTATTCACATCCCTCAGTTACTTCATGCTACTTGAACAATTTATATTGTTCTTCTTCCAACTCATGTCTCAGAATTAGCACTCTTACACTTGTATTTTTAGATACCTACTCTTCACTATTAGTAACCCTTACATTTTTCTCAAGGTAAATACATATTTGCTCATCTGTTTCACACCTATATATTTTTCTTAACTCACACAGGTATACTCTTGTTTTTGTTTTTTTTCCAAGACAGAGTCTTGCACTGTCACCCAGGCTGGAGTGTAGTGGCACGATCTCAGCTCACTGCAACCTCCGCCTCCTGGGTTCAAGCCATACTCCTGCCTCAGCCTCCCCAGTAGCTGGGATTACAGGCACGTACCACCATGCCCAGCTAATTTTTGTATTTTTAGTAGAGATAGGGTTTCACCATGTTGGCCAGGCTGGTCTGAAACTCCTCACACAAGAATATTCTTATTGAAAATTCTAGAGAAGTTTCCTGCAGATATCTATTAATAAATGACATCAAGACCTACTCCATCACCACAATCAAGGTGAGATTTGCTTTACGTAAAATAAACTGGTTGCCAAGCTGCAGCCTCTAAACCTATGTTGGATAAATGACACCACAACAAATGTTCCTTAACATTTATTAACTGTGATTATTTATTTGTACATAGACTTAAAGGAGCTTAATACTCAACTTCTAAACCAGCAGTTCTAAAACTCTTTCACCTCAGGATGCTTTATCACTTTAAAAAATTACTGAGACCCTCAAAGAGCTTCTCTGTATGTGAATTACACCCCCCTATATTTATAGTAACAGAAATTATAACAAATGTTTAATGCTTACTAATTTGTTTAGAAATAATGGATCCATTATATGTTAACATAAATAACAGTTTTCTGAAAATAGTCATATTTTAGTAAATAAAATTGAGTGAGAATGACAAACGACTTAAAGGAAAATAGCTAGATTTTCATATCTGCCTGTGTTTTCGCTTTGTTTTGGTTGAGGTATACAAAGAAAATCTGCCTTCCTACAGTTAAGTAGTTAGGAAAAGAAAAGGTACTTTTAAGTGATAGTTTCTTACAAGTTAGTTACAATGCAGAATATGGAACCATATAACTATGAACTTTTCATACTGTTAAAGTTCATTAATTTATCTTGCATTTTGAATGAATTTTCCAACATTATGCATTGGACATTCAGAAAATACAAGTTCAATGAATTATATGGATCTTTCGAATGTAAACACACTTCATTACAGAATATCAAACAATCAAATTTCTTAGTATCAACACTGAGTCCACATCTTTTTAATATTCAGAAATGAGAAGTATGCATACAGCATTTCTGCTGCTTATTTACAGTTATCTCAAGGAAAAGCATCTGTGCGCTTGAGTTATGAATTTAACTGGCCACTTTTCTCACAGAATACAACTTTTACTTGAAAGAATGAAGGCAAACTATGATTTTCCAGACTTGAGCATTTAGTCAACCTTGTGGACCCCCGGAAAGAACCCTTGGGGAGAACCCAGGACTCCATGAACTATATACCTTGAGAACCACTATTCTAACCAACAGGGCAAAAATAGTCCACAATTTCATGAGTCATTACACTGCAAGGAAAACACAACTGCCAATAAAAAAAACTAAATATTTCTGCTTAAATCCAAGATACAGAAAACCAGCTCTTAATGTAAAATATATTTAAAACATTTGGCCTACATAAAGGGTCTACTTCAAGAACCTAAAATTCTTTTATCAAGCACTTACTCCCTACAACTTAAAACACACTTAGAATACAGGTACATTAAGACCATTAAAAAAAGGCAAGATTAAAGCTGGGCACTGTGTCTCACGTCCATAATCCTAGCACTTTGGGAGGCCGAGGCGGGAGGATCACTTGCAGCCAGGAGTTCGAAAGCAGCCTTGACAACATGGTGAAAACCATCCCTACCAAAAATACAAAAATTAGCCAGGCATGCTGGCATGTGCCTGTAGTCCCAGAGGTGGGAGGATGGTTTGAGCCTGGGAGGCGGAGGTTGCAGTAAGTCCAGATTGTGCCACTGCACTCCAGCTGGGCGACAGAGCCCAACCCTGTCTCAAAAAAAAAAAAGAAAAAAGAAAGAAAACTCTTCCAGGCATGTCAAGTAATTAGACCCTAAAATGTAGAATGTTAACTATCCAATAATAACTGCTAATGCTACTATCAGGCATTGTGCTAAGATTTTATATGGTTATTCCATTTAATCCTCAAAACAAACCTATAAGGTAAATACTACCAATTTCCATCTTACATGTAAAGAAACTGAAATATAAATGTAGCCTGCCTAAGGTCAGAGGAAGAATGCATGGTACAGTTGGGATTTAAAACCAGCACACTTCACTAAACTATACGTTCACCCTACAGAAAAATTACAGATTCATCTCTGACTAAAGAAAATGATTTGGGGTGAAAAGGTAGGAATATTTTTAAAAAGACAAACTTACGGTTTTCAGTTCCATCAGTACTTGTTCATCCACTCCATCGTCCAGAAAGATGTCTCTCACGTCATTAATGACATCTTCAATCACAGATCGGTATAACTTAGGCTTTAAAGGAAAAATAAAAGACTTGATAAAGACAGTTTTTCACAGGTTACAATGTATAATTCAAAACCAATATAATAGTCATTTTGCCAACTAACTACATATGAATTTAAAGATACGACCACCATCATTTGCCATAAACTGGATTTGATGACTGCATACTTTAATAAAAATTTTAAGATTAATGCAATTCAAAAACAGAAGGTCCCTATGCCTACAAGGTCCATACAATTTTCAATTATAATTTCCTATGTTATAGTCAAAATACCTAATGTAATGTTCAATAACAGCTTCAGGGGTTGCTTACGTCTGGCTTCTACTATTCCATGCTTGGTTTGAACTCTGTTGTATGTTTTACTACCTCACCACTAAATCTTAAGACTTTGGAGAATCTTACGTCCGGGAGTCATCTGCCTGGTAATAATCTGCAACCTAATGAACATTCAGGTTTAAAAATCACCTAACTTCTGTTGTGTGACCCAGTCTGTACTTTCAAGCTACACCATTAAACTACTCACACCCCCGCAATGACAGGTCTCAAGGTCCCAAAGAAACAAGGTACACTGATTTCCTTCCCAGAATTTCTCCTCTACTACTGCCCAGATAATGCTATGAAACATTATAATGAACATAAACCCTCTAAACGTTTATTATTATTATTATAATTAGCACTGTTGGTATTACTTGAAGGAGGAGCGGGAAGTAAAGGAGCTGGCTTCTAGAAGGTTGAATGGTAAAATGGGCAAAATGAGAATAGATGTGAAAGAACTTTCAAAAAATAAAAATTTTTTAAAAACTACAAGGTGGGAGATAAAACAATTAGCTCAATCCATATCCTATTTTTAACCTGTAAGACAAAAGGAAGTCATGTCAGATGACAAAACTAGAGCTGCCTTGACAAAACTAGAGTTGCCAGGTTATAAATCCTACCCATTATCAGAGAGTTATGGTTAACAAGCTTTTTAGATGTCTTCTCATTACTTGTGTTTCACACCTTGCTTAAGGTTAAATGGCTACCAAAAAAAACTAAGTGTTTGTTCTCATGAGCAAACTTCAAACAGAAATATGTGTTTCACTACCATCTCTTATCAGCAACACTGTGACACAGGGCAACTGCTAAGAAAATGTGTCCTTGTCTTGTGAAAACTACAAATAATGAGGCCAGATGCAATGACCTGTAATCCCAGCATTTTGGGAGGATCGCTTGAGCTCAGGAGTTCAAGACCAGTCTGGGTTACATAGTGAAATTCAGTCTATACAAAAAATTAGCCAGGAATAGTGGCACGTGCCCGTAGTCCCAGCTACTTGGGAGGCTGAGGTGGGAGGATGGCTTGAGCCCAGAAGGGAAAGGATGCAGTGAGCCAAGATTGTAGCACTGCCCTCCAGCCTGGGTGACAGGCCCAGACCCTGTCTCAGAAAACAAACAAAATACAAATGAGTTTGTCAGTACAATTTACCTCAACCATTAAAAACTATTTAGTCCTTCTCATTACAAGAAAACCAATTCAAATATCCGGGTTCTTGCTTTACTGTTTCACTCACTAACCTGCTTTATTTTGCCAAATCCTCCTCTTGAAGTTTGTTCATCTGTAAAATGCACATTTCTATAGTCCCTACTTTAACATTCTAATTCTATATATAAGGAAAGTATATCTGACTATGGACATCATCTTGCCTAAAGTGACTTAACTGAATTACAAAAGTATCTCTGTAAAGTGTGTGTGTGTGTTTTAACCAACAATGACTCCTCAAGACATTAGGAGGGCAATATATTTTAAATTGGGAATATCAATCTCAAATTGACAATATGTATGCTTTTCAGTAAACTAGACGGTGTTTTGGTGTTTCTGAAGTCAGTTACCTCTAAAAACCTGTTGCTTGGAGATCCAGACACGTATAGGTATAAATCTGCTTTCTTCTAGTACTCTCTACTTAATGAATCATTATTTAAGATTTTATTTTTGTGTCTTAATGAACTCACAACTTGACCACTTAACAGCTTCATAAGCTCTATAGTTGAAGGAAGGGAAATGTGTACTCTTCACAAAATACATGCCTAATAAGTAATTTAGCAGAATTGTTCACAATTTGAAAAGCCCTCAAGATAATTTTTGAAAAGTATGTGGGCACATAGTTAGTATTCGAAACAAGAAATTTCTAAATTATTACTTAAAATTCTACGCTATATTTCAGGCAAAGTTTCTATCTTTCACGAAATACAATTTAGGTTTATCCTGATTTTTAAAAAACAGGTTATTTCAAACTTAAGAACTGGTAAATAAGAGGGCCACTAGTGGCATTAAGTGATTTGTTAGAAGGTTTCCTTCAAAAATGTTAATTCCCTGATGCAATGCTGGAAGATAAATTGGAATAATTTTTACACCGGATATCCATGTTAATATCCAAGGCAATAAAGTTCTACTTAGAATTTTTTTTAATCCAGTTTGCAGCATGTGTCTTCCCTCTAATTACTCATGATTCTCATACACATAAATGGTCCTATAGTGAAGCTTTAGGTACTTATCTATTTCTCTGAAAAGCCTCGTGTCTTTTATATTTACTATAGAAAAACATAATGTAATATTGGGAGCTATATTTCTAACATATTTCTTGAATACTTAAAACACTACCAAAACCGAGTCCTCTGCAGCTAACACTTTCAGTGTAAACAGTTTTTTAAATTCCCGAAAATAATGCACACAAGAAAAACGGCTAGACCATCTTATCTAAAACTCTTTGTTTTAAATTATAAATTTTGAAAACTGTAAACAAAATAAAAAGGGACAGCGATTCGGATATATTTCCCCTAGCAAACAAAGAAGGCAAATCCTGGCTGCTGCTAGGAACAAAACCAAAACTTGGGGCTCTGAAAGCAGCCCCCGACGGATGAGAAATTACAGCGTGAAAAAAGGACCTAGAAATAAATTGAGCTCTGCACGCGCCTGGCTCTCGCCTCGGGAGCACGCACCTCCCAGCCCCGCTCTCAGCAGCTCTCACTATTTAAAGCCGGATCTGGTGTTTAAATGGAGAGGCGGTGACGTAGTACTGAAAAGCACCTTCCCATCCTGGCAGAGTCTATATTAGAGAGCGGCAATGGCTCTATATAAACAGGGCAGCCAAAGGGAGGAGGACCACAAGGCTCAGGGACTGAAAAGCAGGGTAAGCGGCCGCAGCCATGATGGATCGACCCGAGTCGCCAACGGTACGGTGTCGGGCGGCCGCGGGCTGGTCTGCGGCATTTGGGACAGGGCAAAAACGTGTTTTATTGTCATCATAAAAATAAGAGTTGGGTGGACTAGTGATCACATTGCGTTGGTGACTGAAAAGGTTATTTATGTGACTGCTTTTTGCAAACCTACGTGATCTCAAGTAACCAAAAAGGGACCAACGGGAAGAAGTAGGTAAATTTCAAGGCGAAAGCGGGGACACTTGGACCACTGCAGGCTTTTTTTGTTTGTTTTGGTGCTTCTGCTAGTCGAAGATACGATGGGGGTCTTCCCCTTCGCCATTTTACCCATTCGGAAGGAACTGAGATAAGTGCTTTTCAACCAACCTTCCTCCTTTTTTTAAACATAAAATGGCCCCAGTGAAGGTTCCCAAAGCACAACAGCCAGAAAAAACCTAAGTAACCCCCAAAGTAATCATTATTCTTCCACTGCATTAAAGTGGATCACGGTGGGTCTCGGGGGTTCGCCCGATTCCCCAGACACGGTTTTTGTTCTGCAGCCGCTCGGGGAGCCCTCGTCAAGACAGCACGGACGGGCCCCTCGCGGGGAAGCGGCGGCTCCCCTCCCGCCCTCCCTCCCGGCGGCCGGGTTCTGGGGCCGGGGCTGCACGCCCGCCCGGGCCCAACCGCCTCCGCGGCCCGGCCCGGCCCGCGGCTGCCCCAGGCCCCGCCGGCGCCCCCGCCCTCCCCGCGCCGCGAGCCCTCGGCGCCCCCCCGCGCCCGCCGCCCGGCGCTCCGGCCCGATCCGCCCGAGGCGGGAAGCGGCGGCGGCGGCGGCCGCGCGGACGGCTGAAGAGTCGAGGCCGGGAGTCGCCGCCGTCCCCGCCCCCGCCCGGTCCGGCCGTTGCTGCCGCCTGAACGAAGCCCCCGCCGGCCACCGAACCACGTCCTTACCACGGTGTTTGTATTTGCCGAGTTCGCCATTTCCACACACAACACAAACAAGAGGGGGCAACCCCAAGAAAACAAGATAAAAACAAAACCAAAAAAAAAAAAAAAACTAAAACACCCGGAGGGTGACCCAAATCACCACAAGATTGGGGAAAAATTTTTAAACAAAATCAATCCTGAAGGAGTAAGGGAGAGCGGAGAGAGGAGGAGGGGGGCACTCCTCCCGCAGCTAAAAACCTCGAGAATCGCCTTTAAAAAAAAAAAGCCACGACCCTTTAGGGGTCCGGGGGGCGTTGCCCGCTCCCCACCCCGCGCCAAGGAGGGAAACCACCACCGGTCGCCGCTCCCTGCGCCGCCGCTGCCGCCACCGGCTGCAGCTCCAGCCGTCCGGTCCGCCCGCTTCTCTCCTTTATATAGCGAGCCAACAAGCTGCGCGAGCCGCCACCGCCGCCGCCGCCGCCGCCGAGAAACAGGGTGAAGGGGGAGGGAGGGGCGGAAAGGGCGGGGGCAGATGTGGGCGGGGCTGAGCGCGAGACACCGCGAGAGCCGCGTGCGCAGGCGCGCCGGGGCGGAGGCCGCCGCGAGCCGCGTTGTCACGCGCCGTGGTGGGTGCTGGGCTGGCGGAGCCCGGGGAGTGAACTAGTGTAGTCGGACCTACGCCTCTCCAACGCTCGCCTGATCACGTGGTTGGCACCCAGGCGGAAGTCTGCGGCAGTTCTTTGCGGTGAAGTACTTGCAAAGCATTGCTGGAAAAGACGCGAGTTCTAGTGACACTCCGAAGCTAGGTGGGACCGCCTCCTGTCGCACGTTTCCGCCCGGTCCCGCGCTGTAGGAGCTAGGAAATGTGACAGAGGCGGTGCCTACTGCCTCACTAGGAATAGCCGCGGAGGAGGATTGGTCACGTGGCGTAGCTTCCGGCCTCTGGCGCGTTCCTATTCGGGAAGGTTTTAAATGCGGAGTCATCTCTTGATTTGTCAGCGAGGCTTTGACTATAAGCTTCTCGGCTTTCGCGCCTCACCAAGGGTGGGTCTTTCGCGCGCAGAATTGTATAGGATTTCCCAAAGGGAGTAAACGCCGATCGGGGCCCACTTTTAACATTCCAGAATTAGTAACCTCTGATTCGTTTGTTTCCACACTGGGTACGCTGCGAAGACTAGGCTTAAGTTGCCCAGAGGTTAGTTCTCTACTAGCCCACGTACTTTAATTTATCACGCTAGTGGAGATGCGGTGGGGAAGAAAACCCCACCAGCCTTTGGATTATAACAGCACAGTAACTTTCCCTGGTTTTTAAAAATATTGCCAAAATACTGCGACTCCGCATGGCCATCGTATAGTGACTGATCACATTGAAATGCATGCCCTTGACCCAGCAACTCTCATGGCCTCTCGCTATAAGAGAGCAAGCAGGCTGTGTTCCATGTGCAATTCAATAAGCTTTTGACCTATTCTGCCCAAGCAAATCCTGCCTTTATATCGACATTGCAAGCGGAACAGAGAATGCTGTTTGGAAGGCAGAATTCATAGTACCTAATTTTCTTGTCCCTGGGAATTTTGAGGGACTTGAGATGTCGCTTGGATGAGTGAGGGAGTTTGTCTTCCAGAGACAAAGCAAAACGAAATGTCAAAGTTCTGTGCTGGTGAAACCGGATTTGAAAAATATCAAAGGCGTCTTACCAGAGAGGGAAAAAAAATGAATCCTGCCAAGACTTGAAGAAAGGGATTAGAGAAACCAGAGGCCTTGAATACCCAGAAAATGGGAGATTGTGAATGGGTGTAGAGAATATCTATGAACCTTGAGATTTCTTTTCACACCAAGTTCGTTCGCCTCTTAACCCTTAGTTGCTTCCCAGTTTCCTGTACAGCTTCATGGTCTGGGACACTTAAAGAAAAAAATCACAGGAAATCAGTAGTCTTGGTGTATTATATAAAATTATGATTCTATCAACATTTGTAATTCATTTAATATTCAAGTGACAAACCGAAAAGTTACACTAAACAATACCATTCCTGGTAAGTTTTACTACGTATTGAGAGGACTTCTTCTTGCTTCTCTGTATACATACTCCCAAACACTTTGCACCTGGAATCATTCACTTTCCACCTAGTTTTCTTCCCTACTACTTGGTATTCTTGACTAAATGGTTGAGTAGTTTTGCCATCAATTAAAGTTAAAACCACTGCAGACAGGACATGGAAGAGAAGCTATGAGGTTTGCTCTTCACAGATTTAATCTGTGAAATAATGGAATGTAGTTATTGGATTAAAATGGTGGAAAACCCAGTCTTGGCCTCCTTAAGACCATCAGACTCCCTGGAGGCTCTGAGTTGGCATCTCTCTTTACACCTAGATTGCAAAAAGACCTAAGCACTTGGTTAATATTTACCCAGGAACTTAGATTGCTTGTGTGTCTGGCATCTAGCCATCATGGATTCCATTCCAATATATTGGTTTCCCAGTCCCTCAACAGCTGTTATATGCCTTCATTGCAACATATGTGTGCCATCCCGTTTAGTTTCAGAAAGAAATATTTTCTGTTCTTTCACGAAAATTGTAGGACTGAATACTTAGAAGCTGCAGCCTTTTAATTCACAAAACTGAAAATTTGTGAGAGAAAACTCCCAAGTGAGATTACATTTAGCATCATATGTAAATTGTTTCTATCTGAACTTTTTATTGTTGGTCTCCTACAGCTTGAATGACGTTTCTAACTTTAACAGCTCTTTCTACTATATAAAACATTTATACAGGATTTGCTGTTTGATCTCATACTTTGTAGCAGCGATGTACTTAGATAGATACATAACAGTCCTCTCTTTGTGATGAATGTTTGTGTGTGTTTTTGTAACTTCAAAATGATTTATATTGGGAGATAAAATGTTGCGTCTTTCTTTTAATATGCAGCCTAAACAGTAGATAACTGTAAAATAAGAGAAGAAAAGGGAAAAAAATCAATGTATAAATTTTGTTGTACCATCCACAAAATGACACCAAACCTTCTATGTCCAAACATTTAAGTATTTAACTGTCCAAATGACTCTTTTAGCAACAATGCCAAGAAAGAACAGAGTCTAAAAAGATTGTGGAAATTGGCTTAAACTAAAATCTCGTGATTTCCCATCAAACTCCATTTTCTTAAATAGTGAAGAAAGAAAAAAACAAAACTAGTTTTGAAGCCTATTTAGGTTCTCATGCTCAGTAGTATTGGGCACTTTGGGAGGATACAAAATTGAAGAAGAAAGATGCCTCGAGCTTACTAATCATTTCTTTTTTTTGTCTTTCTTTCTTTCTTTCTTTTTGAGACAGAGTCTCGCTCTGTCATCCAGACTGGAGTGCAGTGGTGTGATCTCGGCTTACTGCAGCCTCTGCCTCATGAGTTCGAGTTATTCTCCTGCCTCAGCTTTCCGAGTAACTGGAATTGCAGACTCACGCCACCACGCCAGCTTATTTTTGTAGTTTTGGTAGAGACGGGGTTTCACCATTGTTGGCCAGGCTGGTTTCGAACTCCTGACCTCGGGTGATCCACCTGCCTTGACCTCCCAAAGTGCTGGGGTATAGCTGAACGCCACCATGCCCAGCAAGTTTACTAATCTTAATGAAAGTTCTTGTTTTAAAGGGTAGTGCATAGTCATAGCATTCATTTAAGCTGCTGAAAGCATACATATTTCAGTCCTACCAAAAAAAAATTATACTGCATTCAGATTTCACCTATGTTTCTGTCATTTTCAAAGAAACTGCCGATTTTCCCATGCACAAATTTTTGGTGGTGGCTATAAGAAGAGACTGGTGACCACACAAATCAGTTCGATACATGTGATGAAGAGATTTTAAAAAATCTTTTTAAATTGTCTTTGTCTGTTGTAAGTTAGTTTGAAATTGCTACTTCATGCCTTAAAACACCAACCAGCTCTAAGTTATTTTCTGTAGAACGAAGTGGAGACCAGTTTGTAGTTTTTAGCAAAAATAAGTTAACTTGGTGTGGAGTTTTGGTGGAATCAGGTTTGACTCTTGCCATTAAATTCCTGTGTGACATTGTGCCATGATTCTCTCTGTGTCAATAAGGTGAAATAATCACCATCACCTATCGTTGTTGGAAGATCAAAGGTACTAGGAAGTGCTCTGACAAGTATTTGGTGGGTGTTTTATTATTAATGGTAACTGTAACAGCTACACCAGTATCATCAAAGCTGGGGAAAGATGTTCTTAACTCACTTTGTAGAATACTACCATTACATTTTAATAATGATGGCTATGTGTTGTGGTTCATGCCTGTAATCCTAGCACTTTGGGAGGCTGAGGCAGGCAGATCACTTAAGGCCAGGAGTTCAAGACCAGCCTGGCCAACATGGCGAAACTCTATGTCTACTAAAAATGCTCAAAATTAGCGGGGTATGGTGGCATGTGCCTGTAATCCCAGCTACTTGGGAGGCAGAGGTTGCAGTGAACCAAGATCGTGCCTGGGCACCAGAGCTGGAAACAGACTGTCTCAAACAAACAACAACAGCCAGGAGTGGTGGCTCACATCAGTAATCCCAGCACTTTGGGAGGATGAGGTGGGTGGATTACTTGAGGTCAGAAGTTTGAGACCAGCCTGGCCAACATGGTGAAAACCCATCTCTACTAAAAATACAAAAATTAGCTGGGCATGCTTGTGCATACCTGTAATCCCAACTACTCAGGAGGCTGAGGCACAAGAATCACTTGAACCCAGGAGGCGGAGGCTGCAGTGAGCCAAGACTGCACCACTGTATTCCAGCCTGGGAGACAGAGCGAGACCCTGTCTCAAAAAAAAATTTTTTTAAATAATGATGTCAGTGGCCAATGCTTACTTTACAAGAAGCTTAGCCAAATTTTGATAACTCAGGTGGTAAATATGTAACAGCATCCCAGCCTCACAATGCATTTTAAAACTTTTTTTTCTTGCTTGCTTGCTTTCAGCCTTGAAACATACTTTGAAACTTTGTCCCTTTCTCACCAGCCCCTTCTGAGAACAGGGCTCACTTATCTTACTGATGTGCTTGCTTAAAAATTCCAGGGGCCAATTTTGAAACAAACTAGAGGGAGAGACCCCAACTGCAGAATCCTCCTGCTCAAGGGGGATTAGGAACCATTAGTCCAGCACTACCAGCTGAGGTCATATGATGTGAACTGGGCCTCCAGGCAGGCAGTCACTGAAGATGGCCATCAGAAGAAGGCACACAGACCTACACCTTCCTGCGCTACTCCTGCATATTTCCTACACCTTTTTGCTTCTTAAACCCCTTCACTCAGCCCAAAAAGTTGGAGTGATCTGTTAAAGGCATGAGCCTGTCCATCCCCCAACTGCTAATATTTGAATAAAGTTGCTATCCTTTCACTACATGTCACTTCTCATGTTTTCAGCTTCTGAGCAATGAGCAGCCGGACTTGAGCTGGTTATAAGTACACAGCGTTTGTTTTTGTTTTTGTTTTTGTTTTGAGATGGAGTCTTACTCTGTTGCCCAGGCTAGAGTGCAGTGGCTCGACCTTGGCTCACTGAAACCTCTGCCCCCTGGATTCAAGCAAATCTCCTGCGTCAGCCTCCCAAGTAGCTGGGATTATAGGCGCCTGCCACTGTGCCCTGCTAATTTCTGTATTTTTAGTAGAGACAGGGTTTCACCATCTTGGCTAGGCTGGTCTTGAACTCCTGACCTTGTGATCCACCTACCTCGACCTTCCAAAGTGCTGGGATTACAGGCGTGAGCCACCGCGCCTGGCCCACAGCATAATTTTTGTATGTTAATATAATGAGATGATTCCTTAAGCTGAAAGCTGATTTATTGATTAAATATATCAGATTGCTTAGTTACATGTGTGCCCAACTATATGTAGTAAAAGTTATGAATGAATTTGCCCATTGACCTAGCAATGCCAAATCTAGGACTCTGTCCCACAGATACATATATCTTTTCTTATCTTTATAAGAAAAGATATATGCCCCAGACTATTCATTGTAGGACTGCATTAACACCCATCCCACCCCCCAAAAAAGTAAATATTTTATATAAGAAGATTATATAATATGTCCATGTCCCACATGTCCATATAAGGAGGCTGGTTGAATAAACTATAGTACATGCACACAGGTGAGTACTATGCAGCTGGAAGAAGAAATAAGGAATGTATATATATACCCACTATGGAATGATCTTTGGAATATAATGCTGAATGAAAAAAGTTAGATGTAGAAAAGTATTTTTCTCCATTTAAGAAAAGAGAAAATACAAAAATGTGTGTAATACACTTGCTTACTATTTCTTTTTTTTTTAAAAGGAAATATGGCCAGGCATGGTGGCTCACACGTGTAATCCTAGCACTTTGGGAGGCTAAGGAGGGCAGATCACCTGAGGTCAGAAGTTCAAGACCAGCCTGGTCAACATGGCAAAACATTGTCTCTACTAAAAATACAAAAATTAATTGGGCACGGTGGCAAGCATCTGAAATCCCAGCTACTTGGGAGGCTGAGGCAGGAGAATCACTTGAACCAGGGAGGTAGAAGTTACAGTTATCTGAGGTCACACCACTGCACTCCAGCCTGGGTGACAGAGCCTGACACCCTCTCAAAAAAAAAAAAAGGAAATATAAACCATATGTATATATCTTTAAAGGTTACCTATAAGGACTGGGAGAGAAGAGTGTGGAGAAGACAGAAAAAAAAAGAGTTATTTAAATGTACTTTTGTTTTTTAGATTTGACTGAAAACACATACTTTACTTAGTTTTTAAAAACTTAAATTTTGAAAAACAATTCCCCAGTCTAAAAATTAAGTAACTTAACCAGATGTTACGTAACGCACAAAGAACTTTTTCAAGTGACTTTCAAACACAATAATTTGACTAGATACCCATAGTGGGATATTTTTAAGGATAAAAAGAAATGTCCAAAAAATTTTAAGTGTTGTTAGTATTTGCATTGTTGGTGATGATGTTTGGAAATATATTTTGGTAATTTTATGTGAAATGTGGGTTAAAGAATATGAGTAATTATATTTTGTTCTAATTATCTAATCCCAATTGTTCTTGAGAACCAGGCCTTCAATAGATTGGATAAGGCTTACCTGCATTGTTGAGGGCAATCTTATTTACTCAGTCTCCTGGTTCATAATGCTAATCTCTTTATCATATGGGAGAAAGAAGATGCAGATGTAAGGTACAGGAGGATAAGTACAAATTCTGTAGTCCTGAATTTGAATTAGAAGTATCTTGGTGAATTTTGTCAAAATTCCCTTCTGGCTCTGAAGAGGCCTAGAAACAATGACCAGCACGGTAGTAATAAGTACACTAGGTACCTAAATTATAAGATTTCAAGACCAGTGCTTTGTGGAGAAATATCTGATTCTGATTCCAGGTCAAGAGCAGGAAATGTCTTTTCTTAACAACCACCACCACCACCCAAACTCAATGTTTGATCTTATAAAATATATTTGTCCCCAGAAAGCTAAAACAAACAATGACCAGTCCAGTGCTCCAGTATTTGGGAGCACCTCTTGCTCCCAGATCATTATCTTGAAATTCTATTTTCCAAGGAATAATGACTCTAGGACTGGGATAAAAAAACGTTTAAACCAAGCAAAATTACCAATTATTGACTAAAATAAGACAAAGTGACTCTAGAATATCTTTTCATGTGGATAACAAGGAAGGTGTATTTGTTTCCCAGGGCTGTTGTAACAAAGTGCCACAAACTAGGTAGTTTAAAACAACAAGAATTTGGCTGGGCGTGGTGGCTCATGCCTGTAATCCCAGCACTTTGGGAGGCCGAGGCAGGTGGATCACGAGGTCAGGAGATCGAGACCATCCTGGCTAACACGATGAAACCCCGTCTCTACTAAAAATACCAAAAATTAGCCGGGCATGGTGGCAGGCACCTGTAGTCCCAGCTACTTGGGAGGCTGAGGCAGGAGAATGGCCTGAACTCAGGACGCGGAGCTTGCAGTGATCTGAGATGTGCCACTGTACTCTAGCCTGGGGGACAAAGCGAGACTCCCGACTCAAAATAATAAAAAAATAAAAAAAATTTATCGTCTGACAGTTCTGGAGGCTAGCAGTTTAAAACCAAGGTGTTGGCCGGGCACACCTGTAATCCCAGCACTTTGGGAAGCCGAGGTGGGCAGATCACAAGTTCAGGAGATCGAGACCATCCTGGCTAACATGGTGAAACCCCGTCTCTATTTAAAAAAATGCAAAAAAATTTGCCAGGCGTGGTGGCACACGCCTGTAGTCCCAGCTACTCGGGAGGCTGAGGCAGGAGAATGTCCTAAACCCAGGAGGCAGAGGTTGCAGTGAGCCAAGATCACGCCACTGCACTCCAGCCTGGGTGACACAGTGAGACTCCATCTCAAAACAAACAAAAAACCAAGGTGTTGGTAGGTCCATGCTTCCCCTAACACTGGGTAGAATCCTTATGTGATAGTTAATGTTACGTATTAACTTGACTGCGCTAAGGGATGCCTAGCTAGCTGGTGAAACATTACTTCTGGGTGTGTCTGTGAGGGGGTTACTGGATAATATTAGCAATTAAATCAGTAGACTGAGTAAAGAAGATTGCCCTCACCAGTGTGGGCAGGCATCATCCAGTCCATTGAGGGCGTGAATAGAACCAAACATTGAAAGGGTGAATTCATTCTCTCTGTTTGAGCAGAAACATCCATCTTTTTCTATTCTTGGACATCAGCTCTCCTTGTTCTCAGGCCTTTACATATGGACTAAATGTCAGTAGTCCCCCCCTTATGCATGGTTTTGCTTTCTGAAGTTTCAGCTATCTGCAGTCAACTGAGGTCCAAAAATATTACATCATCACTCTTGCGCTTTGGAGCCATTATTAAGTAAAATAAGGATGACTTAAATACAAGTATTGTGATACTGGGCCAGTTGATCTAATAACCTGTATGGCTAAGCGACGAATTGCAATTGGGTGGGACAGAGCAGGACAGTGTGAGAGTTTATCGTGATATTCAGAACAGCATGTAATTTAAAACTTACGAATTGCTTATTTCTGGTAATTTCATTTATGGCACAATGCCCATGTTATTCATGATATTCAGAACAGTGTGTAATTTACAATTTATGAATTGTTTATTTCTGGAAATTTCATCAGAAATTTTATAATCTCACATCATAACACGAAGAAGATAGGTGAGTATATAGTACACTATGATAATTTGAGAACAAGTACCCACAACCATACCTGGCTAACTTTTTGTATTTTTAATAGAGACAGGGTTTCACCGTGTCAGCCAGGATGGTCTCGATCTCCTGACCTCGTGATCCGCCCGCCTTGGCCTCCCAAAGTGCTGTTGTGGAGTCTTTAGAGTTTTTGTTTTGTTTTTTGTTTGTTTGTTTGTTTTAACATATGATATCACCTGTGAACTGTGACAATTTTACTTCTTCCTTTCCAACTGGGATGCCACATATTTCTTTTTCTTGCCTAATTGTTCTAGCTAGAACTTTCTAGTAGCATGTTGACAGAAGTGGGAAAAGTGGGCATCCTTGCCTTGTTTCTGATTTTACAGGAAAAGTTTTCATTATTTCACCATTGAGTGTGATGTTCACTTTTTTTTTTTAAGTATATGGCTTTTATTATATTGAGGTAGTTTTTATTTCTAGTTTGTTGGGTGTTTTTATTATGAAAGAATGTTGAATTTTGGTAAATGCTTTTTCTGCTCTAATTGAGATAATCATGGGCTTTTTCTTTGTTCTGTGAATGTGGTGTATTACATTGATCAGGATTTGTATGTTGAACCATCTTCACACTCCAGGAATAAATACCATGTGGTCATGGTGTATTATCCTTTATATATGCTGCTGAACTTGATTTGTCAGTAGTATTTTCTTGAGAATTCTTACACCAGTGTCCAGAAGGGATAATGGTCCACAGTTTTCTTGTGCCTTTGTTTAACTTTGGTATCACAGTAATGCCAGCCTCATAGAATGAGTTACAAAGTGTTCCCACCTCTTCATTTTTTTTTTTTTTTTTTTGAAAAGTTTCAGGAAGACCGAGTGCGGTGGCTCACACCTATAATCCCAGCACTTTGGGAGACCAAGGCAGGTGGATCACCTGAGGTCAGGAGTTTGAGACCAGCCAGGTCAACATGGTGAAACCCTGTCTCTACCAAAAATACAAAAAAGAAATTAGCTGGGTGTGGTGGCGGGTGCCTGTAATCCCAGCTACTCAGGAGGCTGAGGCAGGAGAATCGCTTAAGCCCAGGAGGCAGAGGTTGCAGTGAGCCGAGATTGCACCACTGCACTCCTGCCTGGGCAACAAGAGCAACACTCCGTCTCAAAAAAAAAAAAAAAAAAAAAAAAAGTTTCAGGAGGATTGGTGTTAGTTCTTCTTTTACTGTTTAGTGCAATTCCCCAGTGAAACCAACAGCAATTGTACCATTTTACATTCCCACCAACAGTGCACAAGGCTCCAATTTCTCCATATCCTCATTAACACATTATTTTCTGTTTTTATTTTGTTTTGTTTTATAGTATATATAAGTATTTCATTTGAAGGTGTTAATGTAAATGATACTGTATTTTTACTTTTAAATTTCACTTGTTCTTTGCTGACATATAGGAAAGTAATTAGCTATTGAGTATTAACCTAGTATCATGTAACCCTGCTATAATCGCTTATTAGTTCTAGGAGATTTTTTTGGTCAATTCTTCCAGATTTTCTGCATAAGTAATCATGACATCTACAAACAAAAGCAGTTTTATTCCTTTCCAATCTGTAGATATTTATTTTCATTTTCCTGTCTTATTGCATTAGCTAGAACTTAATAATTGTTTTTTAATGTATTAACCTCTTAATACATGCAGAAAAAAATGTAGTTACAAACCATAGTTACAATAACACTATCTTTTAAAAACATTTATTTTTCTGAATTGACAAAAATTGTGTATATTTATTGTGTACACCATGATGTTTTGAAATATGTATACATCATAGATGGCTAAGTCAAGTTAACATATGCATTACATCATATACTTATTATTTTTTGTGGTAAGAGCACTTAAAATATACTCTTAGCAATTTTCAAGGATATAATACATTATTATTAACTATAGTCCTATAGATCAACAGATCTCTTAGACTTATTCCTCTTAGCTAACTTAAACTTTGTATCCTTGGACCAGCATCTTTCCAACCTTCACCATCCCCAATCCCCTGTTAACCATCATTCTACTCTGTGATTCTATGAGTTGAACATTTTTAGATTCCACACATAAGTGAGATCATATGATATTTGTCTTTCTGTGCCTGGCTAATTATTTCACTTAACATAAATGTCTTCAATACTACCTTTTTCTTTTTTTGAGACGGAATTTAGCTCTTGTTGCCCAGGCTGGAGTGCAATGGCACAATCTCAGCTCACTGCAACCTTCACCTCCCTGGTTCAAGCAATTCTTCTGCCTCAGCCTCCCAATTAGCTGGGATTGCAGGCATGTGCCACCACGCCCAGCTAAGTTTGTATTTTTAGTAGAGACGGGGTTTCTCCGTATTGGTCAGGCTGGTCTTGAACTCCCAACCGCAGGTGATCCACCCACCTCAGCCTCCCAAAGTGCTGGGATTACAGGCATGAGCCACCACGCGTGGCTAATACTAGCTTTTATAATTGCCCATGTATTTGCCTTTAATGAGATCTTTATTTCTTCATATCGCTTTATGTTACTGTCTTGTTTTCTTTCATTTTAACCTGGAGGACTCTATTTAGCACTTCCCGCAGGCCAGGTTTAGTGATAACAAGTTAGGTAAATAAAAGCTCTGTCAGCCTTTATTTATCTGGGAATGTCTTAATTTTTCCCTCACTTTTGAAGGACAGTTTTGCTGAATATAGGATTCCTCTTTGACAGTTTTTTTTTTTCTTTTAGCACCTTATGTATATCAGCCTCAAAAGTTTCTGATGAGAAATATGTGGATAATCTTACTGAGAAACTCTTGTATGTGATAAGTGGCTTTTCTCTTGCTGCTTTCAAGATTCTCTCTTTGATCTTTGACAGTTTGACTGTAATGTATCCTGGAGTTGCCCTGTATGAGTTCATCCTATTTGGAGTTTGTTGGATGTTTACGTTCATGTTTTTCATTTAATTTAGAATGTTTTCAGCTATTATTTCTTCAAATATTCTCTCTATTCCTTTCCTCTTGTTTTCTCCCTCTGGAACTCTTACAGTACATATGTTCATCCACTTGAGTGTGCCCCACAGGTCCCTTAGCTCTGCTCACTTTTCTTCAGTTCTTTTCCTTTCTGCTTCTCACGGTCAGTAATTTCCACTGGCCTATTTTCAAGTTCACTAATTATTTTTCCTGCACAAATCTGCCTTTGAATGCCTCTCCTCAATTTTTTATTTTAGTTTTGTACTTTTCAACCCCATAGTCTTTTCGTTTCTTTTCTGGTTTCTTTTTAGCTTTTCTGTCTCCTTATTGATGTTTCCCTTTTGTTCATACATCATTCTCTTGACTTTTCTCCACATTTTCCTTTAGTTCTTTTGAGCATCTTTAAGACAGTTTTGTTACAGTCTTTTTGTTTTGTTTTGTTTTGAAACAGAGTTTCACTCTGTCACTCAGGCTGGAGTGCGATGGCGCAATCTCAGCTCACTGCAACCTCCGCCTGCTGGGTTAAAGCGATTCTCCTGCCTCAGCCTCCCAAGCAGCTGAGACTCCAGGTGCATACCACCACGCCCAGTTAATTTTTGTATTTTTAGTAGAGACGGGGATTCTAGTAAGCCCTGTTTCTACTAAAAAAAAAAACCCATGTTGGCCAGGCTGGTCTCAAACTCTTGACCTCAAGTGATCTGCCTGCCTCAGTTTCCCAAAGTGCTGGGATTACCTGAGTGAGCCACCATACCTAGCCAGTTTTGTTAAGGTGTTTGTCTAGTTCCACCACCATTAGCTTTTTTCAGGGACAATTTCTGTTGATTTTTTTTTTCCCTTGAATGGGCCATACTTTCCTATTTCTTTGTATATCTTGTAATTTTTCTTTTGGTTCAAAACTGGACCGTGGAATCTAATAACGTAGTAACTCTGGAAATCAGATTCTTTCTCTTGCCCAGAGTTTGCTGCTTTTTAAAATTGTCGTAGACTGCCTCTGTGTCACGTGTCAGTCTGAGGTGTAAACTTAAGGTCTTCTCAGATCTTTTCTAAGCTTGCACCTTTCCCTGAGCATACACGATGACTTTCTAATTTCTCCCACATATGTAGTTGCTTTTGAATGTCTAGTCATTAATATATGGCTCTGAAAAAGGGGGGAAAAAGAAAAATAAATGGAGTAGGGGGTGCCAGCCCTTTTAATCCCCTGGAAGTAGCTTCCGCTGGAGGAGGAGGGGCATACAACAGTTGGGAGAGGTCAACAATGGCTACCTGCCTCTTTGCACCTTTGTGAGTCAGAAACAGCAATCAATGATTAGAGTCCAGATCCCTGATATTTGGAGGAAAGGGTCCTTTTTACTCACCCTGGCATCTGCAAGCTATATGAAAGCTGCTCTTGGAATGTGTGCATGGCTGCCTGCCAAAGGGTTGGGTGGTGGGGAATGGGTAGCTGCTACTGTGCTAAGAGCTGACTGGAATTAACTGCAATTTACCATCCAAACCTTCCCTGCAAACTGCAAGCCTTCAATAGACACTAGAGTTTCAACATAGGTAAGACAGATTCCCTCAGTGCAATTGTTGTCAAGTTGGAGAGACAGATTTCAGGTGCTCTCTACTCTGCTATCTTCCCAGAGTCCTCTCTTCTAATAATTTTTTGAAGGTGGGATTTATTAGAGACTATTTCCTAACTGTTGGAAATAATCCAACAGAAAATCAAAACATAGTACAAGAGAAACTGCTTATTACAGACATCTGTCCTTGAGAAAGGCTGAAGATAGGCTTTAGAGGTGTTCATCTTTGCTAGGAACAAGGAGCTTCTGTGTACTGTAAAGGGAGAAAAAAATGTGGACAAAGTCAGTCAGAATTGAAATGAGAAAAGAATGTTAGAATGGGCTAGTAGATTTAGTGGGGAAAGAAAAGTAAGTTCCTGGGATTGCTTTCACTTTTTCTATTCAATACAAGAGAAAGTTACCAGCTGAGAGTGAGGTGTAAAAGATACTAAGGGATTGTGAGAAGTTTGAGAAAAGAGGAGAACATACAAAATAGCCATTTCTTGAGAGTAGTTCAAATGTATTAAATACGTGGATAAGTTTGTTATGTAGACTTGATAGCTCACTTGAGATTTGGAGTGAGAGTCATCATGGCTGCATACTTTCCTCTGATCTGTTAGTTACTTGTGGGAAAGCACAGACTAGGTGGGCATTTAGGCTTAACTAATGTGCAGACGTCACTAACTGTCCCCAAATAGTCACATCCTCTTTTCTTTTAATATAGAATGCCCTGAGTTTTAGCAAGTTGTCTTATTTCATCTGTGCTGCTACAACAAGATATCTGAGACTGGGTGATTTATAAAGAACAGAAATTTACCTTTCACAGTTCTGGGAGCTAGGAGTCCAAGATTAAGGAGCTCTGATAGGTTCAGTGTCTGGTGAGAACCTGGGCTCAGCTTCCAAGATAGCGTCTTCTGGAAGGGAGGAATGTCATGTCTTCACATGATGGAAGGAATGGAAGGGGTGGAAAAGAGTGAACTTTTCCCCCTTCAAGTCCTTTTATAAAGGCATTTATCCATTTATAAAAGCAGAGCCCTCATTATCTAAATAACTCCCCAAAGGCCCCACTTCCCAACTGATCCAACAGGATGCGAAATGTGATGTGTGCCACTCTTCAGTCATCTTCATAAAGAGGAGACCACTTGCCCTGATCTCAGTGAGTGACTATGATGATAGCCCATTGAATCTAAGGGGTTCAATGGGATGTGTGTCTTTGAAAGGGCAATAGATAATGAAAAAAATAATAGAGTCGGTGAATTGGAAATTGTAATGAAATAAAATTTTGAAGTGAAATATTAGATAAATCATTTGAAAGATAGGGATAGTGGTCAGAGAGTGAAGTGCTTGGATCAAAGAGTATAATTATTGGGCAAATTTATGCCCATAGAAGTGGGCAGCTGATGTGAGATTTGAAAAAAATTATTAGAGTTGAGGAGGTCAAGGAACTAAGAGGCCTCATTGTTGATTTGATCATACAACAAGATTGGCGATGTGAACCCTGACTGAGACAGGCCTCAGTTAATTTAGAAAGTGTGTTTTGCCAACACTGAGTACGCGTGCCCATGACACAGCCTCAAGAGGTCCTGATGACATGTGGCCAAGGTGGTCAGAGCAGTTTGGTTTTATACATTTTAGGGAGACATGAGACATCAATCAACATATGTAAAATGAACATTGGTTCATCCAGAAAGGCAGGACAACTCGAAACAGGGAAGGGGTTTCCAGGTCATAGGTAGATAAGAGACAAATGGTTGCATTCTTTTGAGTTTCTGATTAGCCTCTCCAAAGGAGGCAATCAGATAAGCATTTATGTCAGTGAGCAGAGGGGTGACTTTGAACAGAATGGGAGGCAGATTTGCCCTAAGCAGTTCCCAGCTTGGGTTTTCCCTTTAGTTTAGTGATTTGGGGGCCCAAAGATTTATTTTCCTTTCACAGTGACAGGAGTAGGGATGAATAGGAAGAGAGCCAGGTGCTAAAGTCCTCAGTGAAAGAGGAGAGGCTTAAATGTCAACAGTATGTCAATATTTGGGGTTGTAGCATCTGATAGCATAAATTTCAAAGGATCTAATTTTTTGAAGAGGAAAGAGAACAACTTATGAAGCTGCAATAGGAATCAAGAAGGATACTGGTCTTACCTCTTATCTTCAAGCCCAGAGGTGCATGGTATAAGAGAGAAAAAAAAAACCCACATTCCTTGCAGAGGACTGAGGAGCATGTAGGGCAACCAGTGCCCTTAGGGAACAATTGGGTTTCAGTCAGGGCATGAAATGAAGGGAAAGCTCAGAGAAAATATTATAGATGTTGATAAGAGATCATGAGTCTCAGAGGGCACAGGAAGTGTTCAGGCAATTAAGAACAAGTGGGAGATGGGGCCATATTCATGGATCAATTGAGGTAGAATGGTGAGAAATGTTTGAACCTCTACTGGTGCAAAAGGCAAATGGAGATGTGAGACACGTTGATATAGTGATCCTGAGGGCCAATTAGAGGAGTGTTGGAAATTGGCTTAAGACAAAAAGCCCCATCACTCTTGCAGTCAGTAGTGGTCTGGCAGATAAAGGGATGAGTAAAGATACCTGAGATGTTGATCTGTCAATGGTAAGGCAGCCGTGGCAAGCTCCAAAAACAGTTTCACCAAAAGCTCTAGGAACTCCATAAACTCATATGATTTAAAGCCTCAGTTTACTTATCAAGGAAATGAATGAAATGGATATAATAATGATAATTGATAATTATGAAGATTAAATATGTGATAAAGTAATGGCTCCAATTCTTTTTTAATTTTAATTTTAATTGACAAATAATTGTATACAGTCATGGGGTACATAGTGAAGTTTTGATACATATAATGTGTAGTGATCAGATTAGGATAATTAGCATATTCATCATCCCAAACACATATTATTTCTCTGTTTTGGGAATGTGTTTCAATATCCTCCTTCTAGCTATTTCAACCTATATACAATATTATTGTTAACTATAGTCATCCTGGATGACTATAGAACTTACCCTTCTATCTAGCTGTAATTTTGTATCCTTGAGCAAATCTCTTCCTTTCTCTCCCTTCCTCCTACCCTTCCCAGCCTCTAGTATCCTCTGTTCTACTTTTTACTTCTATGAGATCCACTTTTTGTAGTTTCCACATATGAGTGAGAACATGTGGTGTTTAACTTTCTCTTCCTGGCTTATTTCACTTAACATAATGTCCTCCAGTTCCATCCATGTTGCTGAAAATGACAGGGTTTCATTCTTTTTTTCTTAATCACTGAATAGTATTTTATTGTGTATGTATACCACATTTTCTTTATCCAGTCATTGAAATTTATTCCTAGATATTTCATTTTTTGTAGCTATTTTAAATGGGTTTGCTTTCTTACTCAACTAGTTCATTGTGTATAGAAACACTACTGATTTTTTATATTCATTTTGTATCCTGCAACTTCGCTGAATTCATTGATTAGTTCTAAGAGTGTTTTGGTAGAGTCTTTAGTTTCTTCTCCATATAAGATAATGCCATTTTCAATTTCTCCTTTCCAATTTGGCTGCCCTTTTTTTCTGTCTCTTGCCTCATTGCTCTGGCTAAGACTTTCAGTACCATATTGAGTAAGTCTGGTGAGAGTGGGCATCTTATCTTGTTCCATTTCTTAAAGAAAAAGCTGGCTGGGCGCCGTGGCTCATGTCTATAATCCCAGCACTTTGGGAGGCTGAGGTGGGTGGATCACCTGAAGTTGGGAGTTCGAGACCAGCCTGACCAACATGGAGAAACCCCATCTCTACTAAAACTACAAAATTCACTGGGCGTGGTGGCGGCACATGCCTGTAATCCCAGCTACGTGGGAGGCTGAGGCAGGAGAATTGCTTGAACCTGGGAGGTGGGGGTTGCACTCCAGCCTGGGCAAAAAGAGTGAAACTCTGTCTCAAAAAAAGAAAAGAAAAGAAAAAGCTTTTAGCTTTTCCCTGTTCAATAAAGACCTTAGCTATAGTTTTGTCATATATGTCGTTTATTATGTTGAGGTACTTTCCTTCTATACCTAATTTATTAAGATTTTTCCATCATAAAGGGATATTGAATTTTATCAAAAGCTTTTTCTGCGTCTATTCAGATCATCATATGGTTTTGTTCATCATTCTGTTGCTGTGATGTATGACATTTATTAATTTGCATATGTTAAACCATCCTTCTATTCCTAGAATAAATCCCACTTGATCGTGGTGTATTATCTTTTTGATATGTTTTTGGATTTGGTTTTGCTAGTATTTTGTTGAGGATTTCTGTGTATACATTCATTGGAGTATTATTGGCCTGAAGATTTATTTTGTTGTGTTCTTGTCTGGTTTTGGTATCAAGGTAATGCTGGCCTTATAGAATGAGTTAGAAAGAATTCCTTATGGTCAATTTGTTGAGGTAGTTTGAGAAGAAATTATATTACTTCTTCTTTAGATGTTCAGTAGAATTCAGACTACTTTTGTTGGAAGACTTTTTATTACTGATTCAATCTTGTTACTTGTTACTGGTCTGCTCAGGTTTTCTTTTTTTTCTTTTTTCTTTTTTTTTTTTGACATGCTTCCATTATAGAGGATGTTCAAGTTTTCTGTTTCTTCTTGGTTCAATCTTTTTAGGTTGTTTGTGTCTAGAAATTTATCTGTAATCTCTAGGTTTTTTAATGTATTGGCATGCAGTTGTTCATTGTAGTCTGTATGATCCTTTGTATTTCTGTAGTATCTGTTGTGACATCTCCTTTGTCTTATCTGATTTTATTTATTTAGGTCTTCTCTCTTTTTTCTTATTCTCGCTAATGCTTTGTTGATTTTGTTTATCTTTAAAAAAACAGCTTTTGGTTTTGTTGATATTTTTTAGTCTCCATTTTGTTTATTTCTGCTATTTTTATTATTATTTCATTCTATGAATTTTGGGTTTGGTTTGTTCTTGCTTTTCTAATTCCTTGAGGTGCATTTTTCAGCTGTTTATTTGACATCTTTCTATTTTTTTGATGTAGGCATTTATTGTTATAAATTTGCCTCAATACTGCTTTTGCTGTGACCCATAAGTTTTGGTATGTTGTGTTTCTATTTTTGCTTGTTTCAAGGAATCTTAAAATTTCATTCTTAATTCCTTCCTTCACCCCTTGGTTGTGCAGTAGCATGTTATTTAATTTCCATATCTTTTTATAGTTTCAAATGTTCCTCTTGTCAGGGATGTCTGGTTTTATTTCATCATGACCAGATAAGATACTTTATATGATTTCAATTTTTAAAAATTAAAAAAAATTTTTTGAGACTTGTTTTGTGTCCTAACATATGGTCAGTTCTGGAGAATGTTCCATGTGCTGATGAAAAGCGTGCATATATATATATATATATTTTTTCTATTTTTTAAGATGGAGTCTCGCTCTGTTGCCCATAGTACAATCTTGGGTCACTGCAGCCTCCATTTCCTGAGTTCACATGATTCTCCTGCTTCATCTGCACAAGTAGCTGGGACTACAGGTACATGCCACCGTGCATGGCTAATTTTTGTACATTTTTAGTAGAGTCAGGGTTTTACCATGTTGGTCAGGCTGGTCTGGAACTCCTGACCTCAAGTGATCCACCCGCCTCGGCCTCCCAAAGTGCTGGGATTACAGGCGTGAGCTACCATGCACCAAAGAATGTATATTCTACAGCAGTTGAGTGAAATATTCTGTAAATGTCTGTTAGGTCCATTTGGCCTATGGTGCAGTTTAAATTTGATGTTTATTAATTTTCTGTCTAGATGATCTGTCTAATGTTGAGGGTGGGGTTTTAAAGTCCCCAGTTATCTATCCTGGAGTCTATCACTCCCTTTAGATCTAGTACTTGCTTTATATATCTGTTGGGTGCATATATATTTACAATTGTTATATTCTCTTACAGAATTGGTTCCCTTATTAAGATATAATTAATATTATTCTTTTTTCTTTTTACAGCTTTTAACCTGGAGTATGTTTTATCTATTGTCAGTATAGCTACTCCTGCTTACTTTTGATTTCCAGTTACATGGGGTGTCTTTTTCTATCCCTTCACTTTCAATCTTTGTGTGTCTTCACTGATGAGGTGGGTTTTTTTGTAAGTAGCATATAGTTGGGTCTTGTTGTCAATTGTTTTAATCAATTCCTCCAGTCTATATGTTTTAAATGGGGGAATTTAATCCATTTACATTCAAAGTCATTATTGGTAGGTGAGGACTTACTTTTTTTTTTTTTTTGCTTAAACAATAGAAATTTATTTCTCACATTTGTATAGGCTGGGAAGTTCAAGATCAAGACACCAGCAGATTTGATGTCTGGTAAAGCCTGTTTCCTCATGTATAAGTGGCATCTTCTCTCTATGATGAGGACTTACTTCTATCATTTTATTGTTTTCTGGTTATTTTATATGTCCTTTGTTCCTTCCTTTCTTTCTTATTGTTTATTTTTGCAGTTGGGTGGTTTTCTGTAGCAATAAGCTTTGATTCCTTTCTTTCTCCTGCATGTGGGTAAATAATGGTGGTAGTTGTGTTTTCACTTCCAGATAGAAGATACCCTTGAGTATCTCTTGTAAGGCTGGTCTGGTGTGATAAAATTCCTTAGTTTTTTTCTTGTCTGTGAAAGATTTTACTTCTTTATTTTTGAAGAGTAGCTTTGCTACGTATAGTATTTTTGACTGGCAGCTTTCTTTTTCTTTTAGTACTTTGAATATATTGTCCTATTCTCTCCTGGTCCATAAAGTTTCTGCTGAGAAATGCTCTTGTTAGTTTAATTGGGATTCCCTTACATGTGACTTGATGTTTTTCCTTGGCTGTTCTTAAGATTCTTCATCTTTGACTTTTGACAGTTTGACTATAATGTGCCTTAAAGAAGATCTGTTTGGGGTTCTTTGATCTTCCTGAACCTAGATCTCTGTCTCTCTCCCAAGAATGTTTCTGTTTATTATTTTATTAACTATGTTTTGCTCACCTTTTCCCTTCTCTTTTCTTTCTGGAATGCCCATGATACCCATAAATTAGGTAGACTTTCTTCATTCGTTTTTACTCTTTATTCTTTATCCCTTTTTGTTTTTGTCTGCCTATGTTATTTCAAAATATCTGTTTTCAAGCTTAGAAATTCCTTTTGCTGCTTCATCTAGTCTGTTGTTGAAGCTCTTAAGCATATTTTGTATTTCATTCATTGAATTCTTCAGCTCTTGGATTTCTGTTTGCTTCCTTTTTTTTTTTTTTTTTTTTTTTGAGATGGAGTCTCGCTCTGTCGCCCAAGCTGGAGTGCAGTGGCACAATCTCAGCTCCCTGCAAGCTCTGCCTCCTGGGTTCACACCATTCTCCTGCCTCAGCCTCCTGAGTAGCTGGGACTATAGGCACCCACCACCACGCCTGGCTAATTTTTGTATTTTTAGTAGAGACGGGGTTTCACCATGTTAGCCAGGATGGTCTCGATCTCCTGGCCTTGTGATCCACCCACCTCGGCCTCCCAAAGTGTTGGGATTACAGGCGTGAGCCACGGCGCCCAGCTTGTTTGCTTCTTTTTATGGTATCTATCTTTTTGTTGAACTTCTCATTCAAATAATAAACTGATTTTTGTGATTTCATTAAATAGTCTATCTGTATTATCTTGCATCTTATTGAGTTTCCTTAAGATTATTATTTTGAATTATTTTTCTGTCATTTCATATTTTTTTATTAGAGTCTGTTACTAGAGAAGTATTGTTTTCCTTGGAGGTGACATGTTTCTTTGCCCTTTTCACGGTTGATGTGGTCCTACATTGATTTCTACACATCTCATGGAAAAGTTATGTTTTCCAGTTTTATGAAGAAGGTTTCATAGGGAAACAATTGTACCAATAATCCTTGGATTGTCAGTTCAGTGGGGTGCATTGACCTTGATTCTAGATATGTACAGTAGTGTACTCTCCATTTAGTTTCTTCAGCTGTAATCGATACTAGTGGCATTTGTGAGTTTCTCAGTGGTCTAGGCTGAGAGAGTTTGTGATAATGATGTGGCTTTGCCAGAGTTGGGCTTCCCAGGCTGTTTCTCAGGCCTGGTGTGTGTGTGTGTGTGCACCCAGTGGGTCAGCCAACTTGGGGTATGGCTCACTGGGGTTTAGGCCACAGGGTTGTTACTCTGGCTGGGAGCATGGACACATGGTTGCTCACTTGGGCTTGGGGCGTGCCTGCCAGGAATGGTTTGTGGGACTTTCTTCAGCCCGGGATGTGGGCACACAGCTGCTTGGCTGGCCTGGGGATGTGTCTGCCAGGGGTGGCCCACAACATGCTTTCTTCGGTTTAGGATGCAGGCATAAAGCTGCTTGGCTGGCCTAGGATGTGTCTGCTCTGGGTGATTCACAGAGTTTCTTAGGCCCAGGACACAGCTGCCCAGTTTCTCAATTGGCCTGGGGGCATGTTTGTTGGGGGTGGCCCCCGAGGTTTCATAGGCTCAAGACATGATCGCATGGCTTCTTGGCTGGTGTGAGTACATGTCTGCTGAGGATGGTCCACGGGGCTGTTCCTTTGGCTCAGGATGCTGGTACACAACTGCTTGATTGGCCTGTGGACACGTCTGCCATTGTCAGCCCATGGGGCTGCTTTTCACACCCAGGATGTGGGCACAAGTCTGCTTGACTGGCCCAGGGGCACATCTGCTGCGGGTGGCCCACAGGTTCTCAGGTCCAGGGCATGGGTGCATGGCTGCTCTGCTGCCTGGGTTGGGCACAAGGCTGTTTCTCAGACCTATGACATATCTGCATTGCTGGTCAAATGGCCTGGGGGCATTTCTGTGGGTGGTGGCCCATGAGATTGTTTCGTAGGCCTGGGCAAGGAACATAGGACTGCTTAGTCAGCTTGTGGTTGTGTCTACTACAGGCAGCCTGCAGGGCTGTTTCTCAACCTAGGACATGGACACACAGCTGCTCAGTTGTCCTGGGGGATGACTGTCAGGGACAGCCCACAGGGCTGTGTCTTAGGTCTGGGATTCAATTGTATGGCTGCTCAGCTGGCTCAGGGTCACGCCCACAAGGGGACAGCCTGCGGGGCTGCTTTTTAGGTCCGGGATATGGGCTCTTGGCTGCTTGGCTGCCCTGAGGACGTGCCACCAGTAGTGACCTACAGGACTCTTTCTTAAGCTCTTATCGGAGACACAGGCCCACTGGGCAGGTCAGGAGCATGACTGTTGGGGACAGGGATGCCGCAGGGCTAGTTCTAGTGTAGCCACTCTACTGGCCTGGGGCATGTCAGCTCCCATGTGTGGGAGGACACACAGTGGTTTGGCTAGCTCACTTAGTTTGCCCTGGGCAGGACTGGCAGACTGTTTCTCTAGCTGAATATATGGTGGTGGGAATTGGTTTCCCTGCTTTGCAGGACCAGAGTTACAGCTGATCCTGGGCCCAGGTTCTGCGCAGCTAAGGCTGTGGCATCCAGACACCCTGGGCTTGGCGTAATGAAAATGGAGCCCCAGTGCTGGGGTGGCTGCCGACCCTGGGCAGAGGGTGCACTCCACAGGTGGCTCTGCTCTCAAGATGGGGCTGTGCTGCAGCAGCTTTGCTCACAGGGAGTCGGTGGGGGTGGGGAGTGCACACCTTACACTCCTAATCCAGGGCAGTGCAGCTGCATAAATTCCTGGCAGCTCTCCAAACTGGGCTCAGGGCTTGTGAGAACTGTGGGGTTCTCCTGCAGAAAGGACAATAGGTATTTGTCAA
Organism: Macaca nemestrina; assembly: GCF_043159975.1. NCBI lineage: Eukaryota > Metazoa > Chordata > Mammalia > Primates > Cercopithecidae > Macaca > Macaca nemestrina. The sequence continues at coordinate 26,644,901 of NC_092131.1, read as the reverse complement.
GACAATGAAGGCTGGTGGGGATCTGCTTACCTTTTCTCCACAACGGGAAGTCCCTGTGTCTTCGGGCTAATCCAATTTGGGAAGAGCAGATGGGGCTGTAGAGGCTGGGTGCCTCCACGCTGCTCTTCCGGATTTCTGTCACCGCAGATTCATCCCACTCCCCCACTGTACTCCAGTGCTCTCCCTTTGATACTCCAGTCAAAGTGAGCTATTTATTCATTGCCTTGGGCCTTTCTTGTTGGGAGGGACAAGCAGCTGCTGTCTTTAGTCAGCCATCTTGCTGACATTACTCCTGGCTCCAATTCTTATTTATTTGTTTGTTTGTTTGTTTGTTTATTTATTTTGAGATAGAGTCTCGGCTTGTTGCCCAGGCTGGAGTGCAGTGGCACAATCTCAGCTCACTGCAACCTCTGCCTCCCGGGTTCAAGTGATTCTCCTACCTCAGCCTCCAGAGTAGCTGGGATTACAGGCGTCTGTCACCATGCCTGGCTAATTTTTTGTATTTTTTTTTACTAGAGATGAGGTTTCACCATGTTGGCCAGGCTGGTCTTGAACTCCTGACCTCAGTTGATCCACCCGCCTCGGCCTCCCAAAGTGCTGGTATTACAAGCGTGAAGCCACCATGCCTGGGCCTGGCTCCAATTCTTTACCCCTCCCTAAGTGCATACTCTTTCCTTGTGACTTCATAGTACATTATATAACTGGAGTATGTTTTCCTACCTCTTTAATCTGGGTCTGGCCATGTAACTTGATTTGGCCAATAGAATGTCACAGAAGTGATAGTGTGCCTTTTTTTTTTTTTTTTTTTTTGAGATGGAGTTTTGCTCTTTTTGCCCAGACTGGAGTGCAATGGCACAATCTCAACTCACTGCAACCTCCGCCTCCTGGGTTCAAGCAATTCTCCTACCTCAACCTCCCAAGTAGCTGGGATTACAGGCATATGCCACCATGCCTGGCTAATTTTTTGTATTTTTAGTAGAGATGGGGTTTCACCATGTTGGTCAGCTGGTCTCGAACTCCAGACCTCAGGTGATCCACCCACCTCAGCTTCCCAAAGTGCTGAGATTACAGGTGTGAGCCACCATACCTGGCCAGATAGTGTGCTGTTTTGAAGCCTGGCCTCAAAAGTTTTATGTGTTTCCACTCTCATTCTTCCCCATGAAAGTGACATATTCAGGCAAGCCTGCTGGTTCCTGGAGGAGGATGAGAGACACAAAAGCAGATCTGTCCTAGCTTAGATGCCCCAGCCACGCATGGCCTGGAGCAGAGCTGTCTGCCAACACTTAGACACCAGAGTGAGCCCAGCTTAGGTCAGCCAACCCCTAATAGATTCACAGATGTGTGAACTATAGTAGAGAAATACCTGTTTTGTAAGCTACTGAGACTTGGGGTGGTTTGTTACACAGAAATAGCTAACTGCTATAAAATATAAGACATCAAACATAGAACATGGCATGTGGTCATTACTCAATTGATATTAGTGTTCCAGTTACTATGGTTACGTCACAAATTACCCCCAAAATTGTTGGCCTGAAACAACCAGTTATTAAGCTCACAGATTATGTGGATTGGCAATTTGGATAGGGCACAGAGGGAATGGCTTGTCTCGGTTCTTTGGTATCTGGTGCCTCAGCTGGAAGACACTAAGTCTGAGGGCCGAATCATCTGCAGCTTCATGTACTTATGTGTTTCAGTCGATTCTAGCTGTCAGCCGACTTTCGCTGGGACTGTCAACTGGAACACCTACATGTGGCCTCTCCATGTGGCCCAGGCTCCCTCACACATGGTGGCTGAGTTCCAAAGGTGAATGTGCTAAGAGAGAGCCAGGCAGAAGCTATATCCTTTGCGACACAGACTTGGAAGTCACATAGCATCACTTCCACTATACTTTCTCAGTTGAAACAGACATAAACCAGTCATAACCCAGATTAAAGAGATGGGGAAAAGACCCCACCATTTGATGGAGAACAGAAGAAATAATATGTGAAACTGAAAATACTGGTGTTGATTGCATTCATTTTGGGAGAACAGTCTGCCGTAGTTAGGCACTTTTATTATTTCCGCTAGTCTTGTCAAACAAATCTACTAATTTTCTCTAAATTCACCACTTACATTGAAGTCTGCCTCCTTTACTTACTTACGTCATGGTGTTCTCTCTACTTGGAATGTACTTCCTTCCTTCACCCTGCCTTGCTCTGCCTTTTGAAGTGGTACCCTTTCCTTTAAGAGCTAGCTGAAAGCACATCCTTTCTCTCAGTCTTTCCCCTGGTTGTAATAGGTCATTTGATTTCTGCCTGCATTTCCAAAATCCATAATTTTAGCACCATTTATTTAGCACTTGTTTTCTATACCTTGCATTCTTCTTCTTCTCCTCCTCCTCCTCCTCTTCCTCCTTCTCCTTCTTCTTCCATTTTCCTTCTTCTTTCTTCTTCTTTCTTCTTCTTCTTCTTTTTTTTTTTTTTTTTTTTTGAGATGGAGTCTTGCTCTGTTGCCCAGGCTGGAGTGCAGTGGCACAATCTCTACTCACTGCAACCTCTGCCTCCCAGGTTCAAGCAATTCTCCCCACCTCAGCCTCCCGAGTAGCTGGGATTACAGGCACCCATCACTAAGCCCGGCTAATTTTGTATTTTTAGTAGAGATGGGATTTTGCCATGTTGGCCAGGCTGGTCTTGAACTCCTGACCTCAAGTGAGCCGCCTGCCTCGGCCTCCCAAAATGCTGGGATTACAGATGTGAGCCACCACGCCTGGCCTACATTATCTTCTTAAATGTAGTTCATTTTGAGGGCAAGAAAGACAATATTTTCAAGTTTTAATGTGTACTGCTTAGTAGTTAGACTAATTATTTTGCTAATCTTAAGAATTCCCTAGGCCAGGCACCATGGCTCACGCCTGTAATCCCAGCACTTTGGGAGGCTGAGGTGGGCAGATCACGACATCAGGCATTCGAGACCAGCCTGGCCAACATAGTGAAACCCCGTCTCTACTAAAAATTAGCCAGGCATGGTGGCAGGTGCCTGTAGTCCCAGCTACCCGGGAGGCTGAGGCAGGAGAATTGCTCGAACCCAGGAGGCAGAGATTGCAGTGAGCCGAGATCGCGCCACTGCACTTCAGCCTGGGTGACGGAGTGAGACTCCATCTCAAAGAAAAAAAAAGAATTCCCTAAATGATTTTTGTTTTTGTTGATGAGGGTAATATTACAGAGTGATCAAGAATACTGTGGCCTCATGACAAATGCAGCTTTATAAGCAAAGGTGAAATAGTCATTGCTGGAATATGCAAATATGGCATAGCGTCCCAAAGTCATTCCTAGGAACATTTCTGTATGTGCTTGCTTACAATAGACATATTACATTTTCCTAAAGTTTCAAGATTAAGGCTGTGCTCATTCTCTATAGGGTCTTCAGTCATTTCCTCTTTGTTGGTTTTGGTTTTCCATTTGTTGCTCCTCTTTTTTTCCTCTCAAAAACTTTATTGTTTCCCACAGGCTTATCTCTTTTCCTACCCTTTATTGATACTGGGATTAAAATGAAATAGTAGAACATTCCGTCACTGCTCCTATATTTTCTAACATATGGATTCATGTTTCCATAAATTCTATGCTTCTAATATTTTCATGCACATCTTTAAAGAATAGATCTCCACAAGCTCATAATTTGGGTACCAACGATAGAACTGAAGATGTCACATACTGTTGTGTAGTTTTCACACTGCATAAAAGGACTCTTTTATGAAGGTAGAGATGAAATCCAGCTTTTTTTTTTTTTTTTTTTTTTTTTTAAGACAGGGTCTTGCTCTGTCACCCAGGCTGGAGTGCAGTCGCATGATCTCGGCCCACTACAGCCTCCACTTCCCAGGCTCAAGGGATGCTCCCACCTCAGTCTCTTGAGTAGCTAGGACTACAGGCATGTGCCACCACCATGCCTGGCTAATTTTTGTATGCTTTGTAGAGATGGGGTTTCACTATGTTGCTTAGGCTAGTCTTGAACTCCTAGGCTCAAGCAATCTGTTAACCTTGGCCTCCCAAAGTGCTGAGATTACAGGCATGAGCCAGTTGGCCCAGCAAAATCCAGCTCTTGATCTACCTGCAATATTCTCTCTGTTGTGGTGTGAAGCTTTATCAGCCAGAAAGTGGGGTGCCCTTTTGTAACTCAAAGGGGTCGAGTGTGTTGCTCTTGGCTCTGATGGTAGATTTGCTATCAAAACTGTCTTCTGAATGGGTGCTTCTAGAGAGTTGGGACCATATCTCATCTCTATGCCCTTTCAACCTCATGGGGGGCTTAAAGACATTTATTGAATTACTACTATATTGCTTAGCAATTTTTCCTAAAGATGACAGAGTGCTTCGAAAATGCTAGTTATAACTGTCGCCTGAAATGGAATTGACTCACTCACAACCTTCCTGTAGGTGGCAGAAAACCAGAGATGAGAGCATAAGCAAAGAAGCAGAGATAAAGACAGTTCCACCATTATCCTTATGACCGTTGGGCAAATTAACCAACCTTCTATGCTTCGGTTTTGGTTTTTTTTATATATATACCTGTAAAATGAGGATATTTACAGGTATAAAATGTATAGTAACCCGACTTCGTAGGGTTATTACAAGGATTAAATGAAGTAATGCATATAAAACACAAAGCAGAGTGCTGGCCATTGCTGCTGTCACTGTTGAGTAATGTAGAGGAAAGCACACTGAGCTAGCAAAGGAACTCACAGGCTAAATGTTAAATATGTAAAATGTATTTGATAAGAGGTTTTGTAGTGGAATGTATATATTTTGTGCCTTATGTTTAATTAGAAGAAATAAAATGTGTTAAGAGGAGAGACCAGTTAAAAGGAAGGCCAACAAGTTACTATGATGATGAGGGTGATGCTTATTGTTCCCAGGGTCAACTTTTGGAGGTACTGTCTCCATATCTATCAGGGCACATTAAAAATACTTCTCACCAGAAACAAGTACTTCCAAAAATTTACTGTCAAGATCTAGAAGACTTTGTATTTTGTATTTTGTATATATCAGTTACTGCTGTTCCTAGTTCTCTCTTGTCTGAGGTGGAATTCCAGAGACAACACCATTGGGAAGCTGAGTTAGCTTTGCCATCATTGAAGCATTAAATGGTTTATAAAGAAAAAGTCTCAGAGCACAGATAACTCAATTCTGGGTTGCAGAGATGAGAAAAGCATTGCCTTCAAAATTCCATCCCTATTTGACCATGCCGCCTTGCCTCAGAGAACATTCCCCAATGGAAGCACTGTCTATCTGCAAATATAAATCCCATTACTTGAATATTTTTGGAAAGGGGTCAAGGACCTTGAGTTTAGTGAGGTCCTTGCATTCATTTAGAAGTGTCTTCACCTTTGTGGCATGTCCTGGGGTTTTGCTCTTATTTTTCTTTGGTTGTGCAGCTTTCAATTTTTTCAAAATGTTTTTATTGACAAGCCTTAGACTTTCTTGTTAGCTTTTCCTAACTCAATTCTGGTTTGCAGAATGAGAAAAAACATTGCCTTCAAAATTTGATCCCCCATTTGACCATGCTGCCTTGCCACAGAGAACATTCCTTAATGGACGCATTGTCTACCTGAAAGTAGAAATCCCATTACTTGAATATTTATGGAAAGGGGTCAAGGACCTTGAGTAGAAATGAGGTCCTTTCTTTCATTTAGAAGTAAGTGTTGGCCAAGTGCGGTGGCTCACGCCTGTAATCCCAGCACTTTGAGAGGCCAAGACGGGCAGATCACAAGGTCAAGAGATTGAGATCCTGGCTAACATGGTGAAACCCCGTCTCTACTAAAAATACAAAAATTAGCTGGGCATGGTGGCGCGTGCTTGTAATTGGGAGGCTGAGGCAGGAGAATCACTTGAACCCAGAAGGCGGGGATTGCAGTGAGCCGAGATCATACCAGTGCACTCCAGCCTGGGCAGCAGAATGAGACTCCATCTCAAAAAACAAAACAAAACAAAACAAAAAAAGAAGAAGTAAGTATTTACCTTTGTGGGGTGTCTCGGGGTTTTTCTCTTATTTTTCTTTGGCTATGCAGCTTTTAATTGTTTTAAATGTTTTTATTGACAAATCATAGACTTTCTTGTTAGCTTTTCCTAAACTGAGCAGCAGACTAATGTCTTGGGTACTCATCAAGTTCATAATTTAAAAATCTTAGGAAAGGATATATTGGTATAGAACTTTTTATTTGGTATTTTGTTAGGAAAAACTTTTTCAGGAAAACATTAGGGCTTCTGATAGGCTACTTATAGGATAAGCATGACCAGGTTCCGCATTTCTGAATCATGGATTCTTTTTCCTTTGTTCCACCATTCAGTCTGGTCCCTAAGTTCCTACATTCTTCCTTTAGGCCGGAACTTTTCTTTTTCATTGCAATTGTCATTCCCTTATTAGAAGTTGTGATATTGTAAAATAAATATTGGGCCTTCTTCCTGTTTCCTGACATACAGCTTCTAAAACCCTTAGAATCTCTGGACTGATAAGGGTATCTTTTAGATGCTAACGATATGACTGGTGGCTGGGGGCCCCTAGATAGCTTCAGGGTGGGGTCTGGTTACTGGAAAGACTGAGACGTGATTAGAAGGTTGAGACTTTCAGCCTCATACCCCAATCTCAGAGGGAGGGAAGAGGGGCTGAAGGTTGAGTTGATCACCAAAGGCCAACGATTTAATCAATCATGCCTGCATGATGAAATTCCCATAAAAACCTAAAAGGACTGGATTCAGAGAGCTTCTAGATAGCTGAACATACAGAGGTTTCTGTAGGGGAATGGACGCTCTCCCCTCCTTCTTCTACACTTTGCCCATACATCTCTTCCATTGGGTTATTTATCTGTATCCTTTGTAATATTCTTTATAGAACATGAGAAAATAGTGTTTTTCTGGGTTGTGAGCTGCTCTAGGAAATTAATTGAAACCCAGCAAGGAGTACTAAAAACCCCTATTTATAACCAGTTAGTCAGAAACAAGCACAGGCCACGATCCATGGCATCTGAAGTGGAGAGCAATGTTGGGGACTAAGCCCCTCAACCTGTGAGATCTGATGCTATTTCCAATTAGATAGTGTCAGAATTGTCTGTTCACTCCAGGTGGATCGTGAACTGGAGGACACCTGGCTGCTGTCCACTGGAGAATCTGCTGCAGAATTCACTGCAGAATTGCTTGATTTATGGTGAAAAACTCCCACACACCTGGTGCCAGAAGTGCTGAGTGACTGTGTGAGAGTAGAGAACAGGAAAAATACGTCTTGTATTGTTTTTTTCTATTTCTAGAGTTGGTGTCAGAACTGTTGCATTAAGGAACCGAGTAAGAATGGGGAAAAGTACTTTGGTGTTTTTCCTAGTTCTCCTTACAGAAGTGTACTGAGTAAAAGAGGATAGATTTTTTTTTTTTTTTTTTTTTGAGACGGAGTCTTGCTCTGTGCCCCAGGCTGGAGTGCAGTGGCGCGATCTCGGCTCACTGCAAGCTCCGCCTCCCCGGGTTCACGCCATTCTCCTGCCTCAGCCTCCCGAGTAGCTGGGACTACAGGCGCCCGCCACCTCGCCCAGCTAATTTTCTTGTATTTTTAGTAGAGACGGGGTTTCACCGTGTTAGCCAGGATGGTCTCGATCTCCTGACCTCGTGATCCGCCCGTCTCGGCCTCCCAAAGTGCTGGGATTACAGGCTTGAGCCACCGCGCCCGGCCGAGGATAGATTTTTTACAGCCAGCAAATTAGAAGGAAACATGCTTGCAGCAATCCTGACAGCACTAACCTTGGAGTTGCAAAGAGAAAGAAAAGCAACAGTAAGGAGAAGACTTTCCAGACTGCAGATCCCCAGTAATGGAAGCAGGGGATTGACTTCAAGCGATTACAAGAAAGTTTTATTAGAATGCAAAATTAAATTTCAGTCATTTTTAATTGCACATTGATTTGTGTTTGCTGATTCATATTATTTTTGGTGTACTTTGCCACACACTGAGAAAGCCAGTTCTCTTAATTAACTATTGCTTTTTTAATCAGGAGGGCAAATCTAATAAATATAAAACATTAAAAAGCAGCACACAAGTATTAAAGGCAACCAGTGAGATATGCAATAGGAGTGTGGGTGAAAAGCAGTCGACCTTGGCAGATAGAATTGGGGACTGTTTCAGATCTCTAAGGTATGTCCCTTTCTCTGCCGTTGCCACCAGCTTAATCTAGGCTCTCAGGACTTCATGCCTGTTAGTGAAGAAGAGAAGAGACAAGAGAGAGGGTAAAGGAAGGGAGAGGAAGAGGGGAGAGAATGTCATGACCCATTGGGTTTGCTCTCCATAGGTGGAGAATATCTTGTTCCTGTCCGTTGACCTAGACTGTGGCAGGGCAGGAAAGTATAGGTATTTTGACCTTAATGCTTTCTGAAAATTTTATCTGTAACTTTTGAGACTGCTAAGAAAATTGTGAGTTTTTGTTAGCTCTTTTTTGGAGATTTAAGGCAGACTTCTCTTCTGTTTGTAAAAATTCTTCAATGGGTCCATGACGGGATAAGATGGAATGAACTAAAAATTACTTTGCATAATAAAGGTGGCGTATAATGGAGACTTATTTTACCTCCAATCAAGTTATTTGGTCTGCCATTCCACTCAGTGGGTCTGTAAAGGATGATGTCAACTCAGAAACAGTCAATTCATGTTGGTAAAACTCAGAATAATTGTGGGAGTCATTTTACTCACTTCCCCACACTAACCAAGAACTGGAACACATTGTTCAGGTGGCTGGGATCTTGGTTGGTGATGACTCTGTCAATATCAAGGAAGAAACTGAAAAATTAATTGAGGGCCATAGAGCGATAAGGTTTGGCTCTTGTGTCCCCACCCATATCTCATGTTGAATTATGATCTTCAGTGTTGGAGGAGGGGCCTCATGGGAGGTGATTGGATCATGGTGGGGGTATTTTCCCCTTGCTATTCTCATGATAGTGAGTGAGTTATCACAAGATTTGCTTGTTTCAAAGCGTGTAGCACTTCCCGCTTAGTGCTCTCTCCTGCTCTACCATGCTAAGACATGCTTGCTTCCTCTTTGCCTTCTGCCATAATTATAAGTTTCCTGAGGCCTCCCAGCCATGCTTCCATACAGTCTGCTGAACTGCAAGTCAATTAAACCTTTTTTCTTTATAAATTACCCAGTCTCAGGTGGTTCTATTTTTTGAGACAGAGTCTCACTCTCACCCAGGCTGGAGTGCAGTGGTATGATCTCGGCTCACTGCAATCTCTGCCTCCTGGGTTCAAGTGATTCTTGTGCCTCAGCCTCCTGAGTAGCTGGGATTACAGGCATGTGCCACCACACCCTGCTAATTTTTGTATTTTTAGTAGAGATGGGGTTTCACCATGTTGGCCAGGCTGGTCTTGACCTCCTGGCCTCAAGCGATCCACCCGCCTCAGCCTCCCAAAGTACTGGGATTACAGGTGTGAGCCACTGCGCCTCACCTCAGGTAGTTCTTTATGGCATTGTGAGAATATACTAATAAACAGAGCAACTTTCATTAAGGAAGACTCCGTTAGTCTACTTTATGGGCAATTTATGTTATTTTCAATAGTGTTAACTTTAGAATTTAATCCCCATTAAAGAGATTTCCAGAAGAGTTTTCAGTTTTCCTCTGGCAGTTAAAGAGACAATGATCTGGAACTTGAGGAGTTAGCCCATTTACTCAGGCTAGGGCCAAAGCAGAAAGATGTTTGAAAGGGATTTTCTCTGTAAGGTATGGTCAATGAACTTTAGGAGGAGGAATGGGGCTGGGCATGGTGACTTGCCTCTGTAGTCCCAGTACTTTGGGAGGCCAAGGTGGGACGACTGCTTGAGCCCAGGAGTTTGAGACCAGCCTGGGAACATAGTGAGATCCCCATCTCTACCATAATAAAAATTTAAAATTAGCCAGGTGTCATCTGTAGTCCCATCTCCTGGGGAGTCTGAGGTGGCAGGGTTACTTGAGCCCAGGAGGTCAAGGCTGAAGTGAGCTGTGATCATGCCACTTCACTGCATCCTGGGTGACAGAGCAAGACTCTGTCTTGAAAACATTTTTAGAAATAGTAGAAAGAGTAATGTCTCATATTCAGTTAAAAAAAAAAAAACTTCAGCAGTCTTTTGTTACCAAACTAGCACACGGTTAACTCTAACCCAGCTAACAGCAAAATAGCATCAGTAACAAGATCAAGGATGGAGGTGCAGGAACAATAAAGACTGTCTCCTAAAAAACAAATTGGAGGCTGGGGGCAGTGGCTCACGCCTGTAATCCCAGCATGTTGGGAGGCCGAGGTGGACGGATCACCCGAGGTCAGGGGTTCAAGACCAGCCTGGCCAACATGGTGAAACCCTGTCTCTACTAAAAATACAAAAAATTAGCCGGGCATGGTAGTGTGCACCTGTAATCCCAGCTACTTGGGAGGCTGAGGCAGGAGAATTGCTTGAACCTGGGAGGCAGAGGTTGCAGTGAGCCGAGATCACACCACTGCACTCCAACCTGGGCAACAGAGAGAGACTCTGTCTCAAAAAAATAAAATAAGATAAAAAACAAATTGCGAAAATATGTACATATTTGCGTAAGTATTTTTTTTAAAAAACTAAAACTTTCCAGTGTTGCCGAAAAAATATCCCAAAGTGATTGCAGTCCACAAAAAACAGCATTTGGCAGTTCGTGCTTCCTTAAAAACTCCAACTCAAGATTACTCTAGGAGAAGCTCACCCCCACATTTAAGAAAAATCCCTTTTCTCCTCTTCCTTGTTCAAATTCCACTGCTTATTCCATAAAACAACCGAAGAATAACAAGACCCAGGTCACTTTTCTCAGCCCCTATCTGTTAAGGCTCATACCACGGACTTTTCCTTAGGAAACTTCACCTCCCCTACAATTAGGAAATTGAGCACCAATTTCTGGGCTAGATTTCTGGAAACCTGCAGAACATCCTCATGCTTCCTTTATGGAGGACCTGAGGGCTCCTTGAATGATCAAGTGGGCAGTGTGCTGGGCTGGGACTGGAATGCCAGCCAGGCTGGGGAAAGAGTTCCTTTCTTTCTTTTTTTTTTTGAGATGGAGTCTCGCTCTGTCACCCAGGCTGGAGTGCAGTGGCGCCATCTCGGCTCACTGCAAGCTCCGCCTACCGGGTTCACGCCATTCTCCTGCCTCAGCCTCCCGAGTAGGTGGGACTAGAGGTGCCCGCCACCACGCCCGGCTACATTTTTTGTTTTTTGTTTTTTTTTTTTTTTTTAGTAGAGATGGGGTTTCACTGTGTTAGCCAGGATGGTCTCGGTCTCCTGACCTCGTGATCCGCCCGCCTTGGCCTCCCAAAGTGCTGTGATTACAGGCATGAGCCACCGTGCCTGGCCATTGAAAAGGGTTCCTTTCTAAGCAAAAGCACCCCAACACCTTGTAACTGGAAGTCTAACCAGGCAAAACCTAGTAGCAGCAGGTACAATACTAGGGCTGTACCAACAAGTGCAATCTCCCCGCTTAAACATAAAACTAAAGGTGGTAAAGAGAGCCAAGTGAATATTTGACCTCACCTGTCTTCTGAGAAGTTTGCGTATTTTGGGCTGAAGCCATGTTGCAGAGAAAGACATTTGGTCAAAGAAGCGCCTTTGCTGTGTCTGGCTGGCTGAAGCTGCCATTCCTGGGCAGCCTGCTTCACGGCTGCTTTAATGGAAGCTTTGCCCCCTTATGCAAAGTACTTACGGGTTAATTCAGAAATGTTCAATTTGACTTCGTAAATGACAAATACTTTAACAGCAGCTTCTCAAAAACCACGAGTGGAGACAGACCACCCCTTAGTTGAGGATCACAGCTCCTTCTAGTCTGTGAACTTCTTGCTGGACTTCTGCAGCAGCTCATTGGTCCTGGAATAAGTGTCTGCATCCAAAGAACTCTCTATACACCAACAACCAGAAGAGAGAAGCCACCCGCAGTACATAGTGCCACCTCCTATCAATGGCACTGCCCTCCTCCTGAGTATAAGAGCCCACAGCAAGAAGACAAGGCCATTTAGTTTGGATGTAGCCAGGACACAACTGCATTGGCAAATGCTCCCAGCCTCTCTTAGGAGAATTGGCTTGATGGGTCTGCACAGTGAAGACAGTGAATAGAACACCTTTTTTGGCCCACCCAGATAAATCTGCATGGCCAGGATGATCCAAACCATCCGTCTGTAGGCAGCTCTTCATAAATGTTTTCCAAACTAGGCAGAGGTCACACACGTCTTTAGACACTAAAGCAGCATCGTGGGCTTGATGGGGTCTGTGATATGGGTCCTATCCCAGGATGACAACCTTAACACCTCCTATGTCACATATCTGGGTCCAGGTGAAGACTTAGTGTTGGGGAGGATAAACAGTGTAATGTTTTCTTTCTTCTGCAACAAATCCCATTCGTTTTATAGAATACAGTTTTCCGAACTCTCCATTGAGGTGTTTCTTCCAGCTCTCACCAAAGACCACAGGCATGGTGTGGGCCGCGAGCCTGAGTAGCGCCGCAGCCTTAATTGTCTGGATGTGGAACAACTGTTCCCGGCTCAGTGGTGAGGGCCGCATGCCTGGCTTGGGACTGTGGGAATGTCGCTCCCTGGTGAGGCTTAGGAGAAGAAGTAGAGGGTCTCTGGGTCTTCTGGCCGATCATCCTGGAGCAGAGGAGGAGCAAATGTGCTGCCCAAAGATCCGCGAGGCTCGCGTTGGGTGTGGCCGTCAGCAATTGGTGCAAACCATGATAATCAGTTTAAAATTCATTCTTATTTTTGTGCTGTAGATTTTCATCAGTGATTGCTAATCTTCAGTAAGTATCTGTTATACCCACAGCCTTGAATTATTAGTGCCTTGCAGAATGGAGAGGGAGCTACCTTTACTAAATAATATGCCTTAAATACTTAGTGCCAGTGGCTGCCCTGGAGTGTATGCGTTATGTAAATGTTAGCTAATATTATTAAATCTGGGGAAGAGCGAAATCTGCCCCAGATCAAGGAAGAGAGAGGTGATAGTTGGAGGAAATCAAGGAGGAGATGAGAGGAGTTTGGAAAGAGAAGGGACAAATAACACTGGGGACATTTAAACTCTCATCTTTACTTCCTCTGGCCCTCAACTTGCCCTACCCAAATCCTGAGGAACACTGGGGTGCATGCCTGGCTTCAGTCAGCTACTCAGATAGTTATTATCCTGGGATATAAAAGGAAAAGGGGACCCTAGAAGACCAAAGCCTTGTGACAATGGGGAACCTAGGTAATTAGTTCTCACAACTTGTTCAAGGGGACTCTGGACAGGTAAGGATAGAAGAATAGTGGGAAGGAGAATAGTCTCCAGAATATCCAACTTAATATTATGCTCTTATTTGGCTAGTATCTCTTTTGTGTACCTGATACCATGTGATCTGGTACTGACTAGGCTAGACTCTTCTCCGTGTTCTGCTAATGACAGAGATCTCTTGAAAGCAGGAGGCCACTGACCTGGTCTGAGTTCTCCCTTGTACATGATTGTATTTTACAATAAAATGTTTCCGGTTGCTTTGAACTAAATAAAACACAAAGCTTTGTTTATTTTTTGCCTTGTTTACTCCAAAAAAGCTATAAATTATTTTCCTTGCCTTTAATCTTTTCCTAAAGTCCAAAATGCTCAGCATGGTATTGACAGACTAGTGTTTCTAGAATAATGCTTTACTGCCAAGATTCAAAAATTGCTTCATTGCATTTAGTAGATTGAGTTCCACCTCAGGCTGGATACATCCCTACCATAGCTTGGCTTAACCATCAGTTTTATCTCTGGATGTTCATGAATCCTTCACCCAGGTCAATCTGATCTCCTGCTAGCCCAACATACCACTTTTACTCTTTTTTTTCCCCACCCTACATTCCCTTCTCATGGCTGAGCCAAATTTTACCCCACCTCCAGGTCTCAGCTGACGGCCATCTTTCCTGTGAAAATTTCCCAAGTGTTTTAGTCCATACTGATTTTTTCCCATGCAAGTTATGTTGACATTAGTAATCTGGATTCATCAATCAATTGAACAAGTATTTGTTAAGCACTGACAATATGTCAGGAACATAATGCAAACTTATTATTTGATTATGTGCTCATTTATGTTTCTCACTTATATGTTTATGTATGTATCTCCAAGAAAACCTTAAGGATTGTAATCATTTTTATTTGTTTTCTCAGAATCAGGCACAAAATTGGAATGCAAATAAACCTTTTTTTTTTTTTTTTTTTTTTTTGAGATGGGATTTCGCTCTTGTTGCCCAGGCTGGAGTGCAGTGGCGTGATCTTGGCTCACTGCAACCTCCGCCTCCCAGGTTCAAGCGATTCTCCTGCCTCAACCACCCGAGTAGCTGGGATTACAGGTATGCACTACCACGCCCAGCTAATTTTGTATTTTTAGTAGAGATGGGGTTTCACCATGTTGGCCAGGATGGTCTCGATCTCTTGATCTCGTAATCCACCCACTTCAGCCTCCCAAAATGCTGGGATTACAGGCATGAGCCACGGGGTCCAGCCAACCTATCTTTAATTGACTAAATTATATCTATGATAAATTTAAATAGGATAATTAAACAGGTCATTTGTTAATTTGTCAGTTTATGATCACTAACCATATAAGCTGGGTGACAGGCCTTATATTAATAAGCATTACTCTTCATATGTCTGACCTCATTAAATTTGGCATAGTGACACTTTGTTCAAAAATGTATTAATAATTCATTTTCATAGCTCAAAAAAGGACATAATCAGTAGAACAACTAAAAACAAAACCTCACCTCTACAGAGATAGCCAGTGTGTAGACTTTATTACATAGGCACATATTAAAAAAAAAAAAACTGGTTTTACATAAAATTAGCCACAATAGTGCAAGAGGTTACACTGAATGAGGATGGATGATGAGTGATGGAAAATGCAAGGCTTGGATCAGCTGAATCATTCACTGGATCTTGGGTTCATTCATCCTGACACATTGAAATTTATTACAGACATTACAAGAATGGAGGGTGAGGAATGGTGCTTCTCTGTCACCACCTGGCTAGACCACTGATTTTGATTAATCTCTTGAAAATGGTAGTTTTCTCCAGGTTCTCTTGGCAAGTAGATATAAAAGTTAAATGAATGCTGGCTTAAGGTCAGAGGAGTTCATATCCTTCTCTTCCTTCACCCCTATACTTTAGAACTCTCACATCCAACAGTTTGCTGTTGGGACCTGACTGTACATATGCTTTCCCTGAACTGCTCTGGTAGAACACCACTGGGGTTGCTGATCCAAAGCACAAGGAGGCGCAACAGTGCTTGAGGCTTCAGTCACAGTGTTGTGCTAGATGGCATCCCCAACTAGAATTGAGGGTTTGATCTGTGGGAGAACACAAGCAAACAGGAAGAGGATGCTGGAATTCCTTACTCTGTCCAGCTGGAATCAGTCCAACACATCTGACTACCACAAGGACAACCAGAAAAGAAACTAAAATTATACACTCAAACATACCACAAAAGAGATGCTATTTTGTAGCTTGTACATAGGTTTTTTTTTTTTTTTTAAACTACAATTTGATGTTACTAAGAGACAATGAGGATGAGGAGGGGACTGTCCCTTTTCTCTCATCTGGTTTTGCCATAACTTACAACTAGTCCCAGGATGTTTACTGAGTGTCTTCCTTCAATTTTCACAATATTTTATACAAAATGACATATATATATATATACCTCATTGATTATCCTAGCATCCCCAGAACCTGGAGGGTTAGACCTACTTCTGTGTCAAGTAGCACCCAAATCCTAACATCCATTTTGGAGACCTGTCTGTGCCTCTTCATGCTCACACCATTGTTCTGATGGATGATGCCGGTGGAACTTCCAAAGACGCATTCCACCTGATCTTCACCACCCTCTTTGATCCTCTTTTTAAATCTGTGTGTGGAAGGCAACTGCAAAATAGAGGATTTGGAAGGTTGTCTGTTTCTGTTGTCTGGGGAAATTATTAAAAAAAAAAAAAAAAAAAAAAAGATGTGAAAAAGAAAAAGATGGACCAGCTGAGTTTTCCAACCTTCAAAATTTAAATTTCTTGGTTCTTATAAACATAGGAATAGTCATGAAAGGTGGCACCAACGGATATTTTGTAAAATAACCCATAACTTTAGAGCTGGAAAGGACTTGAAGAAACAATTAATCCAACTTCCTCACTTTTTTGTCTCAGGTAACTGAAGCCCAATTGGGAAAACAGCAACTTACTTAACATAGTGATTGTCTCCATGGCTATGTCCTTTAAAGATTCACAGAAACCCCAATTTCTCCTTAATAAATCCATTTGGCATGCCTATGAGTGACTTTATATAAACAATCCTCAATGTCCTCGTATCTAGCCTTTCCTCCCTT
The DNA here is from genome assembly GCF_043159975.1 of Macaca nemestrina. Taxonomy (NCBI): domain Eukaryota; kingdom Metazoa; phylum Chordata; class Mammalia; order Primates; family Cercopithecidae; genus Macaca; species Macaca nemestrina. The sequence goes on along the minus strand of NC_092131.1, from coordinate 26,628,561 downwards.
TAGAGAAGCTGGCTGCTAACATAGCACCTGACCAGAGTAGACACTTGATAAATATTTGTTGACTTGAATTAATCCTGCCGTCTATCCCTTTTTACTATGCAATCTTTATTTTTTCCTAGAGCTTCTTACTTTTAACTTTAAGGGATGGCTTCTAGTTCAAGTATTTTGAGGCTTGGTACCCAATGCTGATTTGTCATCTCTCTAGATTTTACTTTTTCATATTGAAATTCTTTTTTTAGTCTGTTCTCTTAATAGCTTTTGTTACATCCAATGATCATTTGCCTTTCTCCAGGCACTACCAAACTCATTACTATGGATAGTTTCTGCCTTTACAGGCTTCCAATTGCCAAGTAGAGAGACATTTTTTTTTCAGTTCTTAAAGCAACTAGACTTTCTCCAGCAGATTTGCTAAGGCACACTAGAAGAAATGTAAAAATCTCACATTCTTGTTTTAGTTAATACATGGGAGAATATTACTAACATGTACATTTGCTCTCTACATCTGTGGTTGCCTTATACATCTCCTTCTCCTTTAATTCCTTAAACACATAAATATGAGTCATGATATCTAAAGCCAGTCTCATTTTAAAAAGATAAGAAATGGTGATTTGTGGGGAATTAGCACTTAGACGTTGGTAATGTTTAGAAATCATCTTTAGGAACTTGGTGAGAATCTTCTCATTTTATGTAAAGAATTGTCATGGTTCGAATGGGACTTGGTAGTAAAGTGTGTGGACAATGCATTTACCAAATGATATTTTTTTGTGGATTTAATTTTTTGTTAGTTTTGTTTGAAATTCCTGTTAAATTGCATTCTGGACATGACCTAAGAGACTGGACATGTTACTAAGAGACATTGTCCAACCCTTGGCCCATGATGGTTTTGAATGTGGCCCATGACAAATTCATAAACTTTCTTAAAACATGCTATTTTGGCCAGGCACAGCAGCTCACGCCTGTTATCTTAGCACTCTGGAAGGCTGAGGCAGGTGGATCACCTCAGGTCAGGAGTTCAAGACCAGCTGGCCAACATGGTGAAATCCCATCTCTACTAAAAATATAAAAATTAGCCAGGCGTGGTGGTACATGCCTGTAGTCCCAGCTACTCGGGAGGTTGAGGCAGGAGAATCACTTGAATCCGGGAGGCAGAGGTTGCAGTGAGCCAATATTGTGCCACTACATTCTAGCCTGGGTGACAGAGTGAGACTCCGTCTCAAAAGAAAAAAAAAGAAAAAAAACACTAGGCATGCTTTGAAAGCTCATCAGCTGTTGTTAGTGTTAGTGTATTTTATGTGTGGCCCAACCAAGACAATTCTTCTTCCTATGTGGCCCAGGGAAGCCAAAAGATTGGACATCCTTGACTAAAGTCTAGATATGCTGGAATTAACATATAATCCTCGTTTTTAGAAGAGTTACAGTTGTCATTCCAACTGGGAGAATTTCTATAAGTAGGCTGGATGGTAGTGCTTCCTACTTAAACCAATTTAATATTCCCAAGGCTTTTAAGAAAAAACTTCAGCTCATTCTGTTTTCCCACCACTAAACTTATGGTGGAATATATATCACCTCTGAAATCATGATTTTATCTCACAAATTTCAACCTTACTATCTCAGACCTCCATCTCACTGTGGTGACAAATGCACAGTAATGGTCAGTGGTTAATGCTGGAAGAACAAAGACCTACTGCATGAAGACTGGTTGTGCACTCTTATCAAATGCTTTCTTTTCCTCCTGACCATTGAAATGGGCAAGGCCCAGGCTCATAGATCTGTTTGACTTGCAGGAACAAAGCAATCAATCACCGTGACTATGGACAGCATCTATGCTACTATGCTTTTGGGCACAAAAATGTTTTTCAATGTGAATGAGGTACATTGTAGTTCAAATTCAGCAGCATATTAAGTGCCTAAGTGCTGACAGGTTTTATTACTCGACTCTGGAGGCAGGAATAAAAGGAAAGGAAAATTATTTAAGTCCTTCAGGAAATAAAAGCATGCTTGCTGGCTTTATTATGAGTAGCTGATGATAAGGGTTAAGTAGCCTTAGAGTCTCAGGGTCAGTATTCTTTTAGCCAACATTTATTGAATACATACTCATTTTCTTTTATTTCATGAGGATACGTTTGCCCTATCGGCAAGCATTTAAGGTGGCTGAACCCTATTACATTCCAAGCTTTGTGCTAGGTGTTGGAAACACAAAAAATTATATACATTCCTTGCTTTCATGGATCCCATTTCTCAGAAACATAAGTTTCTAGGGAAATAAACTCTTACTCCCAGCCACTGGATTTGAATAGAAATCAGTCTCATTTCAAATAAAAAATATTTTAAATCAAACAGTGTTCTCAAGGATTATGAACCCTGCCAATAATGCAAGAAGGCACAGTCCTAAGGGAAGAGCCAAATAGAAAAAAATGAAACTGTCCAGATAATATTTAATATGAATGAAACGCAAACTTTTGATAAGGAATAACTAGTACTATGTCTGCAAGAGCAGGCAAGGGGGATCTAATGGTATCCCCACAAAGTGCCTCACATTGTCTTGTCTGACATGTCAAAATGAGTACATTTCTTATCTTTTTGCTATAAAGTCAAAAAGCAGGCCCTAGACTCAAAAGAAAGCACAGCTCTTGATACCATGTGATATCGAATTTATGTTCTAAGAGTAATACTATATACTGGTAAAATGAATTCATTTTTACTATTTTCACATTATTGATAAAGATTGTAACCACAAAAGGAAAATAATAGTCCAGGTTCAGGGTGGCAAAAGTAGAATCTGCACATCCACTGGTAATTTGCCCAACTGTTTTCTATGTAGGCTATTACATAGCCCACTTGTGTTTTCTATAGAAGTTATTTAAAACTAGTAAAACACTCCTTACATCTAAAAATATATAGTATTATAATCCCCAAGCCCCTAAATGCTACCCATAATCAGTTTCCTAAAAAACAGTAGAGGGAAAACAAATTTGATGAAATTAAGATGTTAGGTTTTTAAAAATTAATAACAATTTATGGGTCCGGTATGGTGGCTCACACCTGTAATCCCAGAGCTTTGGGAGACTGAGGCAGGCTTATCACCTGAGGTCAGGCATTTGAGAGCAGCCTGGCCAACATGGTGAAACCCTGTCTCTACTAAAAATACAAAAATTAGTGGTGCATGGTGATGGGCGCCTGTAATCCCAGCTACTCTCAGGAGGCTGAGGCAGAAGAATTGCCTGAACTCGGGAGGCAGAGGTTGCAATGAACCAAGATTGCACCATTGCACTCCAGCCTGGGCAACAAGAGCAAAACTCTGTCTTAATAATAATAATAATAATAATTTGCTTGCAGAATATAGATAACATAGAAGGATTTTTCCCAACTCTTGGTTAAAAAAAAAAAAGTCCAGGTGCATGTACACCGGAAATGAGAATTTACCATGGCGGGGGAAAATAAGTTCCAACAAGCAATCCACATGTGATGCTAGCAGATGAGGCAGAGATCTTGACGGAGTGCTAAGCCTTAGTGACTAAGGAAGGTGCTGGGATGAGCTTCATTTCCCTTGCCAACTCTCCAGTCCATTTAGATGTTCTATGAGGAATCAATCTCAAAAGCCTTTAGTACAACAGGGGAAGACATATGCTTTGAAATCCCTTGATAAAAACCTCAAAGGAACTCCACTGTATTTCAAAGAGCATGAAAAACCACTTCTGAAGAAAAAGACAAATGAAGTTAGAGAGTCTTATTACTATTGAGACTAAACCTATATTTAGAAGGAATCTTGGTAGACATATAGAGCAAATCCAATGTAAGATTGCCTTTCACAGCACGTGGGATAGGTGGTTATTTTAACCATTGGGCATTCACAGGAACAGAAAATTTTGCTAACTTGAGTCTATTCCTCTTTAGAACAACTCTTATTAGAAAATTCTTCCTTATATTGAAGCAAACATTTGTCATCTGTGAAGTTCCTCTTTGTTCTTATTTTTGCCCTTTGAAGCTACACAGAATAAGTCTAATTCCTCTTCCTTTTTATAGCTCAACAGAAATTTCGAGGCAGCTATTATATCATTCCCTCCTTGTCTGCACTCCCTTTCCAGCTATACCTTCTGTTCCTTCAGGGAAGCTATCCCTTTGTTCTTGTATCATCAGACCCTTTACAACCCTGGTCACCTGCCTGTGGACACAATCAACTTATTAATGTCTGTCTGAAAATATGATACCCATAATTGAAGTCAACCCTCCATTTAGATATGGACTAGAGGGAGGGTTAATGAAAGCATGCAAGGCTTTTATTAACACCAGCTGAACACATTAGCTTTGTGAATAGCCATGATGTATTTCTGAGTCAACACTGAACCTCCATTTCTGTAAGGAAATATTTCTCTATAAAGTACTGTGAAACCAGGTCTTCCTAACACTATTCCCATCAACACCACACACATCCATAAATACACACTCCACTCTGTACTTTGCATTTAAAAAACCCAGAGTATAGGGTTTCTCATTAATGCCTATTCAATCATTCTTTTACTTTCAGTCTTAGTTCAGATATTTCATAATACTGTAACTATTTCTATATCCCAGTGTCAATACATATTTAGAATCCAATCATTGTTCATTGAATACATTAATCTTGAAACCATCAGCCAAAAACTGGAGATATTGTTCATTTCTGCATCATCTACAAATCTGACAAAGTGTGCTTTCTGTCCCCCCCACTCTATTCTTCATGGGAGAAAACACCAAGATACAAATAAGAAGAGGTGAGTAGGAATGGATGAAGGAAAAGATTAAGTGTCCCAGAAACAGATGAAGAAAAGGAAGATGGAGTGAGTGTTCTGACTCTTGGAATCAGGATATAATGTTCCCAACATTAGAAAAATATGGCTTTTCCCTGTCTCTATCCTAGAGATGCCTTTTCAATCCATTACAATACTGTGATTATCAAACTCAGAATTTTGGGGGAAAGCTCATTCAAGCTTAATTTTAAAACAGCTTTAAAAATTATCTTTGCAGCTTACATTTCCTATAAAGTCTGGGTTAAAGGGACATGCAACTGTTTATTGGTCATGAGGTATAAAAAGAACTCCCAAACACCCCTTACAAATGCCTGAGGTATTATAGATATTTGTTTCAGGAATCAGAAATGGACTGTATTTTTCAGTGTGAATTTGGGAATTCGCTGAGATTAAATCTACCTCTTGAACTGAACATCATCTTACATTTAATGTCTCTTTTCTCCAGAATGAAGAAAACTAAGCTTAATTTTGGCTTCCCCTCAACAGCCATTTTGCAGAATGTGGGTCCATTCACAGAATTAAAAAGTCTCCTATTGTGCCTTTTTCCATTGTCTATTGTGACTCAGGATAGCAGATCCTGTGACTGAAACCTTAGAGAGATGGAAAAAGTGTTCCAGTCTAAACAATCTAGAGCCAGAAGGGAAATGTCTTGGAAACTCAACATTTAAAGAATGGAGACACCTCAAAAAGGTCTAGTAAGACCCAAAGAAGAAATTTGTTTTGCGCCTTTTCTGAGCCTTTTCTAGACGGAGTGAAAGAGAGGGATTCTCAATTAACTTCTCAAGACTGCCTTTTCCGGAAACTTACGCGAGTGACAGATGAACATCAGAAGGGAATCGTGCTAACACTGATGTGGGAGGTTCTTTTCCTGACTGTAACAGTCACAACAAACCACACACCAGTGCTGTGAGATAAGCAGAGACAAGACAAGGAGGCTTAATTATACAGTAAGCTCCAACAGTCAGGTGAACCACGTGCTTTAGGCATGACCAGAATCCAAGAGCCTCTCCACAAGCCACCATTCTCATGGTTTCCTGGTAAAATACAAGTAACTGCAAACAGGAAGATCTGGTACACTGTTCCCAACATGGAGTGGCCACAGCAGGTATTGACTGAAACTTCAGCTACTCAGGAAGACACCCTATCATGACCCTGGGATTAGGATTCCTTCCCGCAAGGCTTTGTCACTGCACTCCACACTCCTTGGGATTGTCCATTTCATCTCCTTCAAAGTCCGGCTTCAAACTCTTTTTTTGCTCAATTTCCACCTGCCAAGAATAGAAGTTGGAGATAAAGATCAAAAAGAAGAGAAAAGCATGCAAATAAATAAATAAACCAAAACTCCATAGGTGCTTTGAGATTTCTTGTAAGTTTGCTAACGTTTTGGGCTTTAGCCACATTGGAGCTACTGGCCCTGAGTATATCATGTCTCTCTCTTTGTACATGTTCTTTGATTGGTCTGTAATTCCCTTTCCCTCATGGTCCACCAGGAAAATTCTTATTCTTTGCCTTGTACATTTGGTCAAAGGTCACCCCTTCTGTGAAGCTATTTTTGACTTACTGAGTAGAATCAGGTACTTCTCCCTGTGAATATCTCCACTGTACCTTGCACACCTGTCTGGCTCTACTATACCATGGGCTCCACAAGACAGGCAGGATCTTGTTCAATATTTTATGCAGTAATGTAGGAATACAGCGGGCAATCGACAAAGATTTATCAAATGAATTAATTCCTTTGTAATTGACTGTTTGCACCCCCTCAATACTTGTTTTTTTGTTTGTTTGTTTGTTTGTTTTTTGAGACAGGGTCTCATTCTGTTACCCAGACTAGAGTGCAGCGGTGCAATCTTGGCTCACAGCTCACCCACAACCTCCACTTCCCAGGCTCAAGTGATTCTCCTGCCTCAGCCTCTAGAGTAGCTAAGATTACAGGCACGCACCACCACGCCTGGCTAATTTTTGAATTTTTAGTGGAGACAGGGTTTCACCATGTTGGCCAGGCTGGTCTTGAATTCCTGACCTCAAATGATCCACCGGCCTTGGCCTCCCAAAGGTCTGGGATTACAGGTATGAGCCACAGCAGCTGGCCACCTCCAATACTTTCTCTCTTTAGAAAACCTCCAAACTGATAAATACTGGAGTGTTTACAGTTCTACCATATCTTTTGCAACATACTATCGCTGTAGTTATCAATAAATTAATAGATTAATCTTTGAAAGTAATACATCTCAACGGAAATCTTTGACAGCTCAGGCAAGGAGTTCTTCGAGTTCAGGGTTCAAGTTGCTCCTCTCAGCACCACTTTGGATATTTATGATGTTTGACCTACATACAGGGTAATGATTCAACACTCAAGAGTCAGGTTTGAGGAAAGTGCTATTTTTTTCCTCGCCACAAGATGGAGTGTTTGTTCCTTTTGGTAGTTAAATATTTTAGCCCACACAACTAAGGAAACATTTAGAGGAACAATAAATCACCATATAAATCCAAGGATATTATTATAAATAGAAAACCACTTTGCAAAATCCTTCTTTAACAAACTCCCTTTCCAATCGTTGGCATTTAATCTCCTATTGAATTTCTAACTCCCCAGGAATGTATCGCTTTCTGTTTATGTCAGAAAACTCTAAGTTTCATGATTCCTTCCACAGCCCTGATCCTGTTACTATTATAAACGTTTGCTTGGCTTTTGAGTTTTGTCCTGTTACAGCCCAGTACCCCGGTCATATGTGTCCTAACTTCGTTCAGGTCCACTTCATCAACTCTAACTGAAACATATGCTTTGGGATAGCGCTTTCTCTCCTCTACTTCCAAGCTCACTACTCAGTAACATCAATTATATTGCAAATGAATAATAACTTTATCCCATTATCCTTTTTCTTTTTTTGAGACACAGTCTGGCTCTGTCACTCGGGTTGGAGTACAGTGGTGCAATCACGGCTCACTGCAGCCTCAACCTCTCTGACTCAAGTGATCCTCCCGCCTCAGCCTCCTGAGTAGCTGGACTACACGCACATGCCACCATGCCCGGCTAATTTTTGTACTTTTTACTTTTACATGTTGGCCAGGCTGGTCTTGAACTCCTGAACTCAAGTAATCGGCCCACCTCCACTTCCCAAAGTGCTGGGATTACAGGTGTGAGCCACTGTGCCTGGCCCCCATTATTCTTTTTGTTGTCATTGCTCATAATGACAGAAAGACATTATATTCTCTTTGATGAGCCTCTTTATTTTTTTCCAACCTTTCTCTCATCCACTAGCCAGATGATGCATTTAAATCAGAGCAGACGCATCCACAGCTATGTAGGGGGAACTTCCTCTAAGGCAGTAAGAGGTTACGAGGCGAGCACACAGGAAGCATGGCTAAAGGAGTAAGAGAGGGAGGGTAGTGGGGTGAACAAATGGACTTGGAAGCATTAGCCAGATGCTTCCCAAGGCTACCTGGTAGCTGTAGTGTGCAGAATAATTGACCCACTTCCTGACATCAGTCTTGTCTTCCACGGAGATAGATCTCACGCTGGCTTTGGAGGCAGAAGTTGTGGGCATGCTGAACTCGACATTCACACGATTGGCAAATCTGGAAGGCACTTCCCGGTCAGAGCCGAGTTCAAGGTGGCAAAAGAAACAGTGTGGGTGACCGGAAGCTTTGAAAGAAAGACAATCGAGAGATCAGATTATTTGGGGAGAAAGTGGAAGGAGCAGCCAAAGGAGCCACTTCAGTAATAAAGGAGGCCTGTGGGCTCAGCACCTGGCAGGCTTTCAGCGGGTCCAGTGTTGAGCAATAGGATCCGCCTGGCTCAGCAGAATTCACGCTCTGTGTGCCTCAGCCCCTTGATATAACTCCATCGGATTCTAGCAGCCTGGTATCCCAACAATAAAACCCAAGGCCTGAGAAACAGGGGCCATCCTGCCTGCTCGGGTGAGAGTGAGATGTGAACACAGCCCAAACACTAAGAAATAAGGGGTAAGGATGTAAAGAATGGAATAGAAGGGATCAGCACTTGGCACCTAATAAAGTATCAATGACAGCTTCCTGGAGCAAATCATTGCTTTCCTTTGACGAATGAACTGATTTTCTTAATAGCATTTCATAGTTTCAAAATGCTTTTGGCACGCTTTTGTGCGTGAATGATATATGTAAATGACAGACTTTATAAATAGCACACAGATATTAGCGAGGCATATGGAACACTGGGCAAAACACCAACCAGCAGAACACCTGGGTTGGACTTCCAGCTCCCCTACCAAGCAGCAGAGCTCCTGCCCTCAAGTCCTTTATAGTCTCCAGGCCTCAATTCCTCCTCTGTAAAGTGGGGAGATTAGGGTACGAGGAAACAGTACAACATGGTGGACTGGACAATGCCAGGCACAGTCCCTTGCTGCTCCTTAATTCTATACATCTATGGGTAATTCCACTATACTCGTGATGGCAAACTTCGGGTTTGATTTTCACTCGAGAATTGTTATTGAGATTTTTGAGGAAAAAGAGTCAGAGCTTAGTTCTATGACCATAACCACTGAAAACACCACTGTCATTCATCTGCTGTATAGGAAGCATTGAAGCATCCTATGACTCGTTCGATGTTAAATCTTTTTTTTTGGAGACGGAGTCTCACTCTGTCACCCAGGCTGGAGTGCAGTGGCGCGATCTTGGCTCACCTGCAACCTCCGCCTCCTGGGTTCACGCCATTCTCCTGCTTCAGCCTCCCGAGTAGCTGGGACTACAGGCACCTGCCACCATGCCCAGCTAATTTTTTGTATTTTCAGTAGAGACGGGGTTTCACCATGTTAGCCATGATGGTCTTGATCTCCTGACCTTGTGATCCTCCCTCCTGGGCCTCCCAAAGTGCTGGGATTACAGGCATGAACCACCGCGCCTGGCCTCAATGTTAAATCCTTTACACAGATTCTCTCTTTGAGTCTTCATTAGGATCCTTTGAGGTCAGAATGTTACCTTCGTTTTATAGTTGAGGAAGGTAAGGCTTAGGGAGGTAAAATGAGCTACCCACAGTCACAGCTAGAAAGTGGCAAAGCTAAAAACTGAAACTAGCAGGAGGCCGAGGTGGGCGGATCACAAGGTCAGGAGATTGAGACCATCCTGGCCAACAAGGTGAAACCCCGTCTCTACTAAAAATACAAAAAATTAGGCGGGCGTGGTGGCAGGTGCCTGTAGTCCCAGCTACTCAGGAGGCTGAGGCAGGAGAATGGCATGAACCCGGGAGGCAGAGCTTGCAGTGAGCCGAGATTGCGCCACTGCACTCCAGCCTGGGGGACAGAGCGAAACTCTGTCTCAAAAAAAAAAAAAAAAAAAAACTGAACCTAGCAGTCTGACCCCAGAGTGTTCTTAACCACTTTGTCTGAGTCATAACCTCATGGTCCCCAAAACACAAGACCAAGTTTGCAGGGTGACAGGGGTAGAGGGGGATTGAGCTGTAAGAACCCCCATATTGCAACTAGCTATAGATAAACAACATGAAATGGCCTTGCCTTAATTATGTAACTGAAACAGCCCCTTAGTTATCCCAGTTTCCACAAACAAACAATTCCTATGTTCTTTATTGGTCTGGCCAGGACTTTTCAATCTCAGAGAGTGAGGACATACACACCCGCTCTCCAAGGAAAACATTAGATAGTGAAGTTATTTGTTTTGCTCTGTTTCACAGACATAACATATTTCAGTGGTTATTTCTAAAGAGTAAAGCTTTGGAAAATTGAAAAATGTGCACTAATTTTAGGAAAAGAATTTAAGTAAGATACATATAACAGTAAAAATTAAATTACTTGAAAATGAATCCATTCAATGTTTTTAAATTGTGTGCCACAGATGTAATGATACAGCTATCATTTATGGGACATTTTATTACAGGCCAGATACTGCGCTAAGCCCTTAAAAGCATTATCTCATTTCATTCTGAATGAACTAGATATTAATAACCCTATTTTATAGATGAGAAAAATTAGGTTTCTCTGAGAGGGTTAAGTAAATTGCCTGAGGTCACACAGCCATTAAGTGGTAGAGCTGGAAATAAGATTCAGAGATGACTCTGCCTTCAAACTATGTCCTAAATTCTTCTCAATATATTGCTGTGAAATTAGATCACAACCAAGTATACAGAAGCATCTCTTAATTTAATAGCAACTTGGACAACTCTTTTAATCTAATTACACTTATTTTGCACATTGTTGGAATATGGAGAAATCTTTCCTTTCTACCCAACTGATTCCCTCCTTTTACTCCACCAAAGTGTATTCACAGCAAATTCTGAAAGCAGCATTCTTTCCTAGAATCCTAGCATCAGCTCTCAGATGGGTGAGGGTGGTGGACAGTTAAGGAAGTTCAATTTTGAAAGCTATTGTGGTTTAATTCATAGTAATGCATTAAATAAGTCCACACATGCTGTCATTGTCCTTGATGAGGTTGAGAAAATTCAACAAAAAATTCAGATGTTTAAAATTTCCCATACAAGGATGATCATATTGGGACTGTTTTCCCTCTACCAGGTCTAATGAGAACGGGGGGTTCCTGCAAAGACAGCCACGTATGCAGGACAGAATGTTTCATTTCCTGGCGATGATCTGTGGAAGCAGCACGACTTATGTTGGTGCCTTCTAAGATGAAGAAAAACTCCAGCACTTTGGGAGGCTGAGGCGGGCAGATCACGAGGTCAGGAGGTCAAGACCATCCTGGCTAAGATGGTGAAACCCCGTCTCTACTAAAAATACAAAAAAATTAGCCACGCGTGGTGGCGGGTGCCTGTAGTCCCAGCTACAAGGGAGGCTGAGGCAGGAGAATGGAGTGAACCCGGGAGGCGGAGCTTGCAGTGAGCCAAGATCGTGCCACTGCACTCCAGGCTGGGTGACAGAGACTCCATCTCAAACAAAAAAACAAAGAAAGAAAAACTCTTGGGATGAGGGTGGGCGGGGTCCTTGGAGAGCTCAGAGAGGGGAGCTGCCCACCTATGTGGCTGGGCTGGGCCAGGCTGGGCTCCACCAGCGGGGGTCACGTTGGAATTCAAAGGTGGCTGCTTGGTCTCTTGGTGGCTGGGAATGGGACAAGCCTGCTGTGGCTACAGGCTAGGGATGCCAGCAACACAAGGGTAATGACCTGCTGGCCTCTGTTGCCTGGGCTCTGACTACCCTGCCCACTGGGGCCTGGGAATGCAGGGCCACGGCAGGCAGGAACGTGTGAGGAGAGGTAGGCTTCCAGCCAGCCGGGCCTTTGACTTCAGCTGAGCCCCAGCTTCCTTAAAGAAGGTTAAGGATTATAAAAAATAACCTGTACAAAGCATCTTCCCAGGGCTGTCTGAATACCTAGACAGACGAGCCCAGGAAAGGGCTATTACTAAAAGATAACCATCAATTCTCTGGGTTCCCGGATGAACACTGCCAAGGAGGGCAGGAGCTGGGCACACTGAATACCAGCAGTGGGTGACAACTTCCATTCTGCCTGGAATTCAGATCCTATACACCGCAAGTTTCCAAAAAGGGTGCTGTCCATTTCCCGAACGGGTATGGAAAACATACCACTGACTAGAAAAGTAGAAGCAGCCTCTTTTTGGGGTTTCACTATTGAAAATATTGTTACATAACCATGACAGCGAAAGCAGTAATGGGGCAAGGCTGTGAGGATTTAAGTAAGAAACATCAACAGATATCCTTATGCTGTGCTATATTTCAAAAATCTTCCACAAACGAGGTTCCACAATCTGGAAACAGATATGTAAAACAGCATATAAGCTGCGTTTACTTGCCCTTGAGCCAACAGAACACTCTCCACTGGGAATCATTAAGGAGAGTGTTTGCTGAAGGCCTGGTTGTGCTTTTTCCCTGTCCTGTATCCATCCTCCCTCTTTTCTGGTAGCAGTCTTTTTCTTTCTCTCCTTTTGGGAAATAATCTTCCCCAGGGCTACATGTTGTCTTGGTGGTCATGTCAGTCAAAACACACTCCTCTCCCCTAGTCTCTTGAGCCAAGCTGCAAAAGAACAAAAAAATAGGGCCGGGGGCGGTGCCTTAGGCCTGTAATCCTAGCACTTTGGGAGTAGGAGGCAGGCAGATCACCTGAGGTCAGGAGTTCAAGACCAGCCTGGCTAACATGGTGAAACCCTGCCTCTACTTAAAATACAAAAATTTAGCTACTCAGGAGGCTGATGCAGGAGAATTGCTTGAACCCAGGAGGTGGAAGTTGCAGTGAGCCGAGATCGCGCCACTGCACTCCAGCCTGGGTGACACGGTGAGACTTCATTTAAAACAAAACAAAACAAACAAACAAACAAAAAACAAAAAATAGTCTGTGATGATCTGTCCTAAGGCTACACGCTGAGGAGATATCCATTAGTCTCTATGACCAGAGCTACTCTACTGCTGTCTTTCTAAAGTCTTCCGGATCAGTCTTTTCCTCAGGTCTCTGAGCTATCCCATCCAATAATTTGTTTTGTTGCTTAAGGTAGCCAGTAAGTCTTTGTTACTTATAATAATAATTAAAAAAAACCTTTATGCAGTACTTTTAAATGTTTGGGAGAAATCCCTTTGAAACAAATAGATACGTTTGTACTCATTGGAAAAACTGCAAATATCTGTTCTTCTGGTGGAAATTATTTCAATATTTGTGTCTATTTGGCTCCATCTATCAGGAGACACCGGTGACAGATTGAGAAAAGGACCCTGGATGTGACTGCATGACTCTCTAGATGCGTCACATCACCTTCCCGACCTTAATTTTCTCATCTATAAATAACCTGAGTTATCCCCAAGGTCCCTTCCAGCTTGAAAATCCGGTAATTCCACAGTTGTCTCTTTCCAAGGGCTTCCATGTCAGAGGAGAGGTCAGGGTTTTCTCTCTTCCTCTGTCAGGTCAGAGGCGCCCCGTGGATAAGGTAGAAGTTACAGTGCTGCCGCCAGCAGAAGACAGTGCTGAGTTCAGGGGAAATGAATAAGCAGGCACAGAGAGGAACACTTGGTTTTAAAAATTCTGTCAGTTTAGAAATCCAGCCTCAAACACAGAGGTCCAATTGTCTCTTCAGTTTGCACAGCTACACCCAGTGTCTGATACAGAACGCCCTGGTGTGTGTCCATTCCCTGGATTGCCTGGGGAGCTGGCCAGATCACACTGCCGTCTGCCATCACATTGCTTTACACTTAGGATATAATAATACTGCCACTTCACACTCAGAGCGGGAGAGGAAGACTCTGAACACACTGCTAGGATTTATAGTGAGAATGGAAGAAAGGATTGCCACATAAGAGAAAGCCATTTGAATCAAGAGTTTTTCCAAACCTTATTCTTTTTGCTCAGCTAGCATATCCACTTTTGTTAACAGATGGGCAAAATGTATTCTAAACAAGAAAAGAAGGGATTTAAAGGCTTACAAGATCATGGGCTTGCTGCCTACCATTGGGGTCACCCAGACATACTCGAAGAAATACATGTATTAGTGCTGGTTTGACTGCTCCCTCACTTTGTCATTTCACTAAATCTCACTGGACCCATGGGGGAAGTAATTGCCTTCTGCATTCACTCAAGCACAAAAGCATCCCTGATAGCTGTGAGCAGCCCAGCTAGGGCTGGTAAGCATTTTTTGTTTGTTTGTTTGTCTAAATAAAACATTCTTTTCTTTATATTTTGTCTGCTAGAATTCTGGCCCTTTTAGAAATTCATGTCCTAGCTGGATCTTCAGTCTGATTGAAGGCCACTTTTCTTTCCCATCCCCCAGTCCCAGGGCCAAACTCTGAACTTGAGATATTATGACTGACAGGCCTTGCACGGGGTGGCTGGAGTCATAAAATTAACCTCTCAGTGTATTGTCCATGACTGGCCATAAACTGGCCCTTTTACCTACATCGAGGGCAGTGTGAGAAAGATGTGTCTTCAGAAGCCATCTAGAAATGAATCACTTCCAGCACCACAGCTAATACGTTAATGAGTCCCCAAAGAATAGAAATTCAGAAGCTGCCCTGAAGAGCTGCTTAGCAGCTCAGCTGAGAAGAATCCCTAGTTTTATGGAAGATGTGTGATAATGAGGGGGTGAAAAGACAGAGTGAACTGGGACACTATACGCATTACTTACCTTGCTCAATTATTTTTACTTTTCTGGCCCCACTCCCCCTCCATCACCACTCCCATCACACAGTAAAAACAAGCACTTCATACAGGATGTGGAACTTTGAGCTCAGCTTTTTTACAACTGTATGTTTGTTTTCACAGAAGAGGAACCACCACCCACCTGAGTTTTTGTCGGGCAGTCGGTTTATCCTCCA